>NW_024582091.1:22129269-22298973 GCF_017639235.1 Corvus kubaryi | reverse complement strand
AGATTCTTCATGATTATGCAGCATATACTGGCAGTGAGAACAGGAAGAGTCAAGAGTCAAAAGCTCTCTTGTATTTCAGCTGAATGCTTTGGGATATAAATATAAATCTCTAAATACTGGTGGTGGATGCTTTGTTAGGCAGTATGCTTTGTTAGGCAGTAAAAATTGCTGCACTCAATGCATCATGAACAGAAACACAGCCCATAACCCCAATAGGACAGTGCCAGTCAGGGACCTTCAGATTTCCTCTCACTTGCCTGTAGCAACCATCTAGAAGCCCAAGGAAAACTGATGGATGTGAAGGCATGTTTTTTTTCCAAAAAATAAGAGTCAGCACTTGTGTATTTTGGTTTTGTTTTGGTTTTGAGGGGTGGGACTTTTTTTTTCTACATCTTTTGAAACACTGTTTGTCACTTTGGCAAGTGACTTTAAAAGGGATCGATAAGTAATGCTGGGACTCAGCAGTCTCCATTCCTTGATTCAAATCTCCTGGCCTATCTCCAGTTAGAAAAAACATTTTTCATACACCTACTAAAATTTTTCAAAGAGTCTTAAGAGGATACACTCACAGAGCAGTGAAGCTTTACATGCAACTGTCCCCCAAACCCTTCTTTAAATCTAAACTTTCCAAACCCTATAAGATTTTCACGTGCCCAGAATATTTTCCTCAGTGTCAGTTTTCCCCATCAGCGGCTCATTCTGTTCATGAGAACACTGAATTTTCTGACCTTGACAGGATAAAAAAAAATATTATTGTTGTTTGATTCATCCCTGCTGGAATATGAAAAGGTACGGACAGCAAGTGTTAATATGCACAATATGGGTTTGTTACTGATTCTGAAAACTATCTGGTCCATCCCAAATTAGAAGAAGTCCACAGAGTAATGAGAGGAAAACCTGGGTCTTTCCGTTCTTAAAAAATAATGTCCTTCAGACAGATTTCCTGAAAAACACTGGGATCATTATACTGGGCATTTGGAGTCATAGTCAGCTACGTGAGGTTGAGTACTATTGAAGAAAATAGCTGCTTTCCAGTGGCTTCTTAGCACAGTGGAAGACTGAACCCACTGAACTAGGCCTAAGTGTCATCCCAAGCAAAATCAGTGACAACATAAAAAAAAATTGCTACATATTTTCTCAAGGTATAACCACTGCAGGAATTTTCAAGGAAAATAATTTCCTATGATTAAAGACAGTAGGGAGAAGAAAATTTGACATAGAAGAAAGAAACAAAATGTGGGGATTTTTAAAGGCTTTTAAATGTTCCCCATTGCACAAATGTTTCTATTCTCACATTCTATTAAAAAAAATCCTTTATTTTTCAAAAAAATTTCACTGTCTTTGAAATTAATATTTTTCAAGACAGAAGTAGTAGATTTTAGTAGTTTCAACTATGACTGGAAGCAGGCTGATAAGCTTCATAAAATGACTTAATAATTCATCACTGTCTCACATTGCACAAAACAAACTAGTTACAGTAGATCATACACCAAGTTTGATAGGTTAAAAAGAGAGCCATCAAATAATACCTGGATGTTATAAGTTATTTCATTTAGAGATAGGAGTAAAAAAAAAAGAAACAATTAAAAATTTTATGTCAAAACACAGAAATTAAATTTTCACAGAACAGATCATATAAATTAAATGTTACACTGAAAACATTATGAGTTTATGGGAAAAAAATATATATATTCTGGTTGTTGTTTATTTATATTAGTGACTGGATAAAGAGAGGGAAAAATACCTTCTCTCAACATAAAACTTTAGGGAAAAAACCACAAGCAGCTGCAAAAGTTTGTGTCTGAACTTTGTAATCAACCAAAAAGCGCTTTTTGAAACATTCAGTTTATATGGGAATGATTGCTCAGGATTACAGGAAGAGGTTATTTTTCCTCAATTTGGAGTGAATTAAGTTTGGGAGCTGATCAGTCTGCATACAGTGAAGAAATGTGAACATAATATGAAGTAAACTCTCTTTATAATTTGGAGGCAGTCAGTGAGACTATATGGACCTGGTGACAGCTTGGTATGACAGGCTTTTGCTTTACCTGTCCTCAGGAAGGTAAAGCTCTTTAGCTACAAAGCATGAGACCTCTACCTTAGATGCACTAGATAATACATAAATAACTCCTGTTTGTCCTTAACATTTCCTAACCTGCCAAATACCAGGGATCACTGATCACACTGGAAGTCCGCCATGAAGTGGAACAAGGTGTTTAAAACAATCATTTTCTTTTCATTACACTGACCTCTACAAATGGCCTCATATCTTCATTAGCAGCTCAGACAAGGTAGAAAACTAGTTTTGCATTGGACGAGAAAATAAACTATCTTACACCCTCTCAGCACCAGTAGAAAATTCAGTCTCTTGGTTCACGGTTAGATATGCAAAAGGGGCATAGACTCCAACGTATAGGCACAGTGACATCATTAACCCAATCCAGAGTCTAGAATGGTGCCTGAATGTGCTTATGTTTTGGGTTGTGGTTTTTTTATGATAAAGTTAAATGCACCTGAAAACTTTTTCAAAGATAACACTTAACCTTTGCTAGAAATAATTATTTTCAATCACTTTTTTCTAATGAAAGCACTAGTCCCATAATAGGTAAAATGTCAGCTGTGCCTGTGATGATGTCTGACAGCCAGGACTCCATCAGAAAACGCAGCACTTTCTTTTTCTGGCTTAATTAACTGCAGAATGGATTCAAGGAGAGGATAGAGATCTTCCTCCTCTTTGTCCAGGTGTTTTGGAATATGGAAGACATGCTTTTGAACATTTTTGGAGAAGACCGAATGGGTCTTGAATCTTCCAGTTTCTGAGTGTATTCTGCAGACATTATGCTGCTGTATAAAAATGGGAATATGATTTTTAATAAAAAACCTGCAGAGAATCAGAGCTTGGGACAAATTAAGGGAAAAGAATCAGTCTGAATTCCCTAAACACTATGATTTACATACATATTTATATATATTTAAAAGCATAGGATGAAAAGTCTTTAAAATATAATATTCTTTTTCTTCTTACTTTTGCACCACCCATCTCATTAAAAAATTGACCTATTAGCCAATATTCTGACAAAGATGGTGATACTCCAAAATTACCCCTAACTCCTACACACTTTTTGATGACAAAAAGGTAACTATCTTCCTTTCAAAACTAAACACTGCATGTGGTAATAAAACAGAATTTTATAAGATTCTATTAGCCAAAATTTTATTAAAAACAAGTGAATGTTCTAAACATTCTCACTTTGTGTAACCAAAATGGAAAGAGAACTCCAAAAAAAAAAAAAAATAAAGCAAACATTCCCTCGCCTCCTACAAAATGCATCAAGAGATCTATGACATGTGAAATGTGTGTTCCAGCATGACATAATCATATTTCTCACTTTTGCTTTGTAAGCACAGTAAAAGAATCACAGAGAAACAATACTTCCAGTTTAGAAGTGTATTTCTCCATAATAAAAAATATTAGTTGAGGAATTATTTTAAAAATATGAAATATGGTTATAAAAAAAATCGGTTAATAAAAATGAGATTTTTGGCTGGTGGAAATTAGCATAGTTCCACTGGAGACAAAAGAACCTATTTATATTAGCTGCAGATTTCGTTATTATTTGATATTCAGGGAGCTCAGTGATGAAAGAGCTGTAAGGCAAACAGTGAAACAGATGAGAGAAAGGGAGAAGTAAGGCATGAAAAGGCATGCAGAATACATATTCATGCTGGTAATGCAGATCATCTGTCCCTCCAGAAATCCCGGTAAGCACAGAGAGACCACATGCCCATTGGAAACACCTAACATACCTACTGAGAACTCACTCAGTCTCATTATAGTCCTTCCTGAGGCTTGTCTGCCTCTCTCATTCCAAGTCATATAGTGGAACAATTATCTAAGCATATAACTGCGCAGGATCTCAGTCTCGCTTTGGGCCCTGTCAGTTGACACAGTTCAAACCACAGCAATTAGAGTAGTAATGAATTAAGAATTGGGTTGGAGGTAAGCCTTAATTCTCTGAGTTTCTGCTTTATAATGCCTGGAATTTTAATGTAAATTTGTCTTCTGAAAAAGCAGTATCAGCTAACCCATAGAAAAATGCGTGCAGCACTCTTCCTCTAAATATATATATATATATATATATATATATAATCAATATCCCCATGCTTGTGAGATTACTTAAAATGTTGGAAATACTGATATGAAAAGACCCTATTCAAAAGCCATTAATATGCTTTACAGTGTGTGTTTCTTTCCCTTTACTGCAATAAGATGCTAAGATAGGATAGGACTTAACACACTAAGGGAAATTTGGGTATGCCTACTGATGTCAAGGGCAAGTAATCGAGTCAGCTCTTCTCACAGCTGGGGCTGGCAGATGAGGCTTATTAGTACATCCCAGCTGTACATTAATGTTCCTGAATGCAGCTCAGAATGGGATCTATTTTATGACTACTGATATAAAGCATGTATGCTACTCCCTAATGCCTGAGTATATCATGCTTTCCAGTGATCATTCTATGCATCTTTGAGTCTCACATAACCCAGTCAAGCATGCTCCTACCTTAATTTAACTCTGTAAACAGCATCTTTAGTATCAATTACTTGGTTTAGATTGGGAATGCATAGTTACTGATTGTCACACAGCTGTTATTTCCATGGATTAATATACTTTATTATTTAAATATTTTTCTTGAGGATTCATAAGTTCGTATGTTATGAAAAACTAAAATATATTATTCAATCTTATTTTAAAAAATAAAGCTTCTTATATTCAAGTTAGGTATTAAGTGGAGATGTCATACCTGGTATTACATATTTCTGGGGAGCAAATCTTTCTCCTGTGAGTTCAACATGACTAAGGACTTCCAACTCTTGTGTATAAATATCACTATTTCAGAATGACTAGGTTTCATCTAATATAAATCAGGCTTATACTTCTTCTTGTGTTCTGGGGAACACATAAACTGCCAAAACTGCCATTGTGCAACTGAACAAAACCATTTTCTCTCCATAGTTTCTTTGCAAACAAAAGAACTGGTTTGGCTGACAAAGTCCTACTGGTGGCTCTTCTCTTGGTGGAAGTCACAGCAGGTTGACAAAGAATCAGCCTGCAGCTATACTTCATAGGAATATATGATTATAGCTATTCCCATCGCGGAAACAGTTCACTAACGAGTGTAAAATTAAGAATGTCATACAAGTGTTTAGGACAAGATCAGAGACTGTTACACTCCTAAAAATTCTGAGTGTACTTGTGTTTACTGTCGTCTTCTCACCCTCTCACTGATATTATAAAGAACCTTCAGCAATATTACTTCTCATTTCAAATCACCTCCCTATAACTCTTTCCCTAGAAGCCTCATGCATTCAAACCTGATGCACAGAGACATTATTAAAGTCAAAATCATAAAGCAGAACTAAATAAAAACTCTGAAACTAAATTTTAAATTAATTATTGAAGACTTTTATTTTTGTTCACTTACCAGTTCTTTAGCTTAAACTTTCCTCTTTCCACAGGTTGTGTGGATGGACCTGCATTTTTTAAAAAAACCCTATATAATTTTTTAGGCCACTATATCAATAGTTTAAAATAAAACCACTCTGCTCTTTTGAAGCTGCTGTCAGGGACTTGAATGCATCAAAAGGCTTTGCAACCTTTTTTACCAAACTCTGCACTCCAGGTGTTTAACTAGCTCTCAGATGCATTGAAATTTAGGTTTTACATCATGCTTGGATCAGAGTGATGTGAGCTTTACTATGTTGAAGCTCCAGTTCTTGCCCTTGATCCTTGCCTGCTCTACAAAAGCCAGTCCAACGCACATCTTTGCACCTAGGCAGGTACCTTTTTGATTCTTACCTTCTGACTTCGTTTCCTGGCTTGACCTTCGATCTGTGACATCACTGAAAACATATCTGGTCACTCTGCACTGTGGCTGATCCTGGTCATTATCACTGGACCTGCCCTCCTTCCCCCGTTACGGTGCTGTTGGTAGGCAAGCTTGTCTTGCCTCATCAGCTCTGCTTGTGGCTTGCCTTCTCTTTCTCGTTTTTGCTGCAACCTGGCAGCCAATATACAGACAAAAAATTTAAATCTGAGGTGGTTTTAGATATTGATTAGAAAAAGTAAACAAAAAATAAAACAAAAAACCTGGAAAAACTCATTCAAATAACATCATGGATTCAGAACCTCTGATCTGAAAAAGATAAATTGTGTTATTTTTGTTCTAGTCACAAGTGATGGATGGCAACTCACCTTTTGACTGACTGACCATCACTTGTATAGTCAATAGTACATATGAATAATTTTGAGCGCTTAAACTGAAATACACAGAAAAATAGCACAGTACCTTCATGTTTCTTAAGAATGTATCTCATAATAATGATTTTTACATTTGAAAAACTCTAGGTTATCCAATAGATTATGCAGATGTAATTTACACCACCAAAACTAATAGCCATTATTAGCCACTGTTCATGCCCACAGTCTTATTTTACATGCAGAGATAACAAATGACTGTTTCTAAATATAATTGTTAACATAAAAAAAAATTCAAGAAATGAATCCATGTCACCAAAAATTTTCTAGCAATTTTTATGCCCAGTATACTTTTGTCCATGCCAGTGGCACTCACACATTACTCACACAAACACAAGAAAAATAGAAACATTTTACGTGTCTCATCATTTCAACATATAACTACTAAGGATTTTCTGCATTGCAGAGTTCTGTACTGAAGAGATTGCTAATAAGAGTGTGGAATCTCTAAAGAACAGCAGCTCAAGATAGTATGATAAACAATGAAAAGTATGCAATAAAATTTTTCATTCTATAAATTCTTTTAATGAAATTCTCAACTACAAACGGGCTTGGTGATCTTAGAAGTTTTTTCCTACCTAAACAAATTTATGAGTATATGAAATGATAATATATTATGCCTACCAATACCTCTATGTGGGAGGGAAATGCTATGTGATCGTCTGTCAGTAAGGACAGAAATATTAGTTGTATTAAGTATGATTAATCTACAGTATTTGCTGTAAATAGGTAATAATCTCATTTAGAAAAAAAAAAAAAAGAAATTATAAACACTTTTAAAAATAAATTTGAGGAAACTGTTCTCACAAACTCCAGAACTACCATTAGAGATTCAAAGGTTTTTAGGATATTTATATTTGTATTTAAACTTCTGAATGTTTTCAGCCTTGAAGTTTATTTATCGCTAGCAGAAGCAGAAGACTTCTTGTATATACTTTCATAAAGTGTAAAAGATTTTATATCAGCAGTGAAGTAGGAATGAGATTTTTGTTCACACTGAATTTAAGAAAGGGATGAGTGGGAAAAGATGCTTTTTAAAATGACACATTCTTTAAAATCTATAGAAATAAAAACTGCAGTAAAAAAACATGAGAATATTTCATCGTTATATTATTATAATTTTGTGAATCCACTGAAAATAAATTAATCATTTCCTTAAGAAGTCCTCCCAATGAGTGTCTGAGGCAGTTTGTTTGCTAGAACTCAGATAAGTTTTGAAGTTTCATATTCATCCTCTTTTTGGACTTCTATAACTATCATTTATTTTGCATCTTAACTAATACCTCTTGCCATCAGCAATTCAATATATCTTCAAAAACTGGACTCCTATTTTTCCTGACAACTTTTTTAAAAGAGTAATTTAAGAAAATAAAAAAAACAGCTGGACAAAGTCAACCAACTAACCAACATCCCTTTTTCCCCCCTAAAATTAAGGAGGAAAATTTTAAAAAATCACCGATATTTTAAAAGAAAATTATGTTGTAATTTGCATTAACTGCAAATTTGTTTTAACTAGTCCCTTAAAGCTTTTACTTTGCTCTGAGTGTTCAAGGTGGGTGTAAGTATTAATGTGTTGGGATGTCTGTCTTACAACTTTTACTTGGTTTTAATAATAAGTTTTCAATACGGTCTTTTTGTTGCTAAATTAATATTTAAAAAGCATTTTAAATTAAATGTTAGGGAGCTAATTATGAGACAAAATCATAGGTTAAATCTGCTCTTAAAATGAAGGCATACACTGTGAATTATGTATTTCTTCCCTATGCATTTCTGATAAATTTTACCAGCTTGCACACTAAAAACATTTAGCTAGAAAGGCTTTTAATATTATTTTCTTCTGCCAGATTCAGAACATGTGCCTCAGATAGTACATAAACTCAGTTTAGAATATGAACTCAATTTCTCATATTTTCATAGAATGTCTGTGTTAATTACATGGGAAGAGCTCTTTTGTCATATTAGATAGATAGATAGATAGATAGATAGATAGATAGATAGATGGATACCTGTGTACTTAAATGCAATATATTTTTCCAGTAACACTCTATTCTTAACTGTGAAGAACAGAACTCCTGGATACTTTTTTCTGCAATCCTGAGCTTGCCTCTTAGTCCATTATGTATTATAAAATCTGTGAGTGATATAATTTATTTCTTCAAATTAAAGAATTTTACCCAGCTTAGCCAATAAAACAGAATATGTCTGCCAATTTCTCCATTAAAACCTTGCTGATAGATTTTACTTAAATTATACCAAACTTCAAATTTTCTATAATGATTCCAAAAGAACAGCTATGCGTAGAAATAGGAATGACTAATAAAAGATGAGTTTGAACTGACACAATGCTTGAATTCAAAAGATCACTGTAATATTCCAAATAATTATTTATGCTTTTTGAAACTTCAAACCTCAATTTCCAAATGAGTTGCAACATTTGCTGTAACCATGATCATAATTCTAAGTGGTGCTTCTTCCAGAGAACCCAGAAACTTAAACTAATTACTTATCATTTAAGAACTTTTAACACAAGCATACAGGAACAGATGCTATGCTCATTTTGTTATGTCCTATTATGCCTGTAAGAAACCATAGTGCTGAAGATGTATAAGATGGCTTTCATTTTCCAGATGATTGGGCCTGCCAGGGGCCACCAGAAAAAAAACTTTTATAATGTTCTCTATTTCTGCATTTATATGAGTATACTTGATTTTGGAATGAAGGAGAAGTCATAGCATGAGTGCTAAATTTTGACTGTAAAAGCATCCCACTGGAATTATTAGGAAAACCTTTATGTCAAGGACATGACATTTTAAGAACAACATTTGGTTCTGAAGCTTGGAAAAGTTCAGATTAACTTGATATTAAAAAATAATCACAATTTCAAAATGGAATTGGTCTAATTGAAATAAGAGGCCTGTTTCCTTCACACTATCCTTTAATCAGAGTTACTCCCTAGAATTTTGAAGATCATGACACTCACCTTTAGCAGCACGAGTAAGGAGAATTACTTGAAACCCAAGTGCAAACTGACCTATTTGACAGATTCAGAAGTCCTTGCAACCTATACCTGACAGTGAGACAAGGTAGAGAATATTTAATAATTTAATAAGATTATATTTGTGGATTCAATTACTTATGGATTAAAATATAGATCTTTTCACTTCTGAAAATTACTAGGAAATTCAATTTTTAACTAAAGCTGTAAGAAAACATTTTGATCGGAACACCTCTGGAAAAAAACACGTGTTTTCTGGGGAAGAGGGAGCAGGTTCCATTTTACAAATGCTTTTAAAATCTAATCTAGAAAAGCTGCCTAAAAGTAAGGGCATGCAGGCATAGTCATTTTAGCTAAGTTGGTTTAACACCAGGGTAGTTATATCCTAGTTTTTGAGAAAGACTTTTGCTAGAAAACCAGTCATCCAACAGTTCCAGGCAATTAAAAGAATGCTAGGTTATGCTCTTATCATTTAAGTCAAAAAAATTATTCTTACCAAAATGGAAATGTGAATAAGAGAACAGCTATTACTAATAGTCAAATAGTCAAAGTAGAAGCAATTTCTACATAAAATAATTCAGAAAAAAATGTAGCATACCATAAAAATATGTAAAGGATAAGAAGGAAGGTTATATACAGAAACCTAAACTACAGAAATATAAAACAGATGAAATCTGGTCTTAAAATAGAAATATGGCTGAGAATCTGTCTCACAGCTATTGATATTAGAAAATTATAATCACTTCTATATCAATAATTCTTGCATGAATGCAAGAGTGCACAAAGCTAGAAGATGAAGAGCTATAACAAGCAAGACTAATTTATTAACTAAAAATAAGATATTTTACAAGTATGTGACAATCATTTAGTACATAAATTTGAAAATACACTAAATGGCAGAGTTTGTATGTTCTTTCTACCTTTCAGTGACTAAAGGTTTAACTCACCAGCCTGCTGTGTGGCATGAACTCGGAGCACGGATTAAATGATAGTAAGGTTTACTTTGTTTTTGAAGGAGCGATGTTGACAACGTAACACTGAAAATACTACAGTTCTCCAGATTTTAACACTGACAAATACAACATACTCTTTCATTACCAATGAAGTACAGTGCAGTGCATGGCATTGTCAAGATATTTTTGCTAATATTGAGAGTATTCTTTGTCTTAACAGACTTCATACACTTGGATTTTCTCTGGCTCGGAGGGATTTTTATGTATATATGGAAATGAAAATTAGAAAAATAAAATTTATTTTATTTTATTTTATTTTATTTTATTTTAACCTTTACTATACAAAAATTCAGAAGTAAAAGCAAATGTAAATTAGAAAAACTAATTAGTTATCTGTGGAATATAATTTCACAATAAAATAACTCATCCTGGACTTCCCATCAAGATCCATCAAGACTTCAGAAAGTATTCATCTTTACGGAGATTTTTATGTGATTTCTGTTTACATACTCAAATTTAGCAGTAAAGTAATTACCTTTAGGGTTATGCACTGTTGACAAATGAAAGAGCGTGCTATCATGCAGCAAACTACAACAATATATTTTGATCTGGATTTAGCTTAAAACAACTGTTTCTGAAAGTGTGATGTGAGAGTTTCAGTTTTATTAGATTCATAAATACTTCAGATGTTGATTGATGTGATGGTTTGACCTGTTCACAAAATATTATGCCATAAGAACCTAAGACACGGGGTGAGAGAAAATGCAGTCTTAACAGTGAGTTTTCACAGAAGGTATTACAAATGAATGAACTATATACCAACAAACAGTTTGTTCTTCACATTTGTACATCCCACAGAGCTAAATGTGTCATTCTTCAGATTGATGTCACCTGTGTCATCCTCCTCTATGCCACTTCCCTGCATAAAGAAGTCTGAACATCTTCTCCAGAAGAGCTGGGTGACATAACTAACGTGGATCATTAATACTTCTCTTTCTTTCTCTTATCTCCCTAGAGAAGTGTGGCTGTCATAAGACATCTCCCAGCTGGATGAGCTGGGTTTTTTTTCTCTTACATTTTAAGCATGCACAATACCATTTTTATGTACTAACATTTCTGTAGTATTGTATAAATGTGACACAACAAAACCAAACCTTCAGGTTTGAATGCCACACATCTTATCCTAGCCTACTTAATTTGTCAAAGGAAGTACTAGCAGCACAGACTGCAGTACATGGACCTCCGGTGAGAAGTCACTAGCAAAAATTAAGGTAAATGAACCCTTTTTATCATCTTAGGAAGCAGCACAAACAAAATTTAGAAAAATTATATGAAATTAAATGTTAAAAATAGATCGTAAAAGAACAAGCTTTTGTCCCTATTTTAGTTTTCACTTAAAAAATACAAAGTCCTTATTGGTTACTTAAAGTGATATTTATATTATCTGATTGTCTATTCATGAATTCAAAGCTGAACCACGTGCAGCTTTATTTGCATCAGGACAATCATACCTGCTCTAAAAGACAAAGAGAGGCACAGAAGAATAATCATAAATAACTAAATAAATAAAGGCAAGACCAAAAATCGAATGCACAAATATGAACAAGAGATTTGCATTACTCATTGTGAGACAAAATATGGAAACAGATAAAGATTAAAAAAAGCATTAAATGGATTTTGACACCTGTAATTCAGGGCTAACCAGCACGCAGACAACTATCTGCAGGATTTAAAACTCCCAGTCAAAGGAAATGTTCCATGGCTCTGGGAATATAAATAGTTGAATTGGGCTACATATTACAGCCGAATTACACAGATGACCAGGACAGAAACACTAACTACAAAACTGTTAAGCTTGTTCATAGTAGAAAAAAGAAACCAGTGAGCTGAACTCCGAAAAAAAAATTGAATTACTAATACATAAGAGATCAATCTTGGGAATTTATGCTCTACTGTGAGATTTTATAATTTCTCTCTAAATATTCTGGACAACATGAAATAATGAAAAGACTTTTAAAAATCAGGCACTGTTTTAAACTAGGTAGAAGTTGTATGGACATAATAGAGGTCCAGATAGCTTAAGATTTAATAAAAACAAACCAACAACCAGAGAAATAAGAAAATTTGCCTTGCTATATTATTTTTCTATAATTCTTCTAACAAGCCAAATTTCAAACAATTTAACTACTTCTTTATTTATATCTACTAACATATTTCAAGTTATGGAAGCAAGATATTATATCCAGAGCTTTTTCAGAACTATGTAATTTGAAGCCAGTTTTGTCTCCCAATTCTGTAAAATAGCCAAAGTACTAAAGCAAATTTTCAATATAATGACATTTTCTAGAAGGCACATAGATATTATAAAAAATGTTAACACTTGTGTTCTTAGAAGCTCACATATGTTACGCTGGTTTTGACTGAGAACGATTTTCTTCATAGTAGCTCTTATGGAGCTCATTCAGATTTGTGCTGCAAAGAGTGTTGAAAACACAGGGATGTTTTCTTTACTGTTGAACAGTGCTTGCACTGAGACAAGGACGTTTTTGCTTCTCACCCCACTCCGCCAGTGAGTTGATTGGGGGTCCACAAGGAGTTGGGAGTGGACACAGCTGGGACAGCTGACCTAGCCTGACCCAAGGGATAATCCTTACCATATGCTGTCATATTTAGCATAAAGGCGGAAGAAGAACAGGGAAGGAGGGGACATTCAAAAGGACAGTATTTGTCTTCCCACATCACCATTACACTTGATGGAGCCCTGCTTTCCTGGTAATGGCTGAATACGTGCCTGGCAAAAGGATAAATGAATTCCTTGTTTTGCTTTGCTTGCATGGGTGGCTTTTGCTTTACCTGTTAAACCATCTTTGTTCCAACTCGCAAGTTTTCTCACTTTTACTCCTCTGATTCTCTCCCCCATCCCACTGCAGAGCAAAATGAGTGCTAAACCATGACATCAGTAAAGCAATTTCTTGGATTACCTGTATGAAGGTATCTTTTCCCTTCTGGCAGTTCTCTGAGTAAACTAAGACTTCTGTGAGGAAAAGTAGGATGGGAGGCTCTGGTGACTCTTGGTAAATTACCCCTCTCAGTCAAGGGCGCAGGCTGCACCAGATCCCTACCCAACATCCTTCAGGTTACCCTTCCCTGTTATCTTGACCTTGAGACTCAAAACTGGCAAATATCCTGGTATGAACTTTATAATAGCACACACACGGTACAAAAAAAAGTCCCTGAATAAAACATCTGTCTGATATTTGCTACACTTACAAATAAAATTCAGTTTCCCACTTACTGAATAATTTTATGATGAAGGAGTCTGACACAGAAATATTCATAAACAGTAAAAGCATAAAAAGCTTAGAAATGCAGGAAGAAAGCTACAGAATTTTATACAGCTTGCTGTAAGCAAAGACAGACCTGATATTTATGCTGAATATTTCCAGGGGAATAAAAAAAACCTGAAACCCCACAGAGAAATTATAGAATGTGTCTCTCTTCAGGAACTAATGAATATATAAATTGCTGAGCACACAGGTAAATACTTTGGGGAAAGCTGTTCTCTCCATAGTGAATATAGTCCTAAATTGGAAGTGCCTTGGAGCAGGCTTATTTTTTTAACAGGTTATTGTATTTTCTATTTAAAACACCAGTTGCATGTAGTTTATTTTAATAGTAGTAAAGCTTTTGACTTTCCTTGCAAAGCACTTTGAAATCTGTTGATAAACATACTACAGGAAAGTCAGATGTTGTTATCATTATTATTGTACATGTAATTTAAATAAGAGGAGCTCACAAGGAATTATATGTTGTAATATCTTAACAGTTAGAAGCAGAAAAATAAGGAACTTTGCAGGGACTTCTACGCCATCTCAACAGAGAATTATTAGGGGAGAGGAGAAGGGGAAGTGAAATAAGTAAGCAACCCCTACTGGTTTTTCCACACTAGTTAAGAAACCAAGGGGTCTCTTAGGGAATTATTCATCTGCATGTATGATTAATTGATAAGATAAATTATGTAAATTAGTAAGAAAGTAAGCATTATGGTTTACAAGTCACTTGTAATTAGTTCTTGTGAACACACCTCTGTTGTAGGCATTCCAGAAAGGATCTAAAGAAAAAGAGCATTACAAATACCAACTGATTAGGCAAATTCTATTCAAGCAAGATGGAATCAGTATGACATTGTAATTTATAACCAAGAAGCTTATTGAAAAAAACCAAACCTGATGCAAGCAGTACCTCTTTTTTTGTTTTTTATTTCACTAGCACAATTTATTTGTGTGAAAGAATAGATGTTTCTTCTATTACCTGAGATAAGATTTGCTGAGAAGTGTTAAAAACTGTTTTGATTCAATTAGTGACTATGAACCCCTACTGTTATAATACTAGCAAAAATATTGAAGGAATGGTCAACAATTAGCCACTGTAAAAGGCAATGAAAAATATAGCAATTTTCTCTATTCAGAAATCTAATGGTTGGAAAAAAGAGTATGGTAAAATATTA
The DNA here is from genome assembly GCF_017639235.1 of Corvus kubaryi. Taxonomy (NCBI): domain Eukaryota; kingdom Metazoa; phylum Chordata; class Aves; order Passeriformes; family Corvidae; genus Corvus; species Corvus kubaryi. Next base: position 22,284,201 of record NW_024582091.1, on the reverse strand, counting down.
CAGAGGTCTTTAAGAGGAAATGGCTGAATAGCAATTTCAATTTAGTAAATTGTGGCCAAGATAATTCATGCTTCCAAGTGTTAGCAAGAACCCTCGGGTTTTAAACAAAATAATTAACCATATCATACTGCAGAATTGATCAAGTTTCCCTGGACTTGTTTGATCTTGAATATGTTTTAGATCAATTTTATGTGTATTTCCAAATAATTCAAGAAAATTGTGCTGTGGTGCCAGCTTCCTGTATTATGGGTTTACTATTGTCTAGGTTGTTCTACTTGCTATGGTAAAATGGTCAGACCTACTGCTTGTGCTGTGATGTTGAAATTTTAAAGGTATATTATTATCTAAATTCCTGCTACCTTCAACTTGGCTTATTTCTTTGCAACTATATGGTTCATATCCTAAAATAAAGCACACTATATAAAGAAAAAATAAAAATGGTCTTACAAGTCTACATGATCTTAGTATTTTAGTGTAAATAAGCCAAAGGTGAATACAGTGTGTAACTTGTTAACAAGTACAGGTTGAGAAATATAACAATAACCCCGAGCAACAACCCTCAAGACTGAGAAGGACAAAACTTCCTGTCAATGTAGTAGTTGTCTCAGCAAAAAAATAGGGATGCTGACAATGTGCCATAACAGCATGTAAGTAAGGTGGGAGTTATGTCAGATAAAGGAATATAGGCTAGAAAATCAGTGCAAAACAGTTTTAGTAGGATGAAAAGAAATTCTCTCAAGTTGTGCCAAAGTAGGTTTATATTAGGTATTAGGAAAATTTTTTCATCAAACGATTCTTAAGCATTGGTACAGGCTGCTTAGAGAAGAGGTGGAGTCACAACCCCTGTAGGTATTTAAAAGATGTGTAAATGTGTCATTCAGAGACATGTTTAATGGTACACTTGGCAGTGTTATATTAATGGTTGGACTCGATTATCTTAAAGGTCCTTTCTTACCTAAATTGTTCTATGATTCTATTCTATACAATGGCTTCTCTATCACAGTAACAGAGAAGATCCTGTTTAAATAGACTGACAGTATTTACCTGAATGATCAAGTAAAGACAGTCCCAAGACACAGTCTAATCCTGATTGATGGCCGTCTTAGCACTTACCTCAGTGAAAAAAGATAGCAACATAAATTACTGAGTTCAGTCTCAGGTGAGTTAATCAAAAATCTCTCTTCAAAATTGTTGCAGTGGGGATCCTGCAACACGCATATATCAAACCAGGAGTCCCGTGGAAAGGAAATATATACGGACAGACAGATTCTTGCTAGATGTTTCAGAGAGATGTTTATTTCTCCAGCCGCATGGCCAGAGCTCTGCCCAGGAACTGTTCCAGTCACCGGACCAAGGGTCCTTCTGCCCGCGCAGGGAACACAAACCAACCAATGGGAACGAGGCTGAGCAGGGGCAGGGAAGCCCCGTGTTTGTGCCCTCAGGGCCCCTCTCCCAGGGCTACACGGCGGGGGAGGAGACCCCAACACCTCACCCGTTTTATTTTAATAAAAGGAGAATGAAAACAACTGGATAAACATAACAAGAACAGTTTCAAAACAAAACAAGCCACCCTCCTGAGTCTTTAAATGTCCAAACAGAGTCTGTGGAACATCTTAGGGCTGACAGAAGGGAGACAGGACTCTCTGAGCATGCTTTGTGGGGAAACTGAGGCAGGAGAGGGTTTAACTTCTTCCCTCCCCCTTTTCATCCCCCACTCGGCATTGGAAAGGGATTTTTGGGGAAACAATTGGCAAAAGCATGGTTTTGTGAGGGAAACCATGGGTGAAAAAACAGATTGGGAATACACTGGTGGTAATAGGACATAGGGTAAAAGGGAAAGGTGGGATTAGGAAAGGGAGACTGTAGGGGGTGCTTATAATGGAGATATTGTCTAACATGACTACGATTTTTAGCATATATACTGCCTTTTACAGGAACACCATCAGGCCCAGTGACCTGCGATGCTTGTAACCCTTTTCTACCTCGTATAATTTTGAATTCCACGACTTCTCCATCTCCCAAGCTTGGGATGCATTTTTCAGGGTTATTCTTTTTAATAGCAGTTCTATGCACGAATATGTCTTGCTGGTTGTCACACCTTGTTATAAAACCATAGTTTTGCTTAACATTATACCATTTTACTATCCCTAAGATCTTAGTTACTATGATCTTTTCCTTCTTCCGAGTGGCTGAGGTTTTCTGTCTTGCTGCGTCTTTGCTCTCTCCTTCGGTCGCTCCCGTCTTGGAATTGTCGGGGCTGCTGGTGCCTGCGCGCTCTTCCCGGGGTCGCGTTCGGGGCTGCGAGGGCCGGGCCGGGCCGCGCCGCTCAGTTCTCCGTGCGTCGCCTCCTCTGGTCGCAGCTTCACTGCCGATGCCGGGCGCTGCACCCACATCTCGGCCGGGCCCCCGAGCGACGACCCCCCCGCGCTCTGCTCCAGCGCACGTCTCGGCTGGGTGTGGCTCCGCTCCACCGCCACCGCCGTCAGCCACCGCCCGCACGCCGCCCCTCTCAGTTGGGCGTTCCCAGGGCTCGCTCCACCACGCGCTGCGCGGGGCCGTGCGGGCACCGCCGGGTCCCGCTGCTCCTGCCACGCCTCGCTCCGCCGCCGACACTGCGGCTCGCGTGGCTCCGCCCGCGCGCGGGAACTGCCTCGCTGCTGCTCGCAGAGCGCTCGGCGCACGTGGCCTGGGCCGCACGGTCCCTGCGCCAGGCTTCCCTTCGCCAGGACACAGCTGACATTGCTCAACAGTCTCGGTAATTAAATAACATTCACGAAAATATTCTTCCATCGGCATATATTTTGACTCCAGTATTAACTGTGTCCAAACGGTTTTCCAAAAGCCCTTCGTAAGAATTAAATCCCAAGAAACATAGAAAAAGTTCTTAAACAACCATGCCAGGAAGTGTTTCAGTTCTTTTTGAGCTTGAATCAAGCTAAAATTCACAAATCGTTGTTCAAGAATCATTTTAAGTTTAAGATAAATGTCCATATGCGGCTCTGAGAGCCAAGAGTCTTCCCATGGTTCCTCCATAGTTTAGATATGGAACAGCAAAGCAAAACCAAGAAGAGGAATCCAAAGTTTCCAGGGTTTACTCACACAAATCAGTCGCTTAGGGATCGGGGATCGTTCTGCTCACAATTCTCCACCATTATGTTGCAGTGGGGATCCTGCAACACGCATATATCAAACCAGGAGTCCCGTGGAAAGGAAATATATACGGACAGACAGATTCTTGATAGCTGTTTCAGAGATGTTTATTTCTCCAGCCGCATGGCCGGAGCTCTGCCGAGGAACTGTTCCAGTCACGGGACCAAGGGTCCTTCTGCCCGCGCAGGGAGCACAAACCAACCAATGGGAACGAGGCTGAGCAGGGGCAGGGAAACCCCGTGCGTCCCCTCAGGGCCCCTCTCCCAGGGCTACACGGCGGGGGAGGAGACCCCAACACCAAATAATACAGCTATGAGGAGGATATGAATTAACTACCTCAAATAACAGTCCTCAAAAATTAAGATGTAGTTTTTGTCCTAAAGACTTTATGTTTCATTTCAAGAAAGATATTTCCCCTTCTCTTTAGATTACCTTCCTTAGTCCAGTGCTTCAGACAAATCATAAATCTGATTCATTTTGAAAATAAATAGAAATTCTATGCTAGCTTTTTTCTTTTTTTCCATACCAGTTACAAGTCTTTGCGCCTACTTTCTTCTTGATTTTATTTTTATCAAATTTATTTGTGGTGTCTATTTATTCTGTAGTAATGACAAAGCTGTGATAAGGCTGCAGACAAAGTATATAGTTGAAACATAGTCTGAACAATTTCCATCTGAATGATTTCTTCAGTGTGTGATTCCACTGCACTACAGATCTTGGCATGCTCGTCAATCTGCTGTGTTTGAAGTTGACGTTCCCCCGGGAAAAGGAAAATATCATATGAAATTGCTTGAGTGAGCTGTTCTGTCTCTGTGTTTTCACAAACAGTCAATCTGGGAGTTGCAATGTTAGGAATCAGAAAAAAATGCTTTATTAAGACCAAAAAAAATCAGTCTAAGATGAAATGAGATGATTAGGTCAAGTAAGCAGAAAGGTAGTGTGCATTTTAAAATAATGTATAAATTTTCCTGGTGCATTATCTTCCTTATTTAGTATCATTAGATTTTGCAGAGTTACAACTGATTACAATCACAGATTTAATTTGATGAAGTAGCTGCTATAAATGGTTCATATATTCCATTCAACTATTCACAATTGTTATGCCTATATAAAAGAACATTCTGAAAGTTGAAAAGTCAGGCTGTAATTTGAAAATTCAAACAAGCTTTGTAAACTTATTTCAAAATTTCCAACTTATATATGTTCTATGATATTGTCATATTTTTCTCTATTCTCTTGCTTCATTTGGTAGAAAATAAACATTGCTTACATGCACCAGATAGTGCAATAATATTTTATATTTTAGTTTCATTTAAAACATTTTTGCTCAAACTATAGCTTTAGGATTTATTTACTTGACATTATTTCAACGTTGTTCTTATTACGGATTATCAGTTATCTCCCAGGGTGTTCTGGACTAGTCTAAGCACTATAGTATGATAAGTTCTCAAAATATATTTGGTAGGTTAAGGAGCAGTTTCGTTTCATTTCATTTCATAGCTGGAGAGCCAAAATAGAGGAAGATTGCTACAATTTGTGCAAGAGGCAGCTGGAACCTCTTATGACTAAGCAGTTTTCATTATGCAGCATTTGATACGTTCAAGGCACATGTCCCTTTGTTTTTAATTGCTACTGTGAATGTACAGCATCTTCAGCAAATTGTTGGGAAAGATCTCACATTTGACAATTGTTAAAAATGGCTGACCATTTTCAAAGAATTTTTTTAGGTTACTCGTTTCATATTTCATGGACTGTCATGCACACTAAATGAGAATTTGTCCCAATTAGCTTTTAAAACACTAAATAAGTAGAATATCCTTCTATCAGATAAGGACTTGACTTTAGTCATTGCATATTTTCCGGGTTCCTAGGGAATGTAGCAGTTACAACATTCAGCACTACTTTCTTGCTTTATCTACATCAGTCCTATGCAATGAAATAAATGCAAAAATATTATTCCACTTTTAAAAACCTTTTCACCATTTTATTAACATTCAATTAAACACATTTCTCAAACTTTGATTTTTGAGATATGTTTTTACACTCTTATGTGGTTTCCAACTTTAGATCTACCTTCTTTAACAATATTTTATAAAGATACCTGCCTATTACAATTAGTGTTGTCAAGTGAACAGGTTAATAACAGTAATATGTTATCTACTAAGTGAATATCATTTAAACATTTTGCCATTCTGTTTCTCACCTACTTCAGATAGGTAAAATAATTTTAAAACAAATGGCATATATCAAGGTACTTTGTTCCATCCCAATAATTTTTTGCTTTTGTGTTTATGAAAAATTTTAAATGGCCAATTGAAATCAAATTCCATATTTTTATTTCACTGGTGACCAGAAAGATAAAAGCATTGCTTTTCTTTCTTTTCCTTTCTAAGAGTTTTTGGAATATGCAGGACAAAACTTAGAAATTCAAAGAGAGAAAAAGTTGAATGACCCAACTGAATGACTTGAGTGATTAGCACGGACTAAGATAACATTGCTTATTTCTTATCTCAACATGCAGTTCACTCAGGACAGAGAACAGCCTTGAAACAAAAAAGGTGATTTCAAAAAAACCATGAAAATAATCCCCAAGCTGAATTACATGGTCATTTTAAGAAAATAAATCTGTCAAAAATTTTCATTTCAATTTATAGCCTTAGCAGTTTGTTGCGAACGGTGTCTTTTTGTAAAACTAGCAATTTCTGTATCAGAAAAAAAAGTAATACACAAATATAGGTTACAGAAACTTAAATATATCTAGATTATCTTACACAAATATTTTTAAAACAATGACTTCTTGGAGGTAACGTAAAAAATCCAATTTCTACTCAAATCTATCTGCAAGAATTGAGCTGCATGCGGTGCCAGTAACATAAAGTGGTTAATTTCCAAACTGACATTATTTAAGGCAGTCAAATACCCATCAAAACACTTCTATCTCTTCCAGTAAAACACACATTGTAACTTCTATGTGTATTCATTAACTTGAATATTTGTGTTACTCACTAAACTGAACTGGTTTTTTTTCACTTGGTCTGCACTGTGTGCAACAGAAATATAATGTAATATTAAAAATAGATGATTATCCATTTATAAATGGAGAAAATCAGGAAAAGTTTTATTTCCTAACTCCTTGGAATGGCAGGTAGTCATGTTAAGAAGAATGAGACAGCTTTGGCTTGCTCAAAAGAGCTGATATACAAATCACATCAGCAAAGTGAAATGAAGGTCCAGCTGCCCAGTGTTTAGCAGAAGCAGAGAATGAAACCAATAATTTTGCTACAATAACACCAAAAAAAAAAAAAAGAGAAATATCAAAAATATTTTAAAAATTAATTTATAGGAGTAAATTTTGTAATAATGACAAATTGGACTTAGTCAGTACTTCAGAAAAAGTAGACAAGAAGTAGAATATGCCTGAAAGAAGTCAAGAAAATTGAAAAGTTGATGCAGTTTTATTAAGTTTAGAAGATATAACTTTTTCTATCAGAATGCATGAGTGTTTTTATTACTTCTTTTTTTCTCCCTAACAGTTTATGCTTGTACTAGCTGTCAGAGCTTTTAAGCATTTTAGAATACACAATGCAGCACACTCTGAGCTAGAATTTTTCTTTTTATTAAAGTTTCATTTGTAAAAAAGTAAAAAAGGAAGATGTAGGAAGAAAGGGAGGTCCATTATTTAGCAGATACTTTATGTACAGTTTTTGTGGTAAAACTCCAACATGATAGAAAATAATATACAATATGGAAATTATATCACATGTTTAATACAGCTTTCTGAAATAACTAGATATTTGTTTTACTTTATTCTACTCAGCTGAAGTAGAGTATGTTCCATGAGTAATGTAAATACAAAACATTGCAGGAGATATTGCAATTGAAACGTTTGCTGTAAATTCTAATATGATTATGATAACAAGCACAATTGTATGTAATACATATTGAAATTTTAATGTGAAAATGAAAAAGAAACTTACAAATATGACCAGACTTTTGTATCTGATATTTTACTTTTCCCTGTTGACAGTTCTGCTGCAGTTATAACAGTGGTCTTTCAGCTCTTGATTACGTGATTACTCCCCATTGCTATATGTTTCAAACTGTGGAGCTATCCTTAAGGTGAAAATACCAGTTTGTTCTATATTTTGAGTTTCAGCTCCGCTGGATCATGCTTCTTTTTTGAGTCAGCAGAATAATTCTTGGATTTGGAAGAAAGACTACAGTAATATTTCAAGTTTCAATAAACAGCAGTTTGGAGTGGGCTTCTTTCATTACCCAAGAAGCTGGTTGGCATTTTACTCATCACTCAGGATCTCTAGATTCAAAATTTATTTATTCCCTCATTTATTCCCACAACAGAATATTGCCCTGCTGTTTTTAAGAGTTTTTAACTCTCTATATCCTATACTATTTCTCAGAATAACCTCCACCTTATTTTATTTGAAATGTCTCGTCTTACTATCAATTTATTACTTCTTGTAATTTGTGTGAACTTACAAAAAAAAACCAAACCAAGTGATGACACTGTTAGTTATTAGCAAAGGAAATGACATGATTTCAACTACTCTAACTGTTGCTAACAGTTGGTGACCACTAGCAAATGCTGACTTTCCAATCACAGCAGGCATGGTACTTAGGAAGCATGAAAAACAACAGTTCTCTTTCATTTTGGTTATACATCATTAAAAAATTATGAACAATTTATCCTCCATCCAAAATTAGTTTCTTCCATGTAGGTCAAACTACGATCTCTGGAGACAGAAATCCTGGGACTCTTTTTAATGTCATACTTAGTCGCTAAATCCATGGCTAGGAAAACATTACTGGTTTTTTTTTCAAAGGGTCATCTTAAATATTTAACAGCAGTACTCTATGAACAATGTCATGTGGGTCTTTTTGGTTTATATGTTCAGATTGTTTGTGCTCAAGACAAAGAAATCGTTATTAGAACCCACAAGAGGACCCTATGTAAACAGTAAAGGAAGGCCTTTAATGAGCTCTAAACACAAATTTTATTGTAAGATATGGTATAGGGTCTCTGCAGACATAATAAATAAGATGTATATATATAAAGAAAATATTTTGTCCTTCAGAAGGAATTTCCTTTAAGACAGTGATAAAAGTATACTTTTGCTTCTTTTACTTTTTCCTTATCTGATTAATTATGAATGGGTGAATGACCGAGAAATAACAATTGCAACTATCTTGTAAAAATTACTAATGAAGGTACTTATAAGCTACCACAATCCTTTGCATATACTTTTTTCTCTAAAGAACTGTTTGCCACTGACTGAGGAATATGAGGTTTGCAGTTTTTGCTGAATGTTGGTATCCGTTTTCCTATTTAGTAACAAATTTTGGATCTTGCAGAAAGGAAAATATACTAATATGTATGAATCCTCAAGCACACAGAATATGATTTCTAACTATCAGCACTATTTAAAATAGACCTTTTACTTTCAGAAAAATAGAATCAAAGCCACAGAGAAGAAAGCAAGCCATGGTCACCACTGATGTTTTCTTCATAGTGTCCTTCAAGGGCTGAATGTTCCTAGGGAGAAGGGTCATTTATTAATGTAGCACTTCACTTTGGTTCTGAATGGGAGAACATAAAAACAAATGAATGAATTAATGTATTAGAAGTAGTATCTATCCTAGCAGAGCACCTGTGTGCTTTATTATGCATGTGTATTGGCATGGAATGGATGGTTCTATACTGATGTATTCCAAATAATAGTAGGTTCAAGATTCACCCAAAAATATTAAACAAAACCTACAGCAAGTGTCTGCTGTAATTGTCACCACAGCAAGTGTTTAGGAAAATAAATGTGGGAAAATACAGGTAAGTACTCCTAACATTCATGGGAAGATTACATTAAAAGGGTGAGTTTCTAAATAAGTCAGAGCTATCCCAGAAGGGGTGAAATAGTTTAGCATTTTGAAGCTTCAAATGAATTCAGGTTTTTAAGGATTTTTTGAACTATCAGTGAACCGACTCAAAACATCATATTTTGTCTTTTTTTAGTCAATCCATTTTTTTTAAACCTCCTCCAATAGAGAACTTGTCTGTGTTCCTTTTTATGTAGCATAAATGTTGTTAGAGTAGCTTAATCAATTTTATGCCAAAACTTATCTAGGCTTTACTAATGCCTTCAGCTGGAGTACTGAATGTTATTTGTTCTCTCAGAGCCTTGGTATAAAGGGTTGGAATGAAAGCATACAATTTTATACTTACAGCTCAGTCTTTTAATCAGCTGTATTTCAGAACTGTACAAGAAAAATAAAATTTTCTGCTGTTTTAAAACGTCACAAATGCATATGAAGATAATTACTTGCACAGCTAATAGACTGTTTTAGTATCTTCTCTGCAGAGTGCTTTCTTGTCATAGCATAGTTCTGTCAAAGTTTAATGCTTGATTCAAGTATATAGTTTAAATCTAATGCAAAGAACGGCTAATATTTCGAACATTGTGATATGTGCACTGAGACAAAAATGTGTAGATCTTTTAATAAACCATCTAGACTGACTTGGCTTTCTGCAATTATTTGACAATTTAAGTGAAAACTCTTAAATTTATGTTTTGATTTTTTGTTTTAGATGTTTGGGTTTCTTTCTTTTTTTCTTTTTTTTTTTTTTTCTGATTAAGCAAGGTGAACCAATTCAACAATACTCATCTTGGCTAAGGAAAATGTATGATTACCCAAACAATAATGAATGTTAAGAGAAGGTTTTCTCTTCTTTTGGCTTTTTAAGATAGCCATTTTATTAGGTGTGAATTTTAGCCTCCAACATGATAACCTCTGCTTACAATATTGATTTTCTGTAGAAGTATAGTCTGATCACAGAAAGCAATCAGTTGCATGATTCTGATTATGAATATCCAGCTCCAAATATTACTCTTTTATAGGAATTCCCTGCCTTTACAGACAAGCTGTAACCTGCCTTGTCTTTACCCCTTAAAGCTTGTATCTACAGAAAAAAATCTAGGCTAACAGGCATATAATATATAAAGAAAGCATTTAACAACTTAAGAACCTCTACTCACTAGAGTAATAATTTCTTTTCCCAAGCCCAAATATTAGTAATGGATAGAAATACTGTAATAGATGTTTTTCTTATACCAGACACAAAATAAGAATTTCAAAAGAACCGAAAATTCCCTCCCTGCTAGCTCTTATCTTTCCCCTTTTTACATTGCAACTGATAGTGCAGATATAAGGAAGAAATGCAACATGATGACCACGGTCTCCTTGAGTGGCATCCCTGAGAGCTGTTAGTTTTCTCTTCCTCTAAGGTACAGTCTTTTGTATTGATTGATGTACAGACAAGCGTGTCAAAACGTAGCTGATATGTGGGCTAGATTCATTATGTTTTTCACCTTTTGCTTGTTGCCACTTTGATCTGTACTAGAGGGACCATAGAAGCTACTTATAATTCTTATTGCCAAAGGGCATCTGTGCTGTTAATTTACTTGGCCTTGCAAGATAAATTCAACTTGCTACAATTAATAAAATAGCTGTTTTCTGGATGCAATTTGTAGAAATAAATATAAGTTACGTCACTGTGTGCTCATGGACATGTACAGCTAGTCATATCAATCTAATACACAAGACACTTCTCAGACAACTGACATAATCAGTATGTAAAGATTATCTTTTCACACAGATTCCTCTTAATATATTTTGAAATCACTTACAGAGAGACTCAAAAGGAAAAGTAGATTTCACAGAGGTTTTTACCAATTGTATTTGTTCTCTGATCGAGAATAAAGCAAAATATACCAAAATGCACTACAATAATATTACTGGGCTTATATTCCATAGAAGCAGCATATGAAAATATTGAATGCATTTTCTTTTTTAAGAATATGTAGCTGGCCATATGTTCCTCGTCACATAGAAGGAAACAAATGGAATGGAAAAGATAACAACTTATTGCTGTGAACTCGCAAGACTCTAGCTTTTAAGAAAAGTAAAAAATAACATCATAGTGTCTATACTGTACATGGTGGCAAAAATCCAGCACTAGATTTTGGGGGGTGGTTTTCTTTAACAAATTAGGTAGATGTTTCTTGTAAATTTTGGCTTAAGTGCTTCATGGGCTATAAAAAGTCTGAAAAAACACCACTTCAGTATTTCAAGTATTACCTCAATTTAAATATTTCTTATTTAAATTTAATATTTTATAGTGTACTGTGATAAGTAGTTTTGAAGGGAAATAAGACATATTTCATTCAGAAAACATTGAAACAGAATATTAGAGAAATACCTAACCACTTACCATTTCACATCTGAAACAAATTTTGTATAAAGTTTCCAAGCTGTCAAAGGTACATTTTTCTTTTCACTGATCTATAATATCATCTGTTCAACAAGGGCTGCACACAAAGGAAGCTACAACACATTTTGAAAGAATCACTAGTGCCTCAAAAGGAAAATGCTACTAAAAAATAGCACTAACTTTAGTACATCTTGATTTTACTATCACACACTTCAGAGATGTGGATCTTGCAATCTTCATACAGATAACAAAAAGTTTCCACATCAACTGGTATTTAGAACTGAAATTTTCCAGTTAAGCAACAACATGAACCAGAGGACTTCTCTTGACAGTGTCAAAACGCAGAATCACAGAATCATTTAATTTGGAAAGAAATTTTATGATTCTCAAGTCCAGCCATTAAACTAACACTGTCAAGCCCACCACTAAACCATTTTTCTAAGTTACACATCTACATGTCTTTTAAAATCCTAGAGGGATGATGGTGACTCCACCATTTCCCTAAACAGCCCATTCCAATGCTTGACAACCCTTTCAGTGAAGACATTTTTATCCTAATATCCAATCTAAACCTACCCTGGAGAACTTGAGACCTTTTTCTCTCATCCTATCACTTTTACTTGGCAAAAGGGAGCAACCCCCACCTCACTACCACCTCCTTTCTGGCAGTTGTAGAGAGAAATGAGGTCTCCCCTGAACCTCCTTTTTACCAGGGTAAACAAATCCAGCTCCCTCAGCCGCTCCTCATAACACTTGTGCTCCAGACCCTTCACCAGCTTTGTCGCCATTCTCTGCCCACTTTCCAGAACCTCAATGTCTTTCTTGTAATATGGAGCCCAAAACTAAACACAAGATTTGAGGTGCAGTCTCACAATTCTGAGGACAATCACTGCCCTGTTCCTTCTGGCCAAACTATTTCTGATACAAGCCAGGAAGCCATCGGCCTCCTTGGACACAGGCTGATTCAGGTTCAGCTGACTATCAGCCAACACCTGCAAGTCCTTTTCCACCAGGCAGCTTTCCAGCCACTCTTCTCCAAGCCTGTAGTGTTCCGTAGGGTTCTTGTGACCCAAGTACAGGACCTGTCACTTGAGCCTCCTACAAATGACCTTGGCCCATTGATCTGGCCTGTCTGGATTGCTCTATAGAGCCTTTCTATCCTTTGGCAGATCAACACTTACATAATTTTTTGATCATTATGCCTAAGATTGCCCCCGAACACAAATCATATCACCCGCAATCTTTCTCTGTTAGAAAAGAGCAAGTGTAATGGGAGCCATTTCCCTGATGGGTTCTCTCACCAACTGTTTCAGGATCTTTCACACACTCCTAGAATATCATCTACTGTTTCCTTTCCACTGTAATCTATTTCTAGCAGATTTTTAGTAAGTTGAAGTTCCCCAATTCAATGAAGAATTACCCTGTATATGTGTTAATAATAAAAAACCCTCCTATGTTCCAAAGCAACGATGTCTCTGTCTCCCTTATATGATCAGCTGAGTTCCAGCAGCATAGAATTTTAGGATACCAGTGTATCAAAGTACACACAATCAACCAACCAACCAACCAACCGACCAACCAGCCAAGACCAATCCACAACCCTAAGTGGTTGACAAATTTTCAGAGATTAAAAAATAAAGATGAAGCCTTTTTATTCACTTCCTGAGCCAGAGACAGCCGGAGGGAGAAAGGAGAGTCCTCAACAGAAAACATCCCCCTGACTAAGAAAGCTTTCTACAGAGGAACAGAAGGATTCCCAAAAGGGAACAGAAGTGTGCCTGGGATAAATTTGGGTTCTGGTTGGGGGATTAAGGAGGGCTGTTCCACAATAACAGATAACCAGAGTAAATACTTTTGTGCTTGACTGGTACAATCCTGATAATTAAACATTCTTGTTTCCTGCGGAAGAGAAATTCAGACTTATCCAAGGAAATTAGTCGACAAATACTTAAGGATAACATTTTGCATGTTTAAATCGCCAATTGTAAAATCCTGTTCCTTCAAAACAAGAACTTGCTGCAACTGAAAAGTCCATCTCACACCAGAACTGGAATTTGTAAATGCATAGGAGGGTCTAGTGAAGAGAGGAATTCCATATTTTTCTTAGACAAAATTTGCAAGTTCAACTCTTTTAACTCATCAGGCATTTATACACATCCTTCTAAAAACATAACTGACGTTTTTGGCCAAGAAGGATTTTTTAAATTCTTTATATGACTTTGACACTTAATTCATTAGCGTTATTTAAATGCAAATTTTATATGTGTAGGATGATTATTGAAGCTTGGTCTTCTTCCAAGTTATTCCACTGGGCCATAATATATGCTTTAAGACCACTCTGTTTAGACGGTTTTAGGATATATGTAATCACACTGAATAATTCCAATTCTCTTTGTTTCCTTTGAGGTTTCTCAAATACTTTGATGAATTCTACTTCTCTGTCTTTTCCTTCAAAGTCACAATGAATTCCCATTAGAGGCCCTGTAAAAATATATCCTCAGTGTTATGATTTATTCCTAGGCAGATTGACTAAAACTTAGTTTTCTTCTTCTCCTATCTCACTATTATACAATGGGGATTTCAAAATGCTAAGTCTCATTGGCTTAGATTCAAAGGGAATTTAGGAGCTAACAAGTCAAAATACCCAGTTTTTAAGCACTGGTCCCAAGGATGGAATCATAAAGAACCCTATATGATTCATTAGAGAAATTAGACATCTTAAAATGTGCTCCACAAAAGATGTGTGCTGAATAGGGAACTATACCCACATTTAGCTCCTTCTTCTCCATTTTGAGAAGATACAGTGTATGACTCTCACTTGTCCTGTCCCATCAGAACTGTTCTAGCTCACTTGTTCTGGATGCCAGGATGAACATATCAGATATGTATTGAAAATGTTTTCATTTTACATACAGTAACAGATACCACTCACCCAGAAAGAGCAGGCTGCTAGATTTTAATCTTGTGATAAGTGTCTTTAAGACAGGTGTGAGAAAGCCTGAAAATTGTATTTTTAAAGGTTTACCTCAGCATTTCATTCACTGACTTTCATTTGGCTCACAGATGCTTTGCTTATGTTTATATTGGTGTACAGAATGGACCAGGATTAACACGTGCATGACTAAATTGTCATTCTTTCCTCATACAGACCTCATCCACACTGTTTGGCAGGAACACCAGGAGTACCCTTAGCTGTCTTCAAAAACTTTGCTCTTCTCCAGACTACTTGGCACAGTCTGAGAAGGCATTAGCTATCCTGAACCTAAACTATCAGGGATTATTTTAATGGTTAAAATGTAATCATGTACCCAACTTCATGACCTGAACACTAAGTTTACTAATATGACCTTTATGATCTAGGATGAAAATGCAAGACCTCCTGATTCTCAGGGGAAGGCATTACTATTACCCGACTAGGAAGAAGTGTTGCCTCTTATTTTCACTACAGCCTGGCAAGTTTACTCCCCTAGAATCAGAGGCAGGTGGTGGAAAAGAGGCACACCACTCACTTTTACCTAGGAAATAGAGGTGAAGCTGAGTTCCTCTAGAGAAGACCCCAAAAAGACCCTAATCAACCAACTAGCCAAAACAACCCAGCTTTCTCACACTTTAGATGAATGATGGAATGCAAAAGAGAAATTTCAAAGCAGGTTTGAGTAAAAGTCTTGATGAGAAATAGTCTGAGAAATACTGATTTTATGAACCTTAATGAAGCATGGGCAAGAGAATTAAATGAAGTTATCCAATTACAACAGAAGAATTTTTGGCCATATGCAAAGGAGGAAAGTCAGTGCAACAGATGAGGCTTTCAGCCTCATAGTTCTGTGTGAACTCTCTTTTCCAGTGATCATAATTTTTTCCATAGCTACAGGTTAGGATAAGCAAGGTCCGCCTTCCCTATTTCAGACTAATCTGCATTTTAAGCAGATCTGATGAACCCTTCTGATGTATGAACACATCGAAGCAGGAGACGGATAAATGTGCATACTACTTGTGCTCTAATGCCGTGAGAGTTCTGGGGTGTCCAGGAAGAGTGAGTCACATATAAATAATGAATATATAAATAATGAATATATAAATAATGAGTCACAAGCTGGACTGTCTCAGGTCGTCTTATAACCTGAATAACTCTGGTCTGTAAGGCAGATACACTTTTCAGGTGCAGACAGGGTAAAGAAAACATTAGACACTGTGGAAAAAGTTGTATAGAGAGTGCTCTAAACAGCTGCACAGTGCATGTTCCATTTCAGGAAGATACACACAGAACATATAGGAAAAAAAAGTAGGAAACATAACACAAAGATTGCTGGTCAAAATGTGAAATACTCTGTGTGTTGCAAAACCCCTGGCTTAACATTTACCAAAAAGCCCACTGTGATTAGAGTATAATGCTAAGGGGAAACATGCATATTTATGACCTTAGTGAGAACCAGCTCTATTAACTTGAGTACAGATGGCCCAACATTTCTGAGGGAAATATTTTTGTTCAAAAACATTTCACTGAATCTAAAGGCTTTGATTGACTCATCTCAGGTTTGACTACATTTTGCCAAATCAAAGGCAAATCCTCTAGTGCTGCCAGGCTGCTTCAGAGCAATCAGTTTACTGCTGCCAGGTTTGGCAGGTCTGGGACCGATCAACCAGAATACTTCCAAAACAGGAATACTGAAAATTTTGGTTGTCAAAAGCTGGGACAGATTCACATAGCTTATTTGTTCTGGGTCACTCTACATGACGAATCTGCCTGGAAGCAGTTGGCTGGTGTTCCCAGTTCTGGAATGAATTGTCTGGTAACTGAACAATGACCAAGATCCTGTAGCTTGCTTGATAGTGTACACAATGGGGCTGACAGCCTTACTAAAACCTCCAGTCTGAGAGTCTGAGAGGCACCATGCTAAAAAGCTCTGAAGGGCTCAGGCAACCTCTTAGACCTTGCAAGCTCTATGTAAAACAGCCAGGACCTAAAAGCCCTTATGGGCTTCTCCATTCTGCCTTTGAAGCTTATCTGCATGGTAAAGCATCCTGAAGACTTCCAGAGCTGCTTAACAAAGTTACTTGTCAATTCCTCTAGTCAATATTATCCAGTGCCTTAGGATCAAATGCAGCTCTTTTGGAAATTCTTCTTTTAAGGTTAGCTATGTGTGTGTTTACGTATGTTTACATATACATATACACACACACATATATATGTGATTATATATAGAAACACAGAGACATATATATAAATACGTTTGTGTATGTATGCACATGTAAATGCCTACACATAAAAAGATACATGTGGATCTGAGTATGTGTTTGAATTTAATTCCAGGAAACAAGTCAGTCCAAGGAAGCCAGTGACAAGAAACCATTAAAAAGGGTAATCTCCACAAATGTCACACTTGTGGGAGCACCTAATGAATGCAGTAAACCCCACCAAATAGTCTGTTCTATATAGCAATAGAGACACTGCAATACAAAGGATTCCTTTATTTGTAAGAAAAGTAAAGATACAAAACTAAAGAAAGCAATTTAGAATAAGAACCATGTTTTCATTGTTCTTCTCAGCTACATAAGTTTGAGAGGCCCATTCTCTATTTTTTAAATACTTTTAATTGCTTCCCCTCCCCCCCCCCCCCCCGATTATTTTATTTTTGCAGTCAGATTTCAAATCAAATTTTAAAGGAATAATTCTCTGGCTTTTTGGTCACTTATCTCGGTTCACTGTCTTGCCATTTTTGAATTTAGCTTAATCAGCATGAATACAGCTGTGAACTCTAAAACAATTAAGGGAAACCATCCAAAATTTTATTTCCATGTCTTTGAATCTTAAACCATAATGTGACATAATTTTACTGTTCTTAGCTTCAATGTTAGTACACAATGTCACCCAATATCAACCAGAAAAAAGTATTATAGTTTGAAAAGCATATTTCTAAACATTAGCTTCCACACTTGACATGATATTTATCTGACCCATTCAAACAGTTGCAGCGCAAAATGATGAAATCAGTATTGCTAGGATTCTAAGTGCATTCTCTAAACTTTATCTCTTTTATTACTTTCTTTTTTCCAAAGATTTTTATTCTAAAAAGTTAGAAGTGTGGAACATTAGTTCTAAAAATTGAGTGGTTCTATTTTGAGCATTAAACATTAGTATCCGAAAAAAGACAAAATAAAAATTTTAAATAAAGCAAAACCAAAACCAAACAGAAAAAAACACCCTTGCTGGCTGCTTTTGTTCAGTTAATTGATCTCTTTTAATGAGTCTTGAACCAGGAAATCTGAAACCACTTGTTTAAATCTGCATTTCTGAGGTACTTTCAGGCTTTTTACATCAAGACTTCTTTTTCATTTATGGAAAAATACAAATCTAGTTATTAACATAGTCGTGCTGATGGAAAATACAAGAGCAAACAAGATTAATGAATTAATGAATATCAGATGACTCAGCAGGTTGGTGCAAAGCCAAAGAAACTGAAAACTCTCTCTTTGATCTAGGTATGAGACCATTCTTTGGGAAATAACAAAGGTACAACATCTTTTGGATCTCACGGATTGGTCTCAAGAAAATGTGTAATGTTGATACAAAGGGCAAAGTACTGAAAGGAAACACTGAAAAATAAAGTAGATATGGTATCCTTCTGGGCTTGAGGGCTAGGAGAGAAAGGATATCAAAGTTTACCAAGAAATTATAAAAATTCTTTGGTTGAGTATATGTGAGATGGTGGGATAACTTTTTTTGGACATAAAAAAGCTAAGGACAATAAAATCTTAACTGTTGTGGAATTTCTTGCTTTAGATAGAGAGGACATAATAAAGAAGATGTATGAGTTTGATAAATGAACATGTAAAAAATGCAAAAAGTCATTTAGCAGCCCTAAACTGGTACTACCTGTGTGAAAAGAATTCCACATTACTGAAAGTGCTTCAGACATAAGGGTGAAAATAATCTGTAGACTAATACATGTGTTCATACATTCCATTACTGTCCTATGTGTATGTCACAGTGTCATGTCCACCAAAATGGGATCATGAAAATACACAAGTGGCTTAGCTGATCTCATCTGCACTTGTGAAAGAAAAGTTCATACAGGCCTGACCTGTGGTAGTAGATTGAAAAATTTAAAAGAGATTGAGCCTACATATCAACAGTTACCTATAACTTTAGTTTCATATCTGAAGTTGGAGACAATATATCTAAATTTAAAAAGCATCAGAAAGTTAATAGTTTGTACACTAAGCTTTCCTTTCATTACTTCTTGCCTCAGAGGTGAAAATAATAGTTGGTTTGGATCTCATGTCAGTTCAGGAGACAGGTGCCAGCCAAACAACAAAGAGGATTTCCCTATCTTCATTTTAGGAAAACTGAAGGGAGATCACATGCTGTGCAGGAGAGCATGAAGATTGTTTGATAAGATTCCATTAAAGTGAGCTGACAGCAAGGTTGAAGTGAACTGGGAAAATTTCAGCTGGGTAATATCTGGGAAAGAAGCAATCAGTTTGACATTTCACATTATCAAAATGAAAGTCAAGTGTTCCTTCTTAAAGGCATTATAGCCAATACTGGGATCATTCTAACTCGTTCCGGACTGAAGAAATAATTTTCTTCCTATGGTGAATATGACAGATGAAGAGTTCTAACTTCACACTAAATATTGTAAGAAGTATTGCTGTAAGTGTGCTGTATCCTGCCTTGTCGTATGATGATATTCAAAGACTGATCCAAGTGTTAAGCTAACTCCATTTTTTTTTTTAATTTTAAATATTCTATCACAGCCTTATTAACATCTCATTACTAAGCAGTTAACTAAGGAAAAGGACAAAGAAAGAAAATTAGATGCAACATTATAGGGCATATTTTCACCTTGATGAGCAAGTGAAATTCATTAGGGGTTACTGAAAGTCATACACGTGCTTCAGAGGAATAATGCCTTCAAAGTATTTTGTAATTATTAAAATGCTAAAGCAACAATATTGATTTTCTATATAAAAGAGAAATTTGTCAATAACAAGTAGGAATATATGCAAGGAAAATCTATACAAACAAGAGGAATATAATTATGGAGTTAAGGAATTTCTTTTTTTTAATTATGGAGAGAAAAAGAAATTGTAAGAATAAGATAATTTGAAAGATAAAATTGTTAAATGCATACATAAATTATTACCAATTTCTTTCCCGCTGTGCAGGGACTTCTGAATATTATCTTCTATTCCTTTTTGGAGGGGAAAGAGGACATGGGTTTTGAGGCAAATAGCTGAGAACTGACTGAAGACAAAACAAAATGCATATGTGGTCTAACCAGGTACAAACTGAACCCTTGGGGAAATTAAACAGTAATGCACTAAGGTTTCAGTCAGGAAAGGCACAGCCCCCACTAGCCATGCATGTGCTTCAGTGCTCTTGGGGAAGAGACAGAATATGCAGTGTATGGCAGGATCAGCCCCAACTCCTATGACTCATATACATATGCATACACATATATGGAAAAGTTATTTCCTCTACATTTGTGCTTCATTGGCTCAGTTTTGGATTATGAAGTTGCTTCTAGTTTGCCAGTGACACACTGATTCAAACACTAAAAACACCATTAACACCAGAAAAGCACGGTCAGCAAAATGACTTCTTAATCAAAATAGAAAGAAACTTTGTTTCCCATTCAACTATCTCTAGCCTAGCCTTGTAGAGGAGCTAAAATCACCCTCATTGGCCTAAATTCATGAAAAGGGTAAGTTCCCAAAGAGCATTCAGAAACATACATCTGGACTCTGGTGAACTGTATATTTATTTGCACATACTTTTGAAATCTGAACTGTTTGTACAGGGATTTTCTTAGCTCAAATTTACCAGGGCAAGAACTTCTAGCACTCACATTTATAGAGAAAGTATCATAACCCATTCTGACCATTTAGTAAACATTCTTGAAAGAACTGGTACTTATGGGTCCATAACCACCAGGTACACTCTGTTGATTTACAACATCTTGTTAATATACATCTGTTTCCTTTCTGAACTATATATTTCTTTACCAGACACAGGATTGCCCTATAGTCCATTTAGGAGTCTTTTTCTGTTTGTTTTTCTACTACACCATGGCCAAAATACATTTGCAGCAAATGCTGTCTTTTTCATCAAATTCAAATTGAACACATAAGTCTTCAAGTCTGCAACAGCAAGAGCTCCTCAGCAGCAGCAGTGTGTGATTTAAAGATCAAATTATGTTCTATTCTTCCTGTGAAAATGTTAATGGTCATCACATAGAAGCGTGTAATGCCATCAAAAGGAAAGGCTGTTGAGAAAAGTTTTGGGGTATTAAAAGTGACAAGCTGGCAGCACTGGATTCCCTCTATAATCAAAAAGGAGGAGAATCTCTAGCTGTGTTTGAAGTAGTAACAATTTGATGCCCAGTCACATATTTGGATGTTACTTTTGCACAAAGCTGTGCAGTTAGTGCAGCTGTCCTTCCACAGAGCAATCTCTAGGAACATTAAAGTATCAGTGTGTAAGAACATGAGCCAAAAACTAAGCTAAAATTTTTTATTAATAATATTTTAATTGTACAAAAGCACCTACAATAACTATACCAATTAAAGTGAACTGAGAAAAATACAAAAGTCAAATGCAATCATCATCATAAAGCATAATATTTTATAACTTCTATGTTCTATGTTTTTAGACAATTCAAATAAAACCAGTGCAAAGTGAGCATTAGGATAGAAATAAGCCTCTGGAAACACATAGAAAATGTGTAGGTCAAACAGAGAAAAGCCACTGAGTCAGCAAGCCGTCACACTTGAACAACGATGTTGCCATCTCAGGCACTGTCTCAATAGCCCCAAAAACAAAATCCCTCCCACAGTTTGCAATTCCACATTTACCTCATTATTCAAACAAGTAAATATCATGTCACTTGATGGTGGAACCCTTCTGTACCTTCAAGAATTATCATTTAAAGACTGCAGTGTTGTAAAGCATTATAGATTAGTGCTGCGTGCTGCTGGAATAGGGTTCTTTGTTCTATCTCCTTGGTTAAAAGTTGAACCAATCAGACATAAGTAAAATTAAGTCACACTCTAAATCAAGTTTCATAAATGGGAAATACATGCTTGTTCAGTCACTTTGATTTAGTAATCATTTTGATACCAACATGAATCAACAAAGGAACTCTTGGGATAGGCAAATAATTTTCTTCACTAACGTGACTAAAGAAGCCACTAATGCTGTCCACAGGAATAATGCAATTGACTGTGTGTAAAATAACGACAGTGACAGTAGTGAAGTCTAGAAATAACTGTCTTGATATAGGCTAATTTGGGTGCCAGCTGCAGATTAGCAGTGTCATGCTTGCTTTTTGATGTGAGAATCTGTGTGAAGCCAAACCTGTATGGTTACCAGTGCACTGCACATGGGTAGTCTCTAGCTTTCTCTGATGTTTCTACAGCCACTTTGCATTGCAATCACATTGCACAGAGGGCAGGATGAGTGCAAAGAAGGCTTATGAGGAGCCAGTGCTTAAATATGGTCTCCCTCAGGGTTCTGTAAGATGTGTGGAGGATGTCTGAATTCAGGATGGGTAATGTCATTAAATAATTTATTTACACCCATCAATAACTACTTCAGTGCGCCCATTCATATAGAACATGTGAAAAAAAGCTCTGCAAGCAGCCTGCTCCCGAGAAAACACATGGCCTTAGGCTCCTGCCTGTCCTCTTCCTACTTCAATGAGGTTGAAATCTACTCTTCACATAAAGATCATTCACGGATACTTTTTCTAGTTCTTTCCCTGGATGAATGGACTAGGATCAAATGCAAACATTATCTGTCTTTGATGGATTTCTTGTTTTATACAAAGTTTGTATTCATTATTAATGGTAATGCAGAGAATATTTATAAATTCTCTACATCTATAAGCATGTGTAAAAAAGAAAGCTGAAATCAGGAAGAAGGATTTTTTATTATTTTATTGGGAAATCTATAGGAGAGGACCATTATATGTAAATCATGTAGTTACTATTTTTATGCCAAGCATAAGGTGATAAATGTCAAGTCCTTAGTTTGAAAAGTTTAGAGTCAGCTCAATTCTAGTTCTTGGCCAGAGTATCTTTTCTTTTTCTATTTTTATTCTATGGGATATCGACAATTTGTGTCATGCACACAATGAGCAAAGGAGAACATAAAAAGAGCTGTCATTTGAAAAACATCTTGTTTTGAGAAGAGGGAATTCAATAATCTTTTTTTGGAAATGGAAAGGTGAACAGAATTTAAAGCCTTCAAAAAAGCCCAGTCTTAAATTATAATGGTTAGCGCTAGGGAGTAAGTTAGAATACTACTTCTGTTATGCCAGTTGGCATGCAAGCTTCCACTTAGCAGTAAAGAATGTTGCTAATGTGCCTCAAGTGTTTCTAAATTCAAATTAAATACTTCCTCATTCTGTGAGTATGCTGGGACCATCCTTTCATGGCTTGAATAGACCAAACCATGTTACCCTGGCTGCTGTGCCCAGCTTGACGTAAGGACAAGAATAACTAGACTAATTTTAGAGGTTGTTTTTGACTCAGGGTTTTTGAGCTTGGTAGTATTACTTTAAGAAAGAACTGGCAACATGTATGTATTAGCAGCAACAAGAACTGCATTTTCAAGACAAGTCAACAACTCCTCATGTCTAGGAAGTCCCACACTAACCAGTGTGGGATACATTAGAAATAGAAGTTAAGCCATCAAATGTATGTCACCTATAATATCAATTTCTTTTCCTTTATCTGTTTAGTAATCACTTGAGATCCTTATTTTTCCATTACAAATTCCATTTTTTCCCTGTGTATTCATATCTCAGATTTCTTAAAACTGAAAATACCAATTTTATCTGTTTTGGGCTGGTTTAAAAGCTATGATTTCCAGAACATACTGAGAACTTCCCACTCAGTGCAACTCCATTTTAAGTACAGAAAAAGATAGACATCCAGAATGCCTACTTTTCTCTGAAAACCTGGAAATAAATATCATATATTCCCCTGAGTATTTTCTGGGCATTTGCTTTTGAAGTAGTTCATAGTCATGAACTAAAATTCAAATCATATGACTTAATTCAATAGCCAAATTTTGATCCTGTATCCAGCATCTAAACTGGACTGCTGCAGCTTGTCTGTGAGAAAGTGTTAGCTCAGAAAAGGCTAGAAACCCTGATTGTGCCATTTTGCAGTTGAGTCATGCAGAGAAAGTGCTTTCTTTAGTCTTCTGTTCTCCTCTCTGAGTGCATGTAAAGTGGTATGGCAGACTGGCAGTAAGAAAATAATTTCCCTTTCTGTTTGCATAGTATGTAACATTTTGGTTTACCATAAATTAGAGCAAAGCATCATCCTTAAAAGTGTCTCCGTTCACCTCTATCACTGCTGTCTAAAACTTTACAGCAGAGGGAGACACTGTGAAAAACTGATCTTGCTTTATTTGCAGTATGGCTTGAAGGTCAATGAAGATATTTTGTCTCATTTGACTAATTGAAATTCCTTTGAACAGCCCAAGTGCAAAAGTTTAACTCATAATTAAATGCTGAGATCACATTCCTGTGTAAAACATGGTGGGTGGAGAGAAATATGAACATGAACAAAACCAAAAACCAACCAGCTAAAAATACTTTAGAAGAGAAAGAATTTATTTTAGGACCATCAATGCTTAACATTACACAAATATTATTTAGTTATTATTTACTTTTTATTTCCCTAATATAATTGTATGGCTTTAACAGGTCAGTGTGAAATTTTGCAAGCTGATTTTTTGATACAGAAATTTTTGGAAAGCAAAAGAGGTCCATGAGGGACATGAAAAACTGACGGTTATATTCCCAAAGGTATTTTTCATTGTTTGTTTGTTCAGTCTTTATTGAGCATGTATTTATTCAGAGGTGAAACAGTTCATGAGTAGTGCCAAGCACTGTAAGTAAGATCTCGTACCATCACCACTCTGCAGACAAGTTCCCAAAGGGCAAAGGAACACACAGGGAATCAGTGTAGTCTCATCAGAAAAATCTTCTGAAAATCTCTCAAAAGAAGAAATAGAACACAGTAAAGTAAATACATAGGAATCAACAAATGATGATAAGGAGAGAGATAAGGTAAAAGAGACAGACCAATAAACAGGGATAGAAATGTGATCCACATGTATCTCCATATATATTTATACTGTGCATATAATGTGTCAAGGGACAGAGAAAGCATATGACAGTGTGACTATTCAAGCACATCCATCTCAGGACAAAATTAAATGCTTGAGTCCTCAATATCACATTAGAAAAAATTGGGAAACCAGTGAAGAAAGTGGCTCTTTGCAAGCCTCTACAAAAGAAATCATCTTCCTGTGCCATTTTCTACTTAATCTTGTTTCACAGAGTTTAATAATCTATTAATATCATCATTTGCTCACTCAAGCTCAAGGGGTGAAGGTATCTACTGTCTCTAAATGTCAGCATCATGTGTCTGCATTTTCTACTGACTTCTATGGCATTAACATTTTCTTTTTACTTTGCCAAACCCCTAGGAAATCACACTTTTAGCATATCATCATTATTGAAGATAAAAAGTCAAGTTCTGAGGAGAAATTGCAAGATTAAACTTGCATATGTAACCCTTATTTTCTACACTGTTATATATGGAATATGAATAACTAAATGTGTTTCATTATCTGCATGAATATAAGAAATTTTTTCCAGTGATTTGTCTCATTTTGTTCAGAAAACTGATAATTCTTAAATTTAAATATTTGATTTTATTTTGCTTCTGATTTTTTAGTACCTCTTTTCTGATTTTTTCATACTATTGTACCTGCAATTATTAGGTTTATTTTAATTTATTTTTCACCCTTGAGAGCAGACCATTTCAAAGCCAAATCTTCCTCACTGCCATATAACCATTTCTTCTAGAATTATCATTTCACTGCATTCTAGTTAACTTTGGTATATACAGTGGTTTCTAAGCTGGAGTGAAGAAATATTCTTCAGCACTACAAGAAAAAAAGAACACTTCAAAGCTTAGAAGATAAATTTCAGTGTCATAGCTGCCTGAAAACACCCTGCAAGGAAACTAACTTTCCTCACTTATGCACCAGCAAACATAACATATAGCATAAGATGATACTCTAGGAAACTTCAGTGATTTTTATTTTTTGATATGCAAATCCATAGATTTTTGTGATTTATTGGACATAGCATCTACTAATATAATAAAAAAGAAGTTTCTCTACTAATTCTGTATTTCCTCATGCCCAGCTATCAGAAACACTCTCCATAAAAACCACAGTCATCTGTATAATGATGATTTTGTGTATTTTTTAATTTTATTCTTTTTTTCTGCAGTAATTAGTTAGCCATTTAAACATGAAATGAGTAGGAAAATAAACTCTTTTTTTCATTTTTACATTAAAAATAAATCACTCTCATAGCCATTTATTTTCCATGGGTTCTGTAGTCAAAAGAATTGAAGTTCATTTGAAAGATAAAGCTCTGCAAAATAACCTTCACTGAGGAGCTGTGTCTTTTACTGTCCTATAGGAAATCTCTTTTGATTTGACAGAATGATAAGCCTTTGAAAGCTGTGGACTGAAAATACACAGTAGACTTTTTGCTAAGCTCATAAAGTGCCCAACTAGGAAAGGATTCATTGCACATGAATAAGAGCTAAATTAGCTGTGTATTGAAAAGTCTCATTATATGCAAGGCTGGAAGTCCTTGGCAGAACTTGGGTCCTAGTGAACTGTTTCTGCACACTTTGTCACATACTCTGTAGAGTCACTATTCTGAGGTGTTAAAAGGTCTCTTCAACATTTTTTGGCTGATCTGAGCTTTACACAATATCTTACAGCAAATCTCAAAAATAGTTTTTTCTGGGGTTTTTTGAGGAGGAGACTAATTTACTTGATTTTCCTTTCCGGAATCTTTTCTTAAGAACAACTTTGTTACACAGGAAGGAAGGCTTTAGAAGCAGCTGTACCCAATTCTTTATCTCAGGATTCTGCTGTGACTTTTGAATATATGACAGTCATACACAAGTTTGAAGAAGAACAGATATGTTTTAATTCTATTTGTGTGGGAAAGGATACTTGCTATTCCTGTATAAAAGGCAAGATACAAGAGGTAAATGAAATAATTAAAAGGGCAGGTGACAGTGGACTCCAAAAAAATCTCAAAAAAACAGCACTCTGTGTGTAGTTTCATACATGTATGTTGCTTCTGTAACAGAATAATGAACACTGGAAATCTTTTAAATGTTGATGGAATTTTATAGGAAGATTCTAAAGGAAATACACACAGACATTCTGAAATGTCTCATGCATTATATGTTCTCTGTCATTGTTTTCATAAGAATTACAATGTATAATTATATACAGTATATATTGCACAATGTGTAATTATTGTCTTTAAAGTATAGAAGCACAAGAATAAATCTCAAACTGACATAATGAATACTACACAATTAATATGCACTGAAGTAGTAAAATCCTATGGTGGAATTATTATTACTGAGTCATAAAAATTAAAATAATCTCTTTACCCTGAGTGGCATGTAATCTGCTCATTGACAATTTCACTCTCTCCTCCAGATCCATATGCAACTGGTTTTTCATACCTCTGCTGGTAGTATTGAAAAACAATATTCTAAATTTTTCATATTCTTGAAATAGATTTTTCTAATTTCCAGACTAAATTGTTGGCAAGTGAAAAACATGTTTTCTATGTCAACTTTACTTTAAAAATTTAACGGTTTTTTTCCACTCATAAGTTTAATACCTAGATTAATTTTTTTTTTTTTAATTTTTTTATTCTCTTTTGGCTTTTATTGTACGTGGTTATATTGCATAAGGTTTTCTACAGTATAAGAGTTTCAAGTAAGCTTTGCAATAGTTAGTTCAGGTGCTGTTAGCAGCCTAGAAGTATCTGCACTGGGATGACAGTTGCCATTGTTTGTTCTGTTGCTAAAAATGAAATCTATATTTACTCTGATTTTTCTCTTTCGATGTCAGAGATGAGAAATCTGTGAGGAATATGTGAAAGTGGCATCTTGTCTCTCTCCTGTTTAGACTATGTTGTTTGCACTAGGCTAATAAGAAGATCTTTGAAGAAACTTCAGCTTTAAGTATTCCTTGGGATCTCTTTAAAGCATTGACTTAACATTTCAGAATATAAGGAGTATATTTTCCTTATACAAAGACGTCTGCATACTTGTGTATATGTCTATAAAACTGGGAAATTGTTTCCAAAAGTTTAGGAAAATACCTATTAGACAAGGTTTTCTCTCTTTGGCAATATGGACACTTAATTTGGAGAAACAAAACTGAGTGCCCTTCTCTCTTAATTCAAACTCATCGAGTAATTCTCAGATTAAAAAATTCAGTCATTGTTTCTCCAGGCTGATAAACTGATTTTGATGAGAGAAATTCTTACTTCATTTTCAATTACATACGAAGCATGAACATACTTTCAAATACATTATTTGACAAGATTTAATGAAAAAAAATTGCAATTAAAATTATCACTTTCATCAGAATAGAAGAAGATAAAGACAATATTTATGATATATATTTATCAATGATAACAAAGTCCTGTTTTCCACAGGGTTTATTTTCACATATGTGCATCCCTTTGAACATATTCCCTGCATGTGAAGTTGCAGTAAGTATGGTACCTTAAAAAGGAGAGTAGTTTAGTTTCGAGTATTTGGCTGCCACAAACAAGTAAATATATCTATAACAGTCCCCAGAGTGAGATCCACACTGAGCTGATGAAGTTAGTCAGGCTTAGCAAAATTTGTATGGGTAAGATTTTTTCTTTCCTCTGGACAGCAGACAATTTGCATGATTTTAAGCTGTAACTAATAGGATTAGTTTTCTATCACAATATCAGCTTCATTTGCTGCTTTTCATGGGGAACTGCAACTTACACCAAATTATGCTTTAAGTAATGCCATACCAGTTTTACTTGTGAACTAGGTGGCACTGGCTTGAGAGGAACTTTTAAATCTGCTAGAGCCATGTGCTTGGAACAAAAGTAATGTGACAGATCTACTGAAACTTATGAATGAATTATTGCTGGAACACACAATACTTGACTTTTGTACTTTAATATCAATCTTTTGGCTGCATAGCTGCTGCAGACAAAAAAAAGTGCATATCAGCTTTTATTCTAATTCATGTGTTGGCCTTAATTTACCCCCTTTCCCAGATGGCCAGTCATCTCTAAGTTCTGAAATGCTAACTGGCACCATTTTGCTTGCCATACTATTGCAAACCTGTTCTCCCTGAATTCTGTACCATATGAAGTGCTTTGTGACTATGTGCCAAAAAACAAACAAAACATCCCTGAAAAACAAAAATCAAAAAATTAAAGAACATAGGTATTATTTGCTTGTCAAAAACAGAAAAAAGAACACAAAATATTAACTTATAGCTTTTCAGATATTATTCTCCCACTGTTTGTTTTATTTAGATTTACTCAAATGCAATAATCTCTACTGTCATCATGAAACAAGGCTATCACTTGCATTCTTCTGAGTAGAATTCATCAATCATTTTATCAAAATTGAGGCTAAAAAAAACCTAACTTGTTCCAAAAAAATTCTAGGGCCATCTATCATGGCCTTGTGGTTTAACATAAACACTCTAAAATGCTTTAGAGAGAAAAAAGAATCATAGAACAATTTAGAAAATGGCATGGTGAACACATTACGCCAAAGGGCTTTCTCCTGTTGGAGAAAATGTTTGCCTTCAGCAATATCACTATATTCTTTGCCTGGAAAACATCCTCGTCCACAGTTTAACCAAGGAGCCTTTCCTACTCACAGAGAGGTAGCAAAATGGACAGAAATGGAAAGGACTTGTGTCATGACCCACTGAGAGGGGGAGGATGTTCATGGTAAGTTCTCATCAGTCTGAACAAAGACTCCAGATCATGTGTCAGGGAACTCCTCTGCTTTTATTCTATAGTTGCCTTAACTCCAACAAGCAGCCCACTATTTAGACTCAAAAGGGGTTGGCTAACAAGCCCTTAAATTTTACTGGGTTGAATATGATAGCAGCACTTTTCCCAGGCAAAGCAAGGGAGGAGACAAATGAAGACAGTATAAAGAGAAAAAAATATCATCTGTCCTTCGATCCTATGTTGATCCTGCCATGTGGATAGTCAGGACCTGGGATAAACAGCAAGAATGAAAGAGAAAGAGAAATCAGAGAAGGAGAAGAAAGAGAAGAAAGAAGAAAAAGAGAGGTGTGGGGGGGCCAAACCACTTCATTTTATAGTTAATCTGGTGAATGCCTCTTACTCATACTAGACTTTTTGCACCATTTCATTCACACATGCACAGGGTTTCTGAGTGAGGCCTTCCCCAGGAAGTGAGTTAGAGGGATGGGAGAGGATGGAACATGGGGTACTGGTGGGGTTGGCAGTGTTGGGTGAACAGCTAGACTTGGTGATCTTAAAGATCTTCCCCAACCTAAATGATTCTATGACTCTATTATTTATACTCAAATTATTTCATTGTTTATCCCATTAGAAGAAAAGTTTTGTTGCCTGAACATTTTTCCTCACCCACTTCATCTTTCCCCACTCTTTGCCATTGGTTAACCAGATTAATTCTTTTCGATCTCATTCAATTCACCAGGGAGCTGCTTTCTCTTGTTTACTTTATGAAATCAGCATTCTCACTCAAAAAATATTCATTATTCCAAAGTGTTTCTCTGTCCATTTATACAGTAAGTCTTCCCTGTGTTCTGTTCAGTTTTTGGTTCTCTTTTCTAATCTTTTTTTTTTTTTTTTTTTGCATTTTCTCTTCTTTATCAACGTTTTTAATCTCTGATCTCCCTACCTCAATCAAAAGAATTATTCTCATTCTTAACGTATGCACGTATTGATGGCTCTCCTTTGTTTTTATCATAATTTCTTGGTTCCCACTCCATCAAATGGAATATTAGATAAAATTTCCTTTTGCAGCTTGTATGACACACAGCTGAACTGATAATATTTCTTTAAATTAAAGTACATTATTTTTTACTCTAATATTCTTTTTTTACTTTTAAATGTTTCTGACCTCTCAGAAGAAAAAGACAAATTTGCTGTCCTTGCAAGCGCCTTTCTGGGCAGGCTGATCCCAGCAAGGCTTCAGAGTAGAGATTTCTAGCAAGAAATTCTCACATCAGAATCTGCCATATTGCAACTTTTTTCCCTTATTCAAGCTGATTGAGACATTTTCTTTGCTTGTCATACTCCATTCTTTTCTGATAAGATTCCCAAAGGAAATTAAAGCAGAAACAATGGATAAAGTAAAACCAAGACCTCAAGTTATGAGAGTTGCCTACTAAACAATGCAACTGAATCCCTGTTTAAAAAGCATTGAATATAAGAATCTCAGTAATATGACTCATTACAGAGTATAAAGATGACATTTTCCACAAGCCTGAGTGTGCAGGAACTCCTATCATTTTATGTGTCTCAGTCTGACTGATTAAGACTCACAGTGAGTCTTAATCCCAGCTATTTATCATTTATATAGATATAAGAAGGAATTAAGTAACCCTAGATCAAGTTTTAGATTCCTAGTTTAGGAAGAGATATTTCTTCATTCTTTTTATCACTGGCATCAAGATTGAAGGAAACATTTTTTAAATAAATAATAATACTATTTCTGTTTAATATTGAAATAGTTTGAAGTACTCTAAAATTATAAAAGTATACTTCTATTTCAAATACCCCAAAGCAACAAATACTTACAGAGCTTAACCAAGAAAAAATATCTAGTTTGAAACCCACCAAAATACACTCTGCAACTAATATGAAGAAAAGTACAAATACAAAAAACCCCACAAAGCTATGCTTTTAATCAAGTCCATTGTCTTTTCAATCAGACATAGACTCTAGTGTACTGTACTGTTTCCTAGGAAAAAAAAAATGCAAACTCATTATTCTGTGAAATCCTGCATATTCAGTTAACTTCACGTTCTCTAATAGTTCATCTAAATTTACCAGGACTGCTCACAAAACATGAAGTTAAGGTCTGATATTAATCTTTACAGTATCAAGGTAAACATCTGCAACTGTGGACAGTCACATTCTCTTAAGTTGATCCTGTGTCCTTTGCTTCCCCTCCATCCTGTCAGTGGATGTGTAGTACAGTCACACTGGCCTTCGCTGTAAACAGAAAAAGACACTTCAGAACAAAATGGTTTTCCTTGGTATTTCCCAGGGGGCAAAGACACTAAATTACACATTCATTCAGTTTCTCTTTACACAACCAATGAAAACACCTACCACAAATCATGTGACTAACATTGGATGCAACTGACTTTAAAATTAATTCCTTTTTACAGTTTCACTGGAGTCAGAGGGCAACACCATTCAAAATATATTAAGTGCATTCTTCCATCTAATGCAGTTCTGATTCCTAAATGCATATTTTATCAGGCATAGTCTGGTAACTTTCTTTTCTATTTTTAAAGATACTGCCAACAATTTAAACCTCAGCAATTTTTGTGAACGAGAAATCTGCTTTCCCTTCTTTTGCTCTAACCAGCCCCTCTAAAAAAAAATCTCCTTGTGGTACACATAAGGCTTTTGTTTCAGTATAATAACAGACATATTGATCAATATGTGTAGCTAGGTGAGAAATTACTATTTTTGAAATGACTTACCAAATAGATAATATTAGCAAGGTACTAAATATTATTGGTTGTTTTCAAATTTCAAGCACACTTAGAATAAATTATATATATAAATATTATTTTGAAGGTAGAGAAGTACTTGGATATCTAAACATCTTGTAACACAAAACTTATCCATAAGTTTTTACCAAAATGTTTAGTTAGGAATTAGTCCAGTAACAGTAATATGCCTTCCCTGTCTTATTACTATTAAAAAAGATGGAAATTCCCTATTTCTTTTTGTCATATCTTTCTACGCTTCAACTTTTTAAAACCTCCTGTGATGTCTCTGTATTGTGTGATCCATACTTTATCTACAGGTAAGAGAACGGAACCAAGGGTAACTTCTTAAATTACAGTATTTATTTTTTTTATTATATTTACATATAATATGTTCCCATGCTGTTATTGTAAATCACTTAAGTGCTTCTATGGAAATATAGAATCATAGAATCATGGAGTGGCATGTGATGGAAGGGACCCTTAAGGACCAACTAGCCTAACCACCCTGCAATGACCAGGGACAACTTCAATCAGATCGGGTTGCTCAGAGCCCCAGCCAACCTGACTGTGAACACATCCAGGGAAGTATGGGGCACCTATCACCCTTATGGGCAACCTGTTCCAGTGTTTCACCACCCTCTGTCAAAGACTGAAATGGTTCATTCCTTAAATGTTGTTATTAAGGAGTTTTGCCCATTATAGCAAAAACTGGCCACCGCAGCCCAACCCTCCCTGAAGATGCCTGACTGGAACTTTGCTCTGTGAATTAAGCCACCTAGATAAGATAAAGGGGACACTGTTGTTCAGTCTTCTCAGGTCTAGGGAGAAGTAAACAAGGCTGAGGGAAAGGAATGCATCCACAAGAAGGCCAGATCCAGCAGGAAATCATCCCTGGCTGGGCTTAGAGTGGGTGAGCCCATAGCTCACAGAGGCCAAGTTTACACTGACCTCAAACCATGGGGGAAAGAGGAGGTTTCACGTGTGTGGCATAACCTCTGGTCAGAGGCACTGAATGCCCATCCTCCCTTACACAAACTGGCTCAGCTGTGTAACTCCCAACCCCAGGAAGGCCATGTCCATGGGACATTCACTTGGGAGGCAGTTGAGGGAGTGTCACAATCCATCAAAGACACCCTGAAGTGCTCCCCAGACTTATTTGTGAGGTCTTGCATCACAGGACTGCACGTGGTAAAAAGTAATGCAACAGACCCAGAGTCTGCTGCAAGAGACAGTGTCAAACTGCCCCCTGCCACCCCCCGGCCCCAGGGAAGGTATCTGGGCATTCCCACCAGGCCTGAACATATATTAATCCATAGGATGCTATGTTTTAATGGGACCCTCACCACCAAGAAGATCAGCAGGAGAGGATCGTCAGGATGCCAGTGGGATCCAGAGAGTGGTGAAATTTTCTTTAATCTTCCTCTGTCACTCTCCTTCTGTCTCCCCTCTCTTTCTTTTTCTCCCTTTTTCTCTCTCTCTCCAATATTTACTATTAAATAAAATTCATAATATTGACTTTGACATATGGTCTTGCTTGCACCTTAATTCAGGCAGAGGTATTTTTAATATTTTTAAGAACTGGATCATAACACCCTCATGAAAAAAATTATTCTTTGTATTGAGTCTGAGTGTACTTTGTTTTAGCTTAAAACCTTTACCCCATGTCCTGTGACTACAAAAATGTCTTTTAAAGTGTACCAAACATTTTAATGAAAATTTGGAGCTGTTTCAGCTGAAAAAACCTTGTACAACCTTTGAAACAATCATATCACAGTATTTGGGCAGGAATAATCTCCATGCAATGCAAAAGATTTGCACACAACCACAAATATATATCAAAACCAAAAAGCTTCAAAAATATTTTCATTCTGGAAGTTCATTGAAACTGTGATATTTTTAATTAGGCTACTTCTACAGGCCTTTTGGGATATGACTGAAAGCTACTAATATATTTTTTCCAGGAATGTGGAAGAATAAAATATTCATATAACGTTTTTTTCTCCATTTTCCTTGTGTAAATTGAATCCTGGGTAGGCATTTGTGTTGTTCTTTTCCATTAACTCACAGTGTTCAATATACTTGGAGGGTACAGATCGCCATTTCAAAGGTAGGACATTTAATTAAACTACTATCACCACTTAACTTTACCACCTCCTCCAAATTCCACCTTCCTCCACTTTTCTCCTTGTGAAAAGAATGATAATCAAGATCAAGGATTAAAGCTGAAATTATAAAATGCTGACACAATTTTCCTTGTTTGGT
Source organism: Corvus kubaryi (assembly GCF_017639235.1). Lineage (NCBI taxonomy): Eukaryota > Metazoa > Chordata > Aves > Passeriformes > Corvidae > Corvus > Corvus kubaryi. Next base: position 22,249,852 of record NW_024582091.1, on the reverse strand, counting down.
TGGAGTTTTTTCTTCCTTTTTACTTTGCGAAGAATGCAGGATTCTTCTTCCAGTCTTTTGTCACCACTCTGCAGTCCACCCAGAATCACAGCAAGTCTGCTCTTTCTGAAGCAGACCTCCCTTTCTCTCTCCAAGCTCTTATCATCACAGGAGAATAGCCTCTCTTCAGGAGCAGAGATTTTACCAATCCTACCTGAATTCTAGTTCTGAGCAACCTCTTTTTCTTCTTTTTCTTATTCTTTTTTTTTTCCACAACTAAGACTGTTCTTCACTCTGAACTTGCAACATCCTGTGACTATATATTTTTATTCTCTCAGATCAGGAAACACCATGTAAATCCAAATAATCAGCCAGGCCTGTCTAAATTCAAGCACATTGAGATTGACAACCATCTTAAAAGTTGCTCCTTTTTATAGTCCTTTTAAGAGACAAGGAAAAGCTTGAGGAGCTGGGACCCAAAGAGTGTGTTCATGTGGTATGAAGAGACCATCTTTTAAAGTTAGCTTTTTTTTCAGGAAATGAGCACAAGGAGTCACAATATATCAAAGTCTGTTTAGTTCACCACTTTGATTATCTTCAATCAAATTGTTTCTTCTATGAATGAATGAAGCATCACCACTGAACAAATCACTTTATTATGCTGTCATTATTGAGAAAAACTGTCTGCAAAAAAACATTGCAGAAGTTGTTTCACAATGGTTCTTTGGACAATACTTCATAACAGGCTCAAACTAAAGATCCATTTATTCTCATGCATCTGTTTGCTTCCTGTGGTTTAAATAGTCTATGGACTAATACAATGCTTCACTTTCAAAAACTGAATTAGTCAGCGTAAAATCAATCTATCACAACTTTTCTCAGTGCTAAGGAACAGTGCAGTAACTGTTATTTTGCATAATGTTTTTACAGATGTTTGATGGATTGTTAGGGCAAAGATCAGGAGATAGCATAAACTTTATTCAATATGTGGAGCAGATATGCATCAGTAAAGTATGTCTACATGTTGGGTGTTGACACCAGATTTTTTACTGCAACCCTGAGAAACAAATCTTTGAAGTGGATCTTCCAGCACCTTTCATTAATTATGCACCCTGAAATCTCAAATATTTTTAGAATCTCAAAAATCAGGTATTGTTACAACACAATCAGGAATGAGCCTTTTAGATAGAAAAAAAGAAAAAAACACATAATCAATCAAACAAACAAACCAACCAAAAACGCCAGCTTCTCAAAGAGATAGAGTAGGCTTAGAAAACAAAACCAGTGCCTAGCGTTAGAGTTCAAGGATATCACCTCCCTGCTTCCTGTGTCCTTGCTGTGTAGATGTTCTCTTTTCCAAGCTTTCTGCCATCTACCACTTATGTGATTGTCTGGTTTGCAACAAATTCTATAAACTCCTTATTGACCCCTAGGAAAATTCCTTTCTGTTAACTCCAAGGCCTGCTGCTTCTGCCAGAAGCCCATTTCAGCAAAGCCCCTCCAACTCCACTCCGAGTCTTCATTATTCTGACAACCCATTTTCTTAGACTGAAGAGCCTGTCCCACTGCACTCTGCAGAAATCCCCAAGCTAAGGGTGTTCATTCCTCAAATGCAGTCTCTTGTCTCCTACATAGCTCTGCCTAACCTGGTATGCCGCAACAGCAAAGTAAATAGAGTTTCCTTGTTGTTGCTATTTAGCCTCACCCTAGGAGGAACACAGATGAACAATTCACAGAATCTATCTCAAGCGACAAAACCAAAATGTTTGTATCTGTACATAATTGGCTGAAAAAAAATTAGTGGTTTAAAACTGCAAAACTTTTCCCTACTATTACACTTTGGTGCTGTGTATCAATAAATCAGCCTAGATACAAGGACCAGACTAGGTTAATTAACATCCAGTTTTATTAAGATTTGCTTAGAATTGTCTCTACAGCACATGAATGTATGGAACATTGATGTATTCCAAATCATATTTAGTATTATTAACTGCTCCCTGATGCTTGCTAGTACTGCCAGAGCAGAAAGAAATGTGTGTTAAAAATGAAATTAAAATAAGAATTTTAAAAAAAGACATAAAGCTTGCATAAAATTAGATGAATTTTCTTCTCTTGCTCTACTTACTACTTGCAATTGTAATTTCAAGCTGTTTGTTTGTGTGCAGAAGCAATGCCTGTTGGATCACATTAACCTGCATGTAGAAGTGTGAGCAATCAAATCCTATTAATTTCAAAGAGGATTCTTAAAGAGGAACGTTTAGTTGATGCAAATTAATTAAACATTTTATGACAACGCTAGCAAAAATAAATGGTATTAAGACCAAAATTTGTAAGCATAATGAAACAGAAAGGAGCAGAGCTGGTAGCATAGGTCTGTTACAGTCTCAAGGCCTTTGCCTTCATCACATGTTGTCAAGTGCAAATTCAATTGAAGTAGAACTAGTTGTCTATCCCAAATTGCAGGAGCAACAAAGTATCGTTCCACTGCAGAGCAGGAGGGAACCATCTGGTAGCCAGAGCAACAACCAAGCCAGTTCACCAGAGGATTCTATACATCCGTGAAACAGGTGCTCCTGCAACACCTGCTTTGTCATGAATTTAATTTCTACTACAGATTTAGGTCTTTGAACATCAGCAAAAAGAAATAAAAACCTTGCACTATATTGACAGAGCTGAAGCAAATTGTGTTCTGATGATTCTGACTCACTAAATATAATTATTTTGGCTGGGATAGAGTTAATTTTTTTTTCTGCAGTAGCTTGTATGGTGTTACATTGTGGTTTTGTGTCCTAAACAGTGTTGATAACACATTAATTTTTTAGCTGCTGAACAGTGCTAGCACAGCATCAAAGTCTTTTCTGCTTCTCACACTGCCCTGTGTTGGCTGAAGGTGCACATAAATTTGAGGAGTACACAATTGGGACAGCTGACCTAAACTGACCAAAGGGATATTCCACAACATATAACATCCTACTGAGCAATAAAACTGCAGGGAAGATGGAGGAAGAAGGGATGTTCAGAATTACTGTGGGATCATACTGAGAAATCTATTTAACTTTTTGGTGTCAAAAGCTCATGACAAGTTTGTGTTTACACTGTTGTACTTTCACAATCAGTTACATATTATAAAAATAACTTGTATTTGGCTAGGATGAGCATTAAAATATACATCAAACTGTATTGCTAAAGTTGTTGGAATGGCAACAATTTTTAAAACACTGCAAGTAATATTAAAAAATAAAAGAAAAATAAAAGAGGCAAGCAATACCCAGAGATTATTTCACCAGTGCCAGAGGTCACTACCAAATCATATTATAATGGACTTCAAATGCAAAAGAACTTTGTTCTTCATGCAAGCAGTATATCTAATAATTATTTTCCCTACTGAAATTTTGTACAGGAGGATAATATATGGGTCGTTTGATTGTTTATTACAGGAAATACTAATAAGGAACACAGGCCATTACTAATCAATAATTGGTAGCTCAAATGTTCAAAATTGTTGTCCCAATATTGTTCTGAAAATAGTCTTACTTGACAAGATAGATGGGCCACATTCTCACTTAAAAGTTCAAATGTCAATTATCTAGTCTTTCTATCAGCATTTTCACAAATCGGACTAGGCAGCTTGAGTGATTTGGCTCCTAATGGACTGCACTGTCAGAGCAGACAAAGCGGAAGAGTAGCATAGGATTCATGGCCATAATTTTTCTTGCAGTTTGCTTCACTCCACTGACTAGAGTTTTAAAAAGCTTAACTACTAGAGATACACCACTCCCTGATTAAAATTTAGTCATCAAGAATATCCTGTAGCAATTGGGATTGTTTCAAAGATTATTTATCACCCCTGCTAGCACATATTATCAGTAGCCCTATATGGTTAAGTTTAATTTCCAGCCTTTGAAACTGTTATATTTCTTTATTTTATGCACAAGCCAGACTTCTGTTTTCTTCACAGGCAGGAACAAAATCATTCCCTAATCTCAGTACTAGCTGCCTTCTTGAGAATTAGTTTTCAAATGCAAGGTGGGATTGAATTTTCACACTTGCTTACTAAGCTATTGTGGTGACAGATTAGTGTGCAACAGCCATCTCTAGCTCTACTGGCACAACATCTCACCTGGAGCATTCCCTGAGAATTATCTCTGTGACCAGGGAGTCTTTGCTGGTCTCCTTAGTTGCATCAGAGTAACTTCTTTCAGACCTTCTGTTCAAAATTACAATGCATCAGGCTAGAAAAGTTGTAATGCAAAAGCAAAGCTAAGCTCCACCTTGGATGAATTTCTAGAAATTAAATTATTTGTCCATAACTCAGCAAAATAAATATCACTTTGAGGTAATTCTCTTCCTCATTTTTCCTATTACAACTGACTCAATTTTTTTGAAGTAATGCAAAATCTTTCCAGTATCTTTCCTGTGTTCTTCATTTTCTTATGGTTTTTGTGTTGTTCTGGTATGTGTTTTAGTTAGAGTTTTTTGTTTAGCTTGTTTTTCTCAGATGAAAAATTCTGATCTCTAATTTGAGGTTTCAACTTTTCAAGTAATAAATAGCTTTTGTTTTTAAATGGCTGAATAAATATCACAGCTGAAAATCCAACTCCCGGGTAACTTCCCGGGAAAATTCTTCAGCACTGGCAAAGTCGTTCTCTTCTTCACTTTAAAAATAGCTACTCAGTAATTTAAAATTCTTTTTTTAAATGACTACCTCATTGAAGGAAAGACAGTTTATTATTCTTCTTTTGTTAATACATGACATTTAAGACAAAGATACAGTAGAAAAAATATTGTTTAAAGTTATGGTCAACTGCAGTTTACTCAGATTCCTACATCCATACAGGTGCTTAATTAACATCATCATATCCTTCTGGTGATGATCTATTCAGTAATCAGACTGGGTTTTGGCACATTTTCCAACGCTTAATCACTTTCCCTGCTCTTCTCTAAAACCTTTTTAACTGTTTCAATATCCTTCCTGCAGAGTCATCATCTGAATTATAGGATTCAAATAAATCACACAATGACACTAATATTATAACTTTTCTTGCTCCTATTAAATTTTCCCACTTATTTGTAAAACGAGAAAAAAAATAGAACAAGTAGATTATCTTTGCCTGCCATAGCACTGTACTGGATATTCATGTTAAGAAGATTATCTGTCACCACTTTTTCAAAATTTTCTTCTGAAGATAGACTGCCTCGTGTCCATACAAATCCTCTATTCATAATTGTGTCACATTACTTCCTGTTTTACAATAGAACACATACTGTTAGCTCACACACTGTCAGATCATATCTAGTAGTTTTTAAGGTGAGATAATCAATAAAAATATGATTGGGAAGGTGGGGAGCAGTAGCGTATATGGTGATTGCAATTCGAATGTTATTAATTTCTTAGCAAAATCTCTAGAACAGAGATATCAGAAATTTACAAAACAAACTGCAAAAAAATTTTTATTTTACACATCTCATGGCTCTTTGATTAACTCAGTCCTTGAAAATTTTATGTTAAATGAATATTTAAATTTTTTTAATTTTTATTTTATTTTATTTATTTAATTTAATTTTTCTGTCTTCTTTATTAGTTTACTAGTCCAGCTCCTAGAATATGAGTTCTTGCTTCTACAGAAATTGAAGATATCTAAACTCATTAGGTGTTTTATCTTGGGGGAAAAAATAATTTAATGGGTTAATGATCCATAAAAATAATACTAATTAATAAAAAAAACAAAAACAAACCAAGTTCCTCCTCTTTAGTCTATAATTTTTCTGATTCTTGGCAACCAGATCCACACTTTCTTGAATTTTGGGATTATGCTGCTTTCTGAATCTATTTGAGCTTTCCTCTGTGGAGCTAACTTTCAAGATTTTATTTAAGTAGAACTGACATAAAACTGTAAAATTCCTCTGTCCTTATCATAGCAGAAGATGTCAAAGACTCCCTGTTTCACCAGTGATTTTCAGTATTTGCTGCATATACCAAATCAGTATCCATTCTTATCAAAAGAACATCACTCAAAACTAATTTCACATTGAAATAAATTAAAAATTAAACTTCATTATTGGAACACTGGTGCAGCAACAGATTTGTTTATGATGATTTCACAGCCATAAAATAATTTTTAAATTTTTGTATACAATTATGCTATAATGGGACTTGCTTGTATACTTATCATATATTTAAAATAAGACTTCATTCAGTCCCTAAGAATCAGTACTGAAACTTAATTTACAAGAAACATATTCAGCAGTCACACAGTGCACTACGGATTTATCCAGAGATTCCTAAGACAGAAAATAATGATGTTATGGTTTAATAGACTTTTTCTGTCCATCTGCATATTGAAATATTACATTCTAGACTAGAAAAGTGAGTTGAAAAAAAATAGTAATGAGAAAGTCCTATGCTATTTCCTCAGAATGAACAACTTCTTTTCAGTATACTAGGTAGTGAAAACTATTTTCAGTTTGAAAATTCTAAGTCAAATTTGTTTGACCAAATATGAATTTCCACATTTCTACTACTAAGCAAGAAAACCTATGCTTTTATCACTACAGGAGAGAACATGCCACTTTCAGACTGTGATTAATGCTATCCTAGGGTAAATATTTAAAAACTTACAGATAATTACCTTACAAATGCCTTCTTTTTCTTCACTGGCATGGGAGACAAATATAATGGGAGACATCAATAATGTATACTTTGCTTTTCAAGATGGACATTAATTCTACAGAAAGCTACTGCTTAGTCTGACATTTCTTATTCCATTTTACAAAAGAAAAAACTGACAAAATGCTGCACACATCTGCAGAATCACAGAATCGCTGGGATTGCATAGGACTGCTGGAAATCACCTAAGTCCAATGCCCTGCTCAAGAGAAGACAAACATTACTTAGGACATTGTCCAGTTTTGAATATGTCCAAGGATGGAGACTCCACAACCTCTTTGGATGAACAGTTTCAGTGTTCGGCCATTCTAACAGTGGAAAAGAATTTTCTTATATTTAAGCAGAATTTCTTGTATTTCATCTTGGGCCAATGTCTCTTGTTCATCTGCTGAACATCATTTAAAAAATCCTGGCTCCATCTTCTTTACTTTCCATGATGAGGTACTTATACAAATTGCTCATTTGTGTGTGAGCCTTCTCTTCTTCAGGCTGCACAACCCCAGCTCTCTCTCTCTCATCATTTCACTGTGTGACAGATACTCAAAGCCTTTATCTGGCCTTTTGGTGGATTTACTGCAGTATGTATGTCCTTGTGTCACTTCTACTCAGGAACCCAGAACCACTACAATGACCCAGATGCGGTTTTTGATAAAACATTTCAGACTAAATTAAATGCTTAGTTAAATTTACATATCTGTTCTCAATACTGTCGCTGAGCCAAGAAAGAATAACTGACACTATGCTTTAAAGGAAACACTGGAACCACTAAGTAATTAGAAGAAGTTAATATCCTATGATGAATAACTTGAGACTCAAAAGCAATGATCAGTCATACCCCAGCAGTCCTGCCTCGTACAGTCTTATAAAAGCCAATAAAAGCAACACTCAAGATTCACCTTTGGCCTTTTACATCAATATGCAAGCAACCTTATGATTTTGAGCTTGACAGCTGACAAAATATATTCCATCCTAAGGACTCTCTTCACCATGTTGTATAAATGATTCTGCCTTCAAGAAAAGCCATTAGCACATCACATGGCAGACTTTCATGGTCTTGGGTAACACATTTATGAGGTGTAAAGATGCCCTTTATTTCAAGAAGGCCAGTGATAATTTTTATATGTCTGAAAAACTGCTAAATTTGAAGCCATATTAGGGAGTTAACATTAGATGCAAATTTAGGGAAGGAAAATGTGTCATTTACAAAAAATAACAGTGCTAATGTTTAGTTGATATGCTTTCAAAATACAACTATTGGAAAAAAAAGGAGGCTAATCATTGCAACTATAGGCTGCAGATCTTATACAATTTTTATATTGGACAATTTTTAAGGCTATCATTATTTATTAATTTTTTCTTAAATGTTGCAGTTTTCTGCACTTCCAATTTAACACACCAGTATTGATTTATCACTGTAGGGCATCACAGACAGCTGCAAAATGAAGAACCAACTAGATGTTGGCAGACATGCACAGAAATGTAATTTTGCCCTGGGTTACAGCTACAGTCTAATTTTGACAGATGAGTAAACACATGTGAGTTCGGTTGTTTGTTCTTTGATCATTATTGGTTGATCTTATCTAAAATAATATTGATATGAATCTTTTCATCAACATTTACCTTCTACATTTGTGTTTTACTTTTCATCCTACAGTAGTTATTTTCGTCTTGCTATGAAACCATCACATATACTTTGCTTTTTGCATTTATTGAGGGCCACTTCCAATTTTTTTCCCAGAAAAAATTGCTAGGTCTCACATTGTCTATCATGTTGCCCATATCTTTTCTGCAAACACAAGCCAGAGACTTTCAAAAGTCCTCCCTTTTTGCTTTGCTACACTAGTAGTTTATGAACTGTGCCTCTAGTAATTTACTCGTGTTTGAGATCTACACATTGTGAGCAGCAGCAGCACTAGGGAAAGAGATTAAGTGGAGAACCTCTTTGCACAGCCACAAAAATCCTAAAAAGATTAATGATTTTGCAACTTCAAGTTTTATATCTTATTGACCTAAAAGAAAAATTATTTTTATAACATAAATGATACACAGCGACTGTATGTGTCTACAAAAGTTAAATAATATGCTAATTCTGTTTCATACAGCTGAATTTTGTCATCTTGTTCATGATAAGAGCTTCATTACATGAGGAGACATTATGATACACATCATGTACTGCCCAATTTACAAAAATGATTCAAAACTTCCTCTAAAGCCTGAGTTCAACAGCTAAGACACTAATTCTGTAGCTGTTAAGAGACCAAATTTCTAATTTGAACTTACTGCCTTCATTAAGGAAGTTGAAATAGTTCTATATAATTTTAGGGAAAAAAAGTTTATGAAAAGGATAATTACAATTGCAACAGATTAAAAAAAAACATAACAAAACCAAAACCCACCAGTTTGTTTAGGTAAACAAAAAGACCCTAGTTTCCCTATGCATCTTCACACACCTTTTCACTATTGATCAATAGTTGAAACACGTCATCTTATTGCCTGTGTTAAAACAATTATTTCATCTTTTTAAAAAAAGAATATTTTCTTTCATCTTTTTGTCCATTCCAGATAAAAAGAATGTTATGAAGAAAGTGGTGTGCCATTTTTTTAAAAGACAGAAGGTATATACCTACTTTCCTGAGTACTGGAGAATTTGAAGAAAACCTAAATGTATACGTATTCACATTCACTTTTTTCAGAGTTTTTGCAGCGATGTTCTGTTCAGCAATAAAATGGATGGTAGTCTCTGTTGTAAGCTGCAGCACAAAGGCTTTCCAGGGAAATTTCAATTTATTCATGAAAGCATATGACATTTGTTTTATGTCTTAGAGCAAATTATAGCCTAAGAGACACCAGAACAGTGACAAACATATGGTCCATCCTACCTAATATAATATTTTAGGCAAACGCCTGTCCTAGACATCTCTGATTTTCATAGATATTAGCAGAGAAGTGTCTGGACTTTCATGTTTCCAATCTAAATTAAATTTCTGCCTCCCTTCCCTTCCCTTCCCTTCCCTTCCCTTCCCTTCCCTTCCCTTCCCTTCCCTTCCCTTCCCTTCCCTTCCCCTCCCTTCCCTTCCCCTCCCCTCTTTATAGTGATATAGGACAGAAACTATTCAGCTACAATGGCTTGTCAAGAAGTTAACTTTTAAAATATATCAAATCTTATCTTGTTCAAATATAATCTGCCAGACTGAAGAACAAGTGAAAGAAATTACAGGAAAGGAAGAAGGATAGTTTTTGGGAAATTATAGAAAAAAACTAAAAAAAATTTTAAAATATTCGAAATCCTCTAAGCCAATAACTTTAAATTGCTCATGAAAATATTTTGGAGCTCTGTGTACAGAAACTGCCTGTTCAAAAGTATAACTGACTTTCTAATTTGTCCATCTGCATGTCATGCTGCACTGATTTTCAGCTGATTTTTCATTGCAGCTTAACTTTGAATCATCTGAGGAATAGATTTAGACTATAATCCATTAGGCAATTTATGCCTTGACAGTAGATGAGATTAAAAGGTCACGGCAAACCTGCAGTACATAGGCCTGATCCATGTTTCTGACCCTCTGTCCTTAGATTTATACTAATAAATTCAATATAACGAGGTCTGCTTTTTAATGTTAAGGGCAACTGGAATGGAATGCCATGGACTTATCAATATATTAAGCTCTCTAACCTCTTAGACAGGATATCTGCATTGTTATGGGACAATAAACAGTTTAAATTAAAAAAAGGCAATTTGACAATATAGAAAACTAGAGTCTGAGGCTTGAAAAATAGATGAGGAGTTATTTTTATTTTCAATGAATCTCACTTGGTACATATCTGATATGTGCCTCTAATTCAATGCCTTGAAACACAGACTTTTCCTCTGCTATATGTTCCATTTACCACCACAGGAGCCCACTGTCTAATTTCTCTAAACATACACTCCTTCTGGAGAAGTCTTATTAGCAAAATTTAAACAAACAAAAGCAATTTGTTCTCCATTGAGATGTGCCTATGTACTTAACCCTAGTGGGAGTGGAAACATTATTTTGAAATTTGTCCTTTGAACCATTCTTTGTAAAAGCCAAGTTATGAAGTTGTTCATCCCCATGGATATCATATGAAAAAATTCCCTACATGGCATTTTACAACTAATTTTCTTTTCCTTGAACTAGACATAAACAATCTGACAACTGGCTTATGCAAATTTGATCTGAACTTCTTTGAAGTAGCTATTTTTAAAGGCAGATATCATCTCTGCTTGGGGCTGAGCACTGGAATCAATTATATTTGTTTCAATAATGAAAAAAAATGCTAGAAATTATTTTCTACATGGTTTGCTCCTTTAGATACATTTATTCTGACAAGAAGTACTGAAATGCTAGCAATAAAGTGCTGGAATTTCACATTTAAGTTTAGGATCAAAATTCAGCAAAAAATTTCAAGTGAGATAAGGCTTGTACCTTTGAACTAAACTGGGAGCCATGTATTATTTAAACAGCCATACATTCAAACACAGCTTGTCCAAGTCAAAAGCTGTTCTTTAAAGGGTCACATGGAGAAGAAGATTGCAAGGGAAATGTAGCTGGGATCACATGAACAAAAGCTGTAACCTTGGTTTAGAGAAGCAAAATAAATGAAAATTGAAAAGGTCATAAAAATGTTTTAACAGGGAGGCCTCAGAGTGGATTTAGCATGGAATTAATTTCCAAGGCATCTGTGAAAACACATGGGTTTAGATATTATTACTCTATTTGTAGAATTGTTGGAAACAAATAACATACCTCTGAACATGCAAGTCCCTCTTCTGATTTCATAACTTGTCTTGATGTTTATATACAATTTAATACTGCCAATTGGATCACAGAAACATCCTGTAACTGGAAGTGCAAACTCCTACACCTGGGGAGGGGCCACCCAATGCACCTGTATATTCTGAGGTCTGGTATTCTGGGAAGCAGCTTTGCAGAAAAGCTTTGGGGCCCCTGGTGGGCATCAAATTAAACAATCAGCAATTTACCTTCACAGAAAAAAAGGATGTTATCCTAGGCTGCATAATTTGGGAGTGTTAACAGCAGGTTGAAGGAGATGAACCTTTCCTTCTACTCAGAACTGGTGAGGCCACATCCAGACTTCTGGATCCTGTTCTTGGTTCTCAAGTGCAAGACAGACATAGGCATAGCACAGAGAATCCAGCAAATAGTCATGAAGATGATTAAGGGACTGGAGATTCCCTCCTATGAGGAAATGCTGAGAGAGCTGGGACTGTTCAACCTGGAGAAAAGAAACCTCGGGGGGATCTTATCAATTCACTAAAATACCTGAAGGAGTGGTGCAAAGCAGATGGGGTCAAGTTCATTCCAGTAGAAAATACACCTAAATGGATTTTCTGGAATCAAATGATCATTTGATAATATGTTATTTTGATTTCAGAATTATCACAGATTTTTTTTTTTTTGGTCTTGTAACTGGCTTTTTACCTTTTAACTCTCGGTATCTCAACTTCTGAAAGTGTGGTCAAGAGTGTGAGGAAATAAGTCATCACTGTTGTCAAGGAAAGACAGATTTTTTTATTTTTTTAGCATTTGGTGATATTTGGAATAGTATTTGAACAATTGAGCCACTCAAAAGCTGAGATGAGTAAAATAAAATGTACTTTTTTCCTTTGTTGTTTTAAAGTGGAACAGGTACATAGCATTTCGGCTTGTTCGTTGAATTAACAAGGAAGGGTCTTTGGCTGTTTGTTTTGGAGTTGTTTTGGACCTGAAAAAACAAAGCTTTAAAAATCTAAAGAATTGATATGGGCAAGAAAAGCAATCATCTTTCCAGGTGAACTGGGCTACACAAAATTACACATCAGCCAGTACTTTCTTAGAATAAAGGCTGGGGAAATACCTGTGAGTAGTTTTAGTCAGAGTGTTTTCCATAGTGTTGATCTCACCACAGTTTGCTTACTCTCCAAAATTTAAATAGCTTTCAAAATACAAATAAACTTGATTAGTTTCCTGCCACACTGCCAGCACAGCTCCTCAGCAACCAGACTGATCAGACCACTAAGAATATTTGGAATCTGTATTTACTTAGAAAAATCTATTACACTAAATCAATTTCTTACTTTCTGGATTATAATCTCTCTGAAATATTCCACCTGCCTACTACCTCCTTCTTCTATCTGCTCAGGGATGTATATTTGTTTTGCCTCATTTTTCCCTTATATATTTTGTTTGTACTGCCAGCTATTTCTGCGTGCAATGGTGCTGCTGAGCAATGCAGCACACTGTCTTTAAAATGTCAAGAGGTAAAGAATGCAGGAAATCTTACTTGAAAGGAATTTTTTTCCTCATGCTAGTCTAAAAGACATTTGTATATACCTCAAACTGAAACTACTAGGTTTAGTCAGGCTTTATATGAACAAACAAAATAAAATGGTATATTTTCCAAACAGAAACAGTATGTATATCTATGTAAATCTACTTGTTTTCCATCAGACAACAAAGAAATTGCAAATTCTAGTTGTCTGTGAAAAAGGCATAGAAAATACCAGACTTATTTTAGCACTGGGGAACATCTACAATACTAAATTACTTTTTTCAGTGCTAAAGAAGCAAACAAACAAGCAAACAAAAAACAGAGAGCATACCTTAAAAGCACAGAACTAAAGAGTCATAGAAAATTAATAGTCATAGTCTAAAATTCAAAAGTTCCAAATAAAACTTTGATATTGTCTTGTATCTTTAGATATCCTGTGATTTTTCTTATTTCTGTGGATTGTTCTTTGTCCTGAACTGTTATACCATGACATAATTGGTCCTTGAAGGAATAGCCAAACTCACATCCAGCTAATTTATCATGATTATCACTCTGGCTGTACTAGTTCTGAAAGTTGCTCCCTTGGAGTGATCTCAGCATGTCTGTGTGGTTCTCCCGTTCAGCTATTCAGCTGTACTGTAAGAATTTTTGTTCAGCTTACTGTGCACCATCTGGAAAAATTATCTAAAAGCATAAATCTAATGACAGCTGCCATCGCTCCCTCTTGCTGAGAGGTGGTGGAGTCAGTTGCAGGGATGGATTGAAGACGAACCAAGAATAACAGATTGAAGAATATAGAGCATTCCACTATACACCATGTCTTCTTGCTTGTATTTGACATACATCTTGTCTATCTCTGTGCAGTCACAACATATGTTTGAGTTAGCTGTAGTCACGATGATACCATTTTCCCTAAATCTCAAAGTAGTCTCCACAAAGGGTGGAACCAGCAAGCTTGAATGAAGACCAGTGTCTTTTTTTTCACAGTTATACTTCTATTTATGAGCTAGTTACAGGGCAAGAATTGATGGTTACATTACACAGATCAGAAAAGCAATCACAGTTGTCCTGTTTGCCTTTTACATCCAGGAGAATAATGTGTGGTGTATGTTCAAGTTCACATTTTAGATTATTTAAAGTAAATACAATTCTTAATGTTTCATATTTTGTATATAGCAAATACCAAGAAGCTGGTGAATCTATAGGATACTTATATTAGCAATTCATAACCTTCTCATATACGTCATAAATTTGAAATTACTCTTTTTTAATACCAATAGGAGTCAGTTAAACATATTTCACGTTCAGAAACAAAGCCAGATCTCTATACTGATACACAGAGACTGGTACATTCAAATCAGAGGTCCATTAAAAAGCAACAAGATGAATGTTCATTTCCTTCTGCACCCTACAAGCCTGTATTTTTAACAGATGTTAGAGATGACAGAGCTCAAACTGCAATTGAGTTATTTCTTTTTCTTAGTCTCTTTTTTAGATCATAGACAATCTTGAAAAGATTTGTCAAAAATCTTCTGGGTTGGTAGCAGAATAAGAAAGAGATCTAAAAGTCTTTGTTTCCTTTTTTTGGTTGGGTTGGTTCCTTTTTTTTTTTTTTTATTTCTAACAGTTAATACATAACTTTTGCCCCTTCTAGAAGTCTTAGGGTATACTTCAGCATTATCTAGTATTAGTAATGAAGATGATATTGGTCACAATAACATGGTTTGGTCAATTCTTTTTTCTTTTCTTTTTGTGTAGGCAATCATGATTCATAACAGCCAAGGCTGTCTACCTGGACTATAAAGAGACCTAAAAACAAATTGCATGAGATGGAGATGTCACAGAGCAGATGAAAAGCTTCACTCTATGTTGCACAATGTCTGTTATATGGCATACACTGTAATGGTATGAGAATTACTTACAGCATGTCTGAACTGTGATAGGTCTCACCTCTTCAACTGTGAAAGTTTCCAGGAAAAAGACAAAGGTTTATCTTTCACAGTTATGGAAAAGCAATTTAAAGAAACAAGTAAAAAATACAACAGAAATTTTCACAAGTCTTTTTTACTTAACAATCCAGTCATAAAACAGACAGAGCTATTGTTCTACACATTCCCTTCCAGACTTCTGAAGTCTCTCACGCCCTTCTGGTGATGTGGAGGGGTGTATGAATATCATTTAGATTCACATGGTGAACGTCATACGTCATTTTGTCACCTGAGGAGGAAATGCTATGACACCTTCATGCTCTTTGCCAATTAATTGCATGTTAGGGCTACTAGTCCTCTTTGGCATGTGTGGTCATGGAGCAGACTATATACCAAGGTATATAATGAAGAAACATGAAATAATGAACAAGCGTGGGAGCAGAATGGGGCTTGTCTTCTCTAACTAATAGATTATGAAGTTGGCAAGAGACCAGAGACAGATAATCAGATAATATGCTATGTTTAAAGCCCATTCTCAGTGCAAGAACACACAAAAAATGTAATGTCTTAGATAGAGAATTTCTTACCCAAGACAAATGATTTTAAAATGCTTTGTCAGGCTTAAAATGATAGGAAGCTGTCCTATCAGCAAGCATTGTATTTTGATATGTGCTTCTTAATTTTTTTGGTACAGTGGTCAGTTACAGTAAGCCTTATTAACCATGTATGCCCTCTTCACATTTCTTTAAGCAATACCTTGAACTGCCTCTTTAAACACGGTTTTCCAGAAAAGGTCCCAGAAATCTAACTTCTAGGGGAAAAAAGTTAAAATTAAATAAAATGGAGGTTCTGGCATGAGCATGACTTTACCCCAAGAAGCTTAATCCAGGAGCTAGAGTTGATGATTTTTGAATGCAAAAAATTTATTTCTCTTAGCAATCATGGAAATAACAGCTTCATCATAGTAAAATGTTTTCTTCTTTTTACCATTAATGAGTCTCCAAACCATGTGTCAGTCATGTATTAATGGACCATTTATTCCACTCCTGCATATCAGATGAACAAACAAATAGAAAAGAGTCCCAGGCAATTACAGAAGCAGTTTCAGACCTAAATTCTTTTAAGTGCACAGTATATTTACTCATCACACATCATGTACTGTTTTGGTGATTTAATGGCTACCAGACTTTCTGGAAAGATTTTTCCTGAAGGAATACTGACAGTTGTCTCAGAAACCACTCAGAGCTTCATACCTTGAAACTGCAGTGATAGAATGAACATACTCTTTAGAACAGACACTGTCAGCTTTTGATAATTTTCATGGGAAAAACAGTGGATAAAGTTGTTCTCATGAAACTTGCAGCTGCTTGAAAATCTTTCCGCCCCATGAAAAGTAACACGGGGTTTTTTTACATATTAAATATATATTCTTTTCTACCGCTGTCATTTGTGAGTAGCAGTAAATACAACAAATCTTTGACCAGTCAGTCTATAAAACTATTATATCTCTGCAATGATTTATACTGTCCATTATTACATTTTGATTGGATGACACTTAAAAAAACCCTCTTTATCTAATAATATAAAGAGGAAATGAGACCTCACAGAAGTGAGGTAAAACAAAAAGTATATAAGAAACTGTGTTATGAAAGACTCTTCACAGAAATAAATCACCCCACAAGGCCTCTTTGTGTCAGTTGTTATTTGTCAATAACATGGGAAACATTTATTCCTTCACAGTTCTCTTTTAAGGTATAATTAATGATCTGCTAATAGTTCTGTTGTTTTCACAAGGGCACCAAGAAAAACAAAGTACTCTATAACAGTGACTTTAGGCTTTGAAAAACATAAAACCATAATTCTTAGGAAAAATATTTTCCTTTTCCACATTTTTCATAAAATCATTTGTCTTCACCTCCAACAACACTAGAAGAAAGCAAAATTTCAGACTGAATATTCAGGAGTGAAAATGCTAAAAGCAGGCAGAAAAAGAGCCCTTGGTAAACTTTAATTAGGAAGATTGGAACACTATGCTCTCAAAATTTAAGCTGTTTGAATTGTCCAAAGATTGAAATATTAATGTCTAGTTTTCTTTACAAATTTGGTAAGATTCAAAAGTCATTCCTTGTTCAAAACTAAATCTGAAAAATAGTTATTGCTCTGGGTTTTCACTCAGCAGTGCCTAGTATTTTAAATCATGTGTGCTACTTAGTTATTACTTGGATGAACAGACGGGGGGAAACTT
Organism: Corvus kubaryi; assembly: GCF_017639235.1. NCBI lineage: Eukaryota > Metazoa > Chordata > Aves > Passeriformes > Corvidae > Corvus > Corvus kubaryi. The sequence goes on along the minus strand of NW_024582091.1, from coordinate 22,232,739 downwards.
TTGAATTAGTCTCTAGACAGTAGACAAAGTCTACTACTGTGTTGTACTGAAAAGTAAGGTTCACAAGTACTCCCTCTCTAGATGTTGAACAAAATGGCTGTGGAACAAGGCAATTGAAAATGAGAAGAAAATTCTAAAAGTCTGTTTAATAGGAAATAAATGCAATGTTTTGTCATTTTCCTCCTATCAATTGCGTGACCTTTCAGAGAACTAATTAAAGACAGTGAGGCAAACAGCTTTTTAAAATATTTGTAAAGAAATTAATTAAAAACCAAAGTAATTTAACGTAAAACTGATTTTTGTGCCTCTTTTAGTTTAGTTTTTACTCTAAATACTGAGCTTAAAACACAAAAGCTGAATTGTCCTGAAATATTTCAAAGAATAAATCTCTCAAACACTTTTCCATAGAAAGAGAATTTATAAGGGTGAAAATTGCCGTGAATTGTTCAATGGGACATATTATTGGATGCTAACTTTATGTGAACTAATGAACTGTTTTATCTCAATATTATTACATGAATAACTACTCAGTACTATAATTACCAATAATGACAAAGGCACATAATTTAACTTCTCATTAAAAAAAAAGAAAGAATCCTATTAATAAGAGAAAATTATTTAATGGATGAAATGGCCTTAATCATCTTTGGCTTTAGAAGTCTATATATCATTTATTAATATGTTTCAACTCAGTGAGTTGATAAGGTTGCTCATATCTTATCTATAATAGTTTGCTTGACCAGAATATTTTAAGAGGTTTTATTCTGCTTTAAGAAAATTGATTTTCTTTTAATTTTTTACACAGTTCTATTTATTTTTGCTACGCTATTTAGACTGTTAATATTACTGAAAGAAAGAGGGTTACAGACTTGGTAAGTGCTTTTCTGCCAGCTCTCTCTCTGGCTTTTAGTTTTTGCTATTTTTAGTACAGAAAAGTATATTGGTCTGCTTACTTTTGTGTAGATCAGCTCTCCTGGACAAGAAAAACATCAAAGAGAAAACCCTTCATATATATGTGTGTGTGTGTGTGTGATGAAATCAGGTAGCTAAGAATGGTAAAACTGCATTAACCTCTGCCTTTGAAAACATAAAACCATTCTACTGCTCCATGAAAATACAGAAGATTGACCTCTGACATTATTTTAGTTTTCTCTCTGATTACAATGTAACTTCAGGGCAGGCGTAAACTATCACCACCTTCGGTGGAAAAGATTCTCATACACACTTGAAGTAATTGACATATTGTAGGGAGGAGACAAAACTGCCTTCTCCCTGTGTGCTCTCTCCTGTGAATCTTCACAAGTGCAACATTTCTGGTCCTCTCCATTGTGGAGCTTCCTGGAATAGGGAAGTACAGAGGAGCTTCATTCCAGCACTGAGCTGCACTCTACTCCATAGAAAAGGCAAGTTACAATTGTGATTTTTATTGTGAACAAAGAAGCTACACTTGTTAGAGACACTAGAATATGGACTATTTCTATGTGTCAAGATCACAGAACAAAAATCTTGGTAAAACTTTATGGACTTTAATTTACAGAGCAAGTTCTTTCATAGTGCAGTATTTTGCTACTTCTCTATTCAAACACGTTCTTATGGAAAAGAATAATGCCCCCCACTGACAACAGTTGACACGCTGGCAAAGGGACAATAAATGGAAGTTCATTGTTGTTTTCATTTTTAAGTATCTCAGCTGTTAAATAATAGGTCGGAAACAAATTATTCCAGATATCATCTTATTGTATAAAAAAGTGATCTGCATGGGGAGCCGAAGCAATGAATGCAGCAGAAGTAATGAAGACTGTTTCTTGAGGTTTAAGTCATTATAGAGGGATATGTCATTTGAAAAATGGAATAGAGAGTGTTCATTGTAAAATTTTACTATAGTATAAGGAGACTATATTTAAACCCAAATAAAATGTAAGGAAGGATTTTCATTCTCATTGTGACAAAGATATCACAATGCTGTTCCAAGGGGTAAGAGAGAAAAAAAACCCAACAAACTTCGAAATCTAGCAAATGAAAATTTGTCTTGATAAATAGATAATGTCATTATGATTCAAGAGTTTAGGAATAATAGCATAAATAAGAGAATACAGAGTAGTGCACAGGCAGCATTGAGGAGTAAAGAATATTAAACCCTCCCCACACCATTATATTTCTGTATCTAACTTTGTATTGGGCAGCTTGTTGCAAGCCCAGGCAACTCATGGTAAGTCATTTCACATCCCTTTTTGTCAATTTCTCATCTGTAAAGTTAATATGAATTCTGCCAGTACTAAACCTGACTTTTGGAAAAAGCTCCAGGAGACTAGGTCCTAATTTTTGAGTATGCTTTAATCCAAATTCCTTTGAACATTTAAAATAACGAATTAAACACTGCCTTTCAAAAGCAAACAAGTGAAAAGGGAAATTCTTAATACAGATATTGCTCTATTCCTACTTTTCTTTTTAATAAAGTCAATAGTGCCAGGAGCCCTTCTTATTAATGAAGTCCAGAGGTTTGGACCGCCTGCTGCTATCAAAAAGAGTTCATCAGCAAAGGAAAGTCATTATTTCCTTTATTATAAAAGTAATTTAAAAAAACAAAACAAAACCACAAGCTTAATTTTTTTTCAGAATAGATTATTCCAATATTTTCAACAATTATCAGCATTTACTAAATATTGTTGCTCAGGCATCAGAGGAACTTTCTGTTCTAAGACTTAAAGACATTGAGGAAATACAAGGTTGTGGGTAAATTACTTTTTCATAGCTATACCTGTACCATCCCAGAGCCCAGAGTATTTTTATATTATGTCTCTGTATTAAACTTATCAATGTAATGTCTCAAGAAAATTTCTAAATATGACCTCCGTAAGTTTGATCTTAATTTTCTCTTAGTATATATTTGTAACACATGAGGTCTCAGCACAAATGTTGGTGGTGCTCTGTTAGTTAATCTGCAGGTTTTCCATCTTGACAACATTTTCATTGCTCTCAGCTCCTGAAGGGCCATGTCATGAGATTATTGAGGACTTGTTGCAGAAAATTGCCTTAAAGCTCTTTAATAAAAACTGGGGAACTGGAATTTGCTGTTATCATGGTATAGAGAGAAAGTGTTAACTGACAGTACAAAGTGAAACTGTTATGACTCTCACAATTAGAGCTCTATCTCTTGAATGTAAGCTCAGGATAACAACTTTGGTATTAAAGTTAGTCGATCAGTCAGTTGCAGGAGTTAGTAATATTTTTACTAAAATGCCCAAAGACTGTTTTTGATAGAATTGAAAGTCATTCAGCTATGAAAACAGGTTATTATGCCTACCAGCTCTTTGCTTTAAGGATCAGGAGAGAAAAAAGTAAACTGAAACTATTATATTTTGCAATAACCAAAAATTTCTTGGTGCACTATCTTCACGATGTAAACTTAAGCCTAAAGGAAAGAATAAAGTATCTTGTTTTTCAGCACTAAATTTACTGGAACATGTTAGGTATATTTCCTGGAGCTGTGACTTCTATTGTATTTTTAGCTTTCCAGCATTATAATTTAAGACAGAAGAATCAGTAGAGTGGCTATGCAGTAACTCAAAGGTCTAACCTATGAGGATGCTGCAGAACCTACCTTATATATATTTTGTATTGAAAAATCTCTACCTGTGTTTATGCTTATTCATCCGTGTGTGACATGCTCTATTCAAACCAATTTGATTTAAATTTCTATGTTGTTTGGTTGGTTTATTTCCCATTTATATGTCGAGGATAACTTTAAGAAGGACAAAAAGTTATGGATTAAGCTTTTTTAAAAAAATGTTGCTCCAAAATATTTGCTCAAATTCTTGAATCCTGAACACTCTTACACTGTATAAGAACAACTTACTCCAGCCCTGTCCCAGGTGGAAAAACATACTTCTGACAGTGACCATTCAAGCAAAAACATCAGTGACTTTAAAGTGGACTCCTTCAGAGATTTCTTAATTAATGATACCAAAAGCAAAATGTTGTGTCTACAGATATCAGTATTTTGTATGAAATGTTTAAGCTTGTTTAAAAAAAAATTAAAATTCAAAAAAAATCCCTCATATATTTATACTGTTGTTGCCTGTGATTTCATTTCACACATTGATGTAATTTTAAGATTGCAATTTATTTTGAATGACACAATATTTACACTGATCCCTAAACAGGACAGTACTCAATGAGTCCAGAGATGTTGAGATCTGTGATCTTAATCCATAAAAATTTTCCTACTGCATAGTTACTGTCCAATCATTATGGATGCTTTACTGTAATGTGATAATAACTGTCAGAGCTTAAACTGAGGGGGTTTATGTTGGTTGGGTTTTTTTAAGGTTGGATTAGATGATCTTTTGAGGTCCCTTTCAACTGGTGTTTACTGTTCTATGATTTTTCACAAAGTTGTACAGAAGAAAAAAATTAGTGCACGACATAATTCAGATATCATTCATCACAAAAGAAAAATAATAATTTTTTGGGGGAGGGAGGAAACTGTATTTGGAGAACATTTAAATGAAGCATGTGAGCTGTCAGAAAGTCTGAGGGTTATGGATAAGATGCACTCAACTGAAAAGGTGACTGAGTCAGCCATCTTGGATAAAAGCCTCTCCAGCCTAGAAGAAGGGAAAACATCAGTTGCAGAAGCAGCTGTTTGCCTGCCTTCCCAAGTGGAAAAAAGCCTTGCTATTAAGTGCTCTGATAAAATATTAGTGTGCCTATTAGATGCTCAGGAATGAAAGTGGAAACTTAGCAACAAGTTACTTTTAGAATCCAGCTTTTACTTGGTTTTACCTGAATTGAAATCAAAATTTATTCACAGTTTTCACCTATTTTTCATGAAAATGGGAGGAAAGAAGCATGGACAAGGCATTCCTTTTTCAGCAGGCTTAAGAGACTCTCTTTCATCTATTTGACAGATTCCACTACTTCCAAAGATGTTCTTTGGTTTTTATATGAGAAGCATTTCCCATAATAGTGCAAAATGTCAAAGACCAAAAGTGAGTGAAAAGGAAAAATTTATCTTCAGTACCACTCAAGTTTTAAAACACCCACCTCTTTCATTTTACCTCTAGACTACTTCAGAGAAGTAACTGAAATCCCTCAAAAATAGTATCTGTACTTTCAGTGTAACAAAATTAATTCCTGACTCCAGCCTGAGGCATTCCAATGTTAAATAACAAGAGTATGAGCTGTAACTAAGACCTGATAGAAATCTTCGGCTATTTTAAGCACACTTAAATTATACCTTTCTTTCTGATGGACTGCAAGGTACTCATAGCAGCTGTGTTCAGAAATAAAAAAAGTAATTTTATTTTGCCTTATCGCAGATTCTTCCCAAATATTTTCAAAGATAGTGTAATTAATATAACAGTTTCAGAAAGGCTGAGTCATAAAAATAGATGAAGCAGTTTTCTGAAGCTCTATCAAATTATGAAATACAAAATGGGCACTAGAAAACTAACAGTTTGTTAATTGATAGTCAATTGATTAATGCATGTAATAGTTCTCTGGGTGTTGCACTTTTAGCCATGGTATTTCACATAAAACTCTCTTACCTATGGATATTTAGCTTTTTCTGTGTAAAATATATCTACAAAATTAACTGGGAACAAAGAAGATAATAGCTACTCCTAATTGCTATCATCAAAGTGAACTGAGAGTAAGAATTCGTTCAGACATAAAACCAACACACAGAAACCCATCATAAAACCTCTTCATACTCAGTTCCCCAAATCCATCTTCACTGTTAGTTATTCACATCAGCCAATGCGTCTACAAGAAACAGAGATCCTTTACAAATGTAATGAGTCATGGAACGGGATTTATAAAACATTTCTTGAATACTGTCCTAACAGCAGCAGGGAAACTATGATGAAAATTGATGAAGCTTTCCTAGTTGGAAAGGCTTTGGTTTAGTAGGCCCTCAGATTTCTTCTGAAATACAAGTAAATTATATAGATGACCCAGACATAAACCTTTAACCCAGTATGAAATTATTTGGATAAGGAATTGAAAGCCTCCTTTGGAAGACATCAGATAGAAGCTAAAAATGAAATTTGATCTGGAAGTAACATAAGTCACTGTTGACTGAAGCTAAACAAGGATGTTAAATGAGATGAAAAGAAATAATTTTTAAGCAGAATAGCCAGAGATTATTATAAAATAATAACTTGCAGAAACTTTATGTTTTCAAACAAAGCATTTATTACAAGAGTGAAACCATAGTTTACTACAGAGATCCTTAAATTGTCATTTTTGACTAAAACAAATTTGAAAGCCCACTACAGAGATGTCACATATTATTGAGTTGTTAAGCAAGTGCATCAGGATAAAAAAAGGAAAAGAACAGAGAGGAAAATATCCAGAAATTTTAAATATATACTGGTATTCAAAAAGAAACAGGTTTCGGAACTGTGAAGCTTACTGTTGTCTACTAGGTTTGCAACTCTCTTTGAGATACATTGTGCTTACAGGTAAGAAGACAAAATTGTTTTGCAAGGCTAGTACCTGAAATCCTAGCTAATGTTACTTAGGTACTTCAAACCTCAAGCTTCCTACCAAAAAAAAATTAAATCAAAGCCACTTTTTAAAAAAAATATTGCCCAGATGAATAGGCCAGGGATAATGTAAGTGTGAAAAAAACCTGAACGTATCCTGTCTGCTCCTTTCCATTAAAATTCTGGTTACAAATTAAAAACCAAAAAAAGTTCTTATTCTGTCTGCATCCAGTTTTTCCTGTCTATTAAATCATAAATATTAGATTTTTCTACCCAGTTTCTCTCTTTATGAAAAGCTCTTCAGTTTCCTTTTACTGTTGCCTATGGCTTTTTCTAGCATCAGAGTTCATTTTATCTAATTCTTTCAGTACTGTGAAACTCATATTCCAAATTACGAGCATATGCCTGCAAGACACAAGCCTGACTTAAAACAATTTAACTTTTTTCAAAAAAGAAATAGATTGTAAATATTACTTCTATTTCATGTGTGGGATAGACTGGTCACAACAAGCATGTTAAGGTTAAAGTACTACACTCTGTGAGAATTTTGACATTTTATGTTGATGGTTATGTTATGAGCAGCATCAGTAAAAAGAAAAGAGTCATTTTTCAAACTGTTGTTTCCAATCACTGTGAGAAACTACGGATAAATCTGACCAGCATTTAGCCAGCTGCAAATTAGGAAAGCCATGACCAGCAGAAAAGACAATGGATAGATTTGTCAGTAAAGTGAGAAAGACAGGACCCCAGGCATGATCCATATTTCTTTGCAGTCCTAAGGAAAAGGTCAAGGTCTACGAAAGCCAAGGGAAATATTTCAGGACCACTCCCTTATGAATAAAAGAATTTTTGATCTGTCCAACCATTTTTTCTCAATCATATTGTTCTCTTGCAGGAAATCTGCATTGTATAGCACACACATACAAAGTATGAACATTCTTAAAATAATTTAATTAAAATGACAGTAACATTCCACCAAAATGTAAGAATGTGAGTCTTTTGAAAAACCTTTTAATGATTGTTTTTTTGCTGTTGGCTGGATTGGATCAGAAATTTTTTGAGGTGTCTTGCTGCTACAAATGTCCATAAAGCACAAAGAGTATTTCCATTTCTAGAGACATGTCCATTCAAACTTGAAAGCATATTGTCTACAGAGTTCACACTCTTTATCAGAAGTCTTCATTTTCAAAACTTCCCTTATTTTCCAAAATACATACTTCCATGTGCATTTTACTGTCCAAAAAATAACTATGAGACTGTCACACCTAAAAATTTTCAGTATTATAAATTGTGAATTAACATTTTCAATGTGAATAACCATCTTGTGTTTGACACTAGAATTTATTCTGTCTTCTAAAAGTGTACTTAGTTTTAGAATATTAACAAGCACAGAGTGGCAGATCTTATTTTATAGTAGTTTCAAAAAAAATTATTTTGTTCTGTAGCAAGACAGGGATGTTGAAGGACAAATTATGTCATTACCTCAACTGAATATATAAAAATGGAGATGTTAATATGCCTAGTACTATTAGTAATGGGAAAGATAAATGGTAATGGACAGTAAGAAAAGAGAGAAAAAAATCCACAAAAATGTACTATATTGTTTGATGCAGGAAAATGTTCAAGAAATTCTATTTTCCTACTGTCAGTTCCTTCAAAAATTTCCTGCTTCAGAACATACAATGAATTCCAAATATATTCTCCATTTCCAACAGGAGAGGAGAGGCTTGTCTTCAATTAAATACTTCATTTTAATTTTGATCACATATTTAAATCCATTCATCTATGAATTTGTATACTTAATGGAGAAGTCAGATTAACTTATTTTGTACTTACACAAGATTTAAAAGAAAACAAAAAGCTTTAATAATTAAGTAGGTTGCTGAATAAGGATTATCACGTGGATCTTCACAAAATAGGTCTTTAAATATAGAGGCTCGCTTTTTGTATTTATTTAAATAGAAGAAACAAATTTATGCTTTTGCACCTTAAGAAAACAGTTTTGTTTCCTTTTTGGAGATATAGCAAAATAGGAAATCAAATAAATGAGGGCACTTTACTACTTGGCTACACAAGCCTAATCCAATAACATAGAGTCAAAATTTATACATCACGAAAAATGCCTAATCATAAACATTTCAGACACTTCAGATCATTGACATTTTTATTAAATATTATTGAAAATTATATTCTTTTACATTGGCTTTTCATGTACTAGACTGAATGAAATACTTCAAAGTGCTGAATTCTGTTTTAGTTAAGAACCCTTTTTCTTCCTTTGAAAGAAGACATTTAATCAATTCCTGAAATCAAACAATCAATCAATCAATCAAACAGTCAATCTAGAGCAAATAAATTGCAGGAATTTTTAATTAAAGAAATAATCTGTGATCATTTTCAAATGAGCAGTTAGATTGCAAGGAGACAAATAATTCAGACATAGAAGTTTCAAACTCATCCAAAAAAACTGTCATGTCTATCAAAACCTTGGCAGATGTGAAGCCAGAAAATGTACTCTAGCAAAAAAGGAAAATACATAACAATGGAGGAACAGAGTTCAGGAATATATTTTAATAAAGTGGTATTCTTCCAGCCAGCATATCATTCTTGTTTGCAGTTGCTAGAGATTTAGTTTCTATTGGATTATTAATCAGTAATAGTCTGAACACCTACAAAGCTACATATAGAAACCAAATTTTCTAATTTCAAAGTCTCACTGTTTGCTTCTGATTCCAAACTAGGGTATATTTTACAGATTCAATAATATCAGAATTATATGCATAACTTCAGCCATTTTCTCTGTTCATTCAGTTGTATGGGTAAGCGGACTGAAACCAAAATATTCCCTTTAAAGTTGTAGCAATGGGGAACAAAGACACATGGACCTCCTTGTACCTCCGAAGATCATTTAATGTAACAAACCAAGTCTTTTTTTATACTCTAAACTCCACAGAACTTCACCAAACCTTAACAGAACTCACCAAAACCTAACCAAAACAAGCACTCATTGGCTGCCTGCCACTGTGGTGTCATTGTTCACTCATCCCTTTATCCAATCAGCTCTCTGTTCATATGGTGCCCACGCATCTCCTCAACCTATCACGGCCTCACACATGAGGCGACTCAACCCAGTCTCAACCGACAGTGCAACCCACAGCCAAGGCCTTCCCAGAGTGCTTTTCAGTGAACAGAATTTAACAAATTTAACAAATTTAACAAAGGTATTCTTATTTCCCACATCTCCTGCTTTTTTCATTTAATCAATAAAAACACACTGAGAAAAACCTGAAGAGATCCTGAAGCATTTTCAAATGTAATATGACAAAGGAAGAGGAGGAGTAACCCAGTAATATGAAGTCACTGCACTGGACTCCTCTATTAGTCATCTAATTAAAAGCACATAGTATGTGTACCACAGTGCAGTTTGATGGTTATTCTGTATCTGATAATTTATTATTTTCAAAACATTTAATTCAGTGTGACTTCAGAGAATACACATACATTTAAATGACTTAGACACAGGACTGGAAGGGATACTGGGCAAGTTCACAGACAATACAAAACTGGGAGGAGCTGATGACTCCCTCACAGAGATGGAAGCCCTGCACAGAAACCTCGAAGATTAGGGCACCAACCACGTGAAGGGAACAAGGGAAAGTGCTGGATTCTGCACGTGGGATGGGGCAACCCTGGATGCAAGGACAGACTGGGGAATGAGATGTTGGAAAGCAGCACTGTGGAATGGGACCTGGGAATCCTGGCAAGTTGAACATGAGTCAGCAGTGCCCTGGCAGCCAGGAGGGCCAATAGTGTCCTGGGGGGCATCAGGCACAACATTGCCAGCCAGGCAAGGGAGGGGATTGTCCTGCTCTGCTCTGCACTGGGGTGGACTCACCTCAAGTGCTGTGCGCAGTTTTGGGGGCCACAATATAAGGATACAAAGCTATTAGAGAGTGTCCAAAGGAGGAATACAAAGATGGTGAAGGGCCTTGAGAGGAAGCCGTACGAGGAGCAGCTGAGGGCACTTGGTCTGTTCAGCCTGGAGAAGAGGAAAATGAAGGGAGACCTCATTGCGGTCTACAGCTTCCTTGTGAAGGGAAGAGCAGAGGCAGACAGTGATCTCTTCTGTCAGGTGCCCAGTGACAGGACCCAAGGGAAGGGCCTGAAGTTGTGTTAGGGGAGGGTTAGGTTGGATATTAAAAAGAAGTTCTTCACTCAGAGAGTAACTGGGCACTGGAACAGGCTCCCCAGGGAAGTGGTCACAGCACCAGCCTGACTGAGCTCAAGAAGTATTTGGACAATGCCCTTGGGCACTCTCATGGTGTGACTCTTGGGGATGGTTCTGTGCAGGGCCAGGCATTGGACTCAATGATCCTGATGGGTCCCTTTCAACTCAGCATATTCTGTGATTCTGTGATTTGTTATAGAGAAAAATAACTATGAATTGAAATTTTCATATTGAGGGAAATTATATTCAGGGATTATTTGGCCTTCGAAAAAAGACCAGCTTGTCACTTGCTTGAGCCTTTTAAGTACATGAAATGGCAAAAACACTAATGTTTTAGTAAGCTTCTTTCCCAAAAGATGAAGATTTCTCATTTTATTTTTGTCTGTATACATGTAATTCTGGAATAATTCCATAATAACTGCACTGAATACACTGGTGCAATTAATGTAACAATTCCATGAAGTTCTCTCCTAAACGGAGAGGTACTCTCATTAAATTTAGTGTTGTATGCAGTAAATCCTAAGTCTGGAAGAATCTGACCCATTATTTTAATGTCAATAATTTAGATCTTTGATTTTGTATGTCATTTCTTAACTCAAATGATTAACACTGTCCTGCACTATTAAAATTGTCCACAAAAGTACTCTTCAAATTCTTACTTTTTTAACATGGCATACTGCTGAAAATCAATTGCTAATAAAAGTTGGCATCTTCTGTTAAACAATATGGTCTCTTACACAGATATATTTGGAATAAATTGTATGTATCTACATTATTTTTAAGGTGACTACAAACAAGTCAGCTGCCTCTACTTTGCCACCTGTATGCTTTATCCACCGCTTATGGGACTCCATATATGAAGTGTGAGAAGTCCTAAATTGTACATATGTTCTGAACTATTTCTACTTTTTCAATATGTAATATTCCCAGTTTTTATGGCTTGAATATCTGCAAGAGACAGAGATTTTCCTGTTTGGGCATTACTTAATTTTACATATAGGGATGTCTGTATATGTGTATATGTATGGGTGGTTAAACAAAAAGTAAAAAAAAGCAACAAAAGACTGGGGCAAAAGGTTAGCAAAAAGCCCATGTACTTCTGAGGATCTTTCTCTCTAAAGGCAATATGTTCTAATTATGAAATCCAAAATCGTCTTATCATTTTAGTGACAATCAGTTCCACAAATACATCAAACATTGTGAATACACTTTTAGATGCTATATAATATGAGAGCTCTTATGGGTATGGCATTCAGAGAAAGGGCAGGTTTGTACTTCTGTAGATATTTAGATGAGGAACCTTCTCAAGAAGACTGCAAAAACATTCTACACAATCCACAGTCTTCTAACTCATAATCTAAATTTTTAATTCTCAGTAGTTCCAGGACACTTTTAATATGCTTGTTTGACAAACCTTTTAGTTGAATTTGTTACATTTGTAGAAGAATTTCCACCCTTGGCACACTGTTTGTAGTTGGTGGGTTTATTGGGGTTTTTTTTTGGTTGGTTGGTTGGTTGGTTGGGATATTTTGTGTGTTTTGTTTTTCTTCTTTCAATTAAAATTAAAATCTTTGGGATTGAAGAGCAAAGTTGAATCTTCTCTAATGTCTTATCCAACTCATTTCTCTTGAGAAATAATATTTAGTAATATTCTTTGCAGAATATTTTGTCCTAAAAGAGGAAGAAAGTGGCTTTTTACTGTCTGCTGCATTTGAGCTTGTCATGGTTGTTTCCTTTATACATAGATAAACCTGATAGAAATTGTGGTAAAATATTTTTTGCACCTTTAATATTCTTTTAGACATATTTTTTGCTTCTGCCATATTAAAAGTCAGAAATTAAATTTGTTGTAGGTGTAGCTAAAAAGCATTAAGTGCCATAAAGATCAGTGTTACAAAAATAAGTGAATAATAGGTTTGATTGACACTAGGTGGGAGTTTTTGAGGCAAATGGCGTATCCAAACCAGGGAGGGTGTTTTTCTTTGACCTCAAACAAGTTTAGTCATTCTGACTATGCAGAACAGAGAACATTTGTAAATTAACAAACTTGATACTTTTTTTGCACTGAAATACAATGTCATGTATAAAAGCTGTGAGATGAACTCTCATTTGTGTGTGAACATATGACATAAATTCAGAAATGAAAATGTCTATTTGATTCATGTCTGGATTAGAAGGTGAACTAAGTGTGCTAAGAGGATCTTATACATCTTTTATTCCTAGTGATTTTATGAAAATACTTCATTAGTCACTGAATTTCAGAACACCTAAATATTTATTTTAACAAACCTTTAAATTTGTATTTTTAATGAATGGTTCTCATGTTTCCTTTTGGGGATTTTTGGTTTTGGTTGGATTTTTTTTTCCTGACTCAAGAAACAGGGTTGTTTTCGGGTTTTGGTTGTTTGGGGTTTTCTTGCCAGGCTATGCCTACTTAAAAACAAACATAAATGACATTCAGGAATCTCCTAAAGGTAGCAGAGGGGAAGACAATAACTTTGTATTTGTAAAGAGAAAAAGGTATACTGTTTGAAAATGGGACTCTCAGGACCAGTAAACACCAGTTACCAAAAATTGTCACATTTTCTTAGAAGTGTCAAAGGAAAATTGTTATGTTACATGCCAGCTACCCAGAAAATTCTATATAGCTCTTTTCACATCTTTATTTCTATACCAAGTTGGAATACAGCTGAAGAAAATAGACCACTTTTCAAAAATAGAACCATTTCTTCAACATCTAATGAAAGACAACTTCCCTGACTTTCTCATAAACTTAGGATGTCATGTTTTTTCAATACTTTTGCAATATTAATTATTTGTTCTCATATAAGTTTGTTGCATATATATCCAGCCATAGGTAGCCAAAAAACCTGCTAGATTCACAGACATTTAATATACTTCCTTCTCTTCCATGATCAAATCTGTAAGAAAACCCGATGAGTAGATCTTGTACATAAATTTATTACATTATTATGGAGACATTTGCATCTATGAAAAATACACAGTAGTCTTATGCAGGAATTGTAAAATTTTACAAGAAAGGAAAGTGTTCACAAGAAAGCCAAATTTTACAAGAAATGCAAATAAGTATCATTGTGACTTTATTGAAATACACCCATTTTAAGGATGTTTAGCTCAATGTGAGTTTTAACATAAAATCTAGAGACATAGGATAAAAAAGCACAGGAAAAATTCTCAGAAAGGACCCTTTCAAAGTTAAATGGTACTAATAACAATATCACCATCAGCATCAATAATAACTCTAATACTAACACTATAACCCTAATGCTATTAATTTGAAACTTAATTGTCTAATTTAATGCCTGTATTACACAAATCAAAGTAATTGCACTTGTAGTAACAATGTAAATTCTAAACTGTTAAGATGTCCTTTCTATTCAAGCTATGTGACCTGTTTAAAATAATCATTATAGAAAAATAAAGACAGAGGATTACTTTATTCACAATATGCATTATTAAAGCTTTACCTTTAGCCTTTGGGACTTTATTATGGCAGTTAACCATAAAAAAGAGTAGTAGAAGGATACATCATCTCTTGAAAGCATTATTTGTTCAAACATGCCACAATAAAATATATCTCTAACAGAACTACAAAACAGCATAAGCATTTCAAATAACAACTTGAGCCTGCCTGCGTTCCTTCTGATGTCTGAATTTCATTGTTATCATTTTGTGAACCTAAATCCAGTAAGAAGGTTTGCCTACCATCCTATGTTCCACTGACTTTTAGTGAAGCTTCAGCTACTAAGAGTTATATTAATAACAGTGCACAGTCAGTTAGACAGACAAATCCAGCAGCTATTGTTCAGTTTTGCCTTCACCCTTTGTAAATCTACAACACAACCTATACACATACTATCTCTATCCCATAGCTTGCAGAACGGCAGCACTATAAAGCTTGGAGTTAGTAAATTTTTTTTGTTTATAGGACTAGATATTTGACAAGAATTTTCAAAAGTATTTGTACAAACCCACCTAATCTTTTTCTGCACCACTTTATCCAAAGTACCACTTTTTTAGGGCCTTAACATGGAGTGAGGAGGACTTGTTTTTGAAGCAGTGCTGTACAGGACTAAAGCAGAAATTTTCCCTTTCTCTCTCCTACTTCTGTCATTCATTCTGCCTCATCAGATAATTAACATTCTGAAGTGGGAGTCAGTAGGCAGGACATTCAGTGTGGTTCTAGTTATTACTGTTATGGTAACTTGAACTGAAAATTTTCAACACAATAGTCTCAGAGAACCCTGAGTTACCTATAGCCTCATGGCTTCCTCCTTTGTCTAGGAAAACAAATCCTCAGAGGGAAAGGGTATGTGAATTTAACTCTTCCATGTTCTGCATTGCTTCTTAGATTGGGGAAAAGCATGGAAGGGAGCTCACTATGCAGTCTGGGCTTTTTCTTTCTGTGTAATAATATCAATGTAATAATATCCACTACTGAAAGAGCAGAATGCATTGAATGTGTTAGGAATATCAACAGTTTTGGAGATTTTATTCTAAACCTGCCAGTTTTTCAAGATTTAGATGGCTGTAATACAACTTTAACTTGCATTCCCACATCACTGTGAATAATATTGTATGATGTAAAACTGCACACCACCTTAATTAATCCAATTAGTCCCCAAGTCTTGGTATACCGGTAAATTAAATGTGATGACACAGGTCATGACACTAAGGCCATCCATCACAGAGAGCTCTTTCCCATTAAAAGAAGATAGCCCAGCTAAACCACCTTGTGCCAGAACCTGTCCTTAGTCCTAAACCTAGACCAGAATTTTTTTTTTTTCTTTTTTTGTGTGGTGGGGTGGAGGGAACGGTTAGAAGACCATGCAAATCACTATAAAGAGCCAGGGAACTTTCTATTCTAGTGTGTCCAGAAATCACCTGTTTAACTTACTGGTATGAATATAGCCAAAGGATCCAATTTTAACACATCTTGAAATATCTGGAAACAAAATCTCTGTCTATAAAGCATGCCATACAGTCTAATAAAATAGAAAAATAATAAAATTCCTTTGGGATGTTAAGTATTAATCATTTAATTAAGATGCCTATAAATAAATTAATTACAATGTGCAAAATGTAAGTTGAACTTTTTTCTCTATTTTTAATATTTTGAGCAGTGAAATAGCTCTGGAGATGAAAGTCAACCAAGCAACTACCAGAATTCTTTAAAAATGTATTGGTCACCTATTTGGTATAAAAGCTATCAAATACACCTCAAGGTAGGTTTTGAAATATTCTCAACTCCCATCCAATACTAGAATTTCCAAAGTTCTTGAACAGTTACTGTATCTGATTATATCATACTTCTTCACAATACAGTGAATAACATGAAACTCCTTAAAATCTAAAACTTTATGTCTCAGACATTTAGGTGATTTAAAAAGATATAGCAAAGTCAGTATTGTAAAAAGTCTGGGAAAGATATTTAGATATGGAGTTTAGTTAGTTTACTCAGATGTATTTTGACAACTCATGGCAGTTACATGCCTTGCATGTAAATTGGTATTTAATGTCTTAATGTAAGATGAGTTGTTCGACCTCAGAATGCTACATTGTCAATGTCTTGAGGTGCTCTTTTTCACAGGAGGAAAATACATATTAGTCACGATATCCATACAGGTCCGATGAATGGGTCTATACACTTTAATTTGTGAGGGGTTGTGCTTTGTTTATTTATATATCTTCATTGTCTGTTGCTGTCTTTCAGGGCTCCATAAAAAGAGGCATAGAATAGCTCCAAAATAATACAATTCATGTCAGGACACTTCTTCAGCAATACTGATCTTTTTTTTTTTAACTTTTGCACACAAACCTAGAGAAAGTAACTTTTTAATTGAACTATATTTAGTCTTCAGAGTTTTTTAAGAGTTAAGTTTCATCTTGCTTAAGTGCTAAGTATCATCTTGTCCTTCTGCTTCCTGAATTTCCCTACTCTGTCATTTACCATATCTGCTGAATTAACTTGAGAATAGATTTCTTTTTCCTTTGTTTTTTATCTCTTGCTCTTTGTTCCACAGCATGGCACATGGGTCCTATGATGTATCATATGTTCTCACCTTGCGTCATCAAGAAAAGTGAGGGGTCACTATGAAAGGCACCTGACAATCAGCTGTTTTTATTGGCAGTGTGTAGACAGCTTTGTTTGGACTAGTAAGCCTACTCTCCTTTTAAACCCTATTACTTCTATGGAAAAATTGCTTTCAGAAGAGGATTGGATGACTAGTTCAGGCATGGCTATCAATAGCACTGTCATATAGTGTTAGTTGAAAATAAATCCTTCCTAAGGAAATATATTGCATCAGTAGCACTGCTGAACTTGTGAGATAATACTTCATCAGCAAAGTAACATAAAGTCCTTTGCAAGTAAATTAAATCACGTTCCAATGAACAAGCCAAAACCATCCATATATCAGAATAAAAATGAATAGGGGAAAAAAAATGGAAATATATCTCATCTAAATGCACTAAGGAGAAGAAAATGCTTTGATCCTAGAGAAAGAACCAAAGAGAACATGAGCCTGTCTTACCTTAAGGGATAAATATAAACTAGCTTACTATTTTAGGCACTTAATACGAATGTTCTACAGGAAAACTGAATTAGCACACTCTTTAACTTATTGAATTCTGTTTCTAAGTTTCTGATTCAAAAATGTAAGACAAAGACACACTTAATCCCTGAATATAGTATAGTCTAGATGGAAAAATAGTGCAACATGAAGGTAGCCCTCTTCAGCCTCTTCAGTCCCATCCCTTTTTTACTCAGCTAAAGCTCTAAAGAGAAAAAAAAGTTTAAAAAAATCAATATTATTCATTCAAATAAAACAATAAGAACAAGGGAAAGAATGATTATGTAGTCTTGTGTCTATGCACTGAGAGATTTGGGACTTGTATCATCTCCTGGGAATGGAAAATAGTACTGCTTTACCAACAACATTGAAAGCACTGAAATCAGCTCTTTACCAGATAAGTGAAATCCTTTTGCTTTGAATGCCTAGAAATACTCAGAATGATAGCACAGGCTATTGCAATGGCTTTGCAACATAGTAGCAATTATTCACTAGCATGTTCATATTCAGGTAAAACCCTGTGAATTCTATATATCTAAGACAATTCAAATACCTAAAACTCTCAATTGGGGTTCAATTTCTGTCCTAACTTCTTTTCTAAAGCAATTGAAGTGTTCTAACAATTTCCTACATTTTCTTTACCATACTGTATGCACTTTTCTTACCACTGGTCATTTTTTTCATTTCCCTATTGGTTATAAAAAAAAAAAAAGAACAGAATAATACCTCTCACTATATTTATTACTAGGTGGCATGCAAAATCTCTGTGCCAAAGAAATTTATCTCTAAACACTTTAATTTTCTCTCTATTACTCAAAATCATTCCATTTCACCCATTGTTTCTTGCATAGTTCCAAACTTTGTTCTGCTGAAATTCATTGTCCTTAGGTCTGACTTCAGTACTAAAGACTTCAGTACTAGATATAAAGACTTCAGTACAAGATATAAACTAAAAGAGATTGCATTACAACCTTCATGGTAACCTTCTCTCCCTATACTGTGGAGCGGTAGTGTACTCATATTTACAGAACTACTGATATTTGTTTCTTCACATAGTATGTCACAGCTTATACTTAGGAATATTCCAATATTTACTCTTATTATACATTTAATCCTATCTATCATTATGCCTTTTTAAAAAAAAAATATTTTTCTTTTCTCATGGGTAATAGAAAATTACTTGTATTTTATTTAACTTATAATTCAAAGATGGTAGTCAATGTTTCTGATGTCTGTAGACCTTCAATCCTTTTTACATATGCAGAGGGAAACTCACATAAGTGACAGATAATTTTAATTGTGTCAGAATTATATATTAGGTTTATAAATTACCAATTCTTTCTTCCAGCATTAACACAAATTAACATCTTACAATGCCTTGAATGTTTAAAATGTGTATAACTTCCTAAAGTTCTCTACCAGAGACTAAATTTCATTATTAAAATTTCAGCTTTATTTCATTTGTCCTTCAAGAATTTTTCAGAACATCTCAAATTATGTGTGCAAATAGATGAAATAAAAAGATGATTTATTTTCATCTGAAAGACAGTATTTGCAGGTATTTTAAGGAGTTCTGTAAACCTTCTGTAATGTAAATTTATTAGTAAAGGGAGACCTATGTAAATAGACTTCCCTTTCCCCTTATCTCCTGCTAGATCTCACTTCTATTTCTCCTCTAACCAGAGAGCAGACACAGATGAGAACTGATGTCACAGACTGTCCATAGATGGGGATTCTCCCACCTGCATCACTAGAAGGCTCACAGAGCTCCTACAGCCCTGGGAAATATTTCTGCATAACAGGATTTCCTTAGTTATTCTTTTACCAGAAGACAAGAGCTAGAGTTATTGCAGAAAGAGAGCCTTTCTCTGGCTAGCTGATACCTCAGGGACACAGTGGCTTTGGGAGGGATACAATCTATTGGGGGACAGGTTGTGTGACCACCAACTGAACCAAAGTAGGAGCATCTATAGCACTTGGCAGGGATTTTTAGTATAGGTCAACATGGTTAGCCACACAGGCAAAGTAATTACTAGGAAAGCCATTAAAAGACCACCTTTAACTCTGTTTGATGCATTTCATTAAAACAAACCAAAAAACCCAAAACAACAACAAAAAAAGCCCACACCAATCCATAAAAATATTTGTTGTTTAGTATGCCCTTAATGAGAGCAGCTGTATTTCACTGCAGAGCTGACACTGTCTTTCTACAGTCTTTCTATGGCTATCTAACCAATAGACAGTTATTCTGTGTCTTGTTCCTCTTAAAGCAAGAGTTAAAATATATCCTTTATCTTCCTCTGCTGCCTCATTGAGGTTTACAGGGACTGAAGTAAAATGCAACAGTTCTAACTGGATAATAGGATTCAGTGTTTGACCCTCAGAAAGAAAATATGCAGCTCCAAAGAACCAAATGTTCTTATTCACTCTTTGCTGCAGATAACAACAATTTTCACTGTTTCTTTCAACACATCGAATCCTCAAATATTAACATGTTTTAGTTACCTTGCTGCATTTATATGATGAAAAAGAGCATGGAAAGTCAGAACAATCACTAGGTTAGTGCTGTATACCTGTACAACAAAGCTACAGAAGCCCAATCAGGAAAAGGGGAGGATGTGTGTTATGGTACAGTTGCTGTCAGCAGTCTGTAAACATCAGAACGTGTTACTCATCCTCACAGGGGATGCATCTCAGAACAGTCCAAATTGCCACACGTGTGTTAAATGCAGTTCAGACAGTTTGTCTTCTTTTGTTTTCTCACATTTTCTTTATTTCAAAGCGAAGGGAAATTGGAGCAAAAAGGGTATCACACTGTGTGTCACGTTCTCACTGTTTCTTGTTTAAATCATTGCAGCTTTAAACCTGTAATTAACAAGGCTGAAGTTTTACAGCTTCATGAGTTCAGTGGGCTGTGTATGTCATGTAAAGTCTGGCTCATGGTATCAAGCAAAAAAAACCTTCCAAGACTGCAGCTGCCTTGTGGCACCCTCCACCTTATTTTGTGTGTATGTCTGTCCAATTTTTTTAACTATCCAAGAGTAACCACCAGCTGTGTCATCTCTTCCCTTACTTTCCTGATGATCTGGAACTTTGTTAGCAAATAACCTTCACAGAAGGGAGCCTTTAAACAGTACCTCCACAAACAAAGTTGCAAGAGTAGGTTGTGCTGTTTTTGTGGTAGTTTTCTCAGCTTGCCTCTGTTAACAGTGAAAGATAATAACATGTTTTTGTGTAGCTGCCTAAAAGACTGTTCCCTGTGTTATGGTAATTGTTTTTGTGAAGTCCACAAAAGGCATAATTGAATGTAAATGGACTAGCTAGAAGATGACTCCTGCAAATACCTGTGGTCTAAAAACATGTGCATTTATATGCCGCACACAAAAGTAAATAAAACCTTTTAGCAAACAGGTGTCTTGCTCTAACTGTTTAATTATTCTTCCAATGATACTTTTATATACACTGGAATACACACTGGAGTTCTGAGATAGAAAAAAATAGCAAGTTCTGTCATATCTTCCTTGTCTAAAGCTCTGGTGACAATGATAGGCAAGGAAAATGGAGGGGGAGGATGCAGTAAAGGAAAATGTCATGTCTGTTAAATATTCTTTAAAATACCTAGCAGAGGGTTGAGTCTGTAAACAACATAAATATTTAATCCCAAAACTCTTTATATCATTGTTGCCAATTTAGTTTTCAATTTACAGCTTCACTAGCATAGTTTATATTTAGGTTTGTTGCAGTGTTGACAGGGTTTTCAGAGTCTATAGGATATCTTTAAATCTCTAATAATCTCAGATGCTCACAAAGCCTGTATTCTCTCTTATTTCCCTGTTAAATTGCTTGTAGGTTGATTCAGTGCTGTAACCATGATTTTTATATCAGACTCTGTAAACCCAGCTTGTCAGGCTCTTCTATTCTAAGAGGCGTCCCTTTGTCACCTACCCGATTCATCCTTTTTATGAACCTCAGCTAACAAATTCCAAGTAGACTAAAAGATTGGCAAAGTTGAGCCATTTTTTATCTCTCACTTAGATAAAAGAATATTTAGGACTAGTAAAATGGGGGTTTGGGTCCATCTTTAAGTATGAACACAACTGTGCCATATTTATTCTGCTTCTGTGAAGATACATTTGTCAGGGTGATGATTATGGTAATACTGTTACTGTGCTGTCGTCTTGGATGAACAAGAGGCCAAATCCCTTAGGAGAGCAAAGAACACGATTTATTCTACCTTTACATTCTGCAAAGATGCAAAGAGAACAAGTGAATGAAGGAACACAAGACTTCTGTGTGCTGGTTACAGTAGTTGGCTTGCAGAGGCAGCAATAAACCACTCTATATAAAAGAGTGAGATAATTCTCACCAGTCTGGGAAAAAGGCAGGATTATGGCCAGTCATCCATGTGTTCATGGAATACATCCACTGCTATACAGTGTTTGTTCTGGAAAGTTAAAAAACAACATAAGGTGAATGTCTCTTTTCTCTTTCCTTTTTTTTTTTCTGTTTTCTTATGGATTTGGATGCTGAATTTCCTAATGCTAAAAAAAAAAATGTTCTTCACTGAAATTTTGCCACAGTTATCATCTCACTGCACTACAGTGCACCATCATTCCCCCAAAAAAGGCATCTGTTCTGCAGCTTCAGTGCCACAATTTCATTAGCCTTTTCCTGTCTTGTTGGAATCTTCACAGAAGAAAACTGTCTTCTCAGAACAAGCATTATAAACAAAATTACCAGCCCCTTCTTTCTAAAAGGAATATTCTAGAAATATTTCAGAGAGCTAAAATGTCAATGACAAGGTAAAACTTGAATGATTTATACTTACAAAATTTCAAGAGTATAATGCAAAATATTGTCTTCATAACACTATATTAATTATGTTGTTAAAAGCTAAGAAAAAAACAAAAGTAATGTTTGGTTTTAAGGCTCATCCTTAGGATTGCCTACAGTTCAAACAACAGATGGTTAAAAATGGGGCTGAGAATATTTGAATAAATAATCTGTTAAAAATCACCTTCCTAATCTTTGCTGCTTTATATTTGGGGAATGAAGGTTAAGAACAGGTTTTTAAGTGCTGTTAATATCATTAAAGTCAGAGCTTAAATTCTTTCAGCATGTTTTCCTGTGGTAATTCTCTCACAAAGAGCAGTGTTATCCACTACAAGCTAAACCAGAACTCCCCATGTTGCAATCCTATGTCCAACATCAGCTTCCTCTGCTGTTTGAGATTATCACTTCAGTACACATCTAAAAGTTTTCTCAGGATCACTGATTAGGAGGACCCCATGTTCAGCATCTGAAGGTCTTATAAGAGAGTCCATTATATCTGTTCCTACCTTGCTGAGCAAAATGAAAATATAAAGCTATACCTAATGTGTAAGTTAGACTTCTCTAAAACTACCAGATGCAGTTCAGTGCTTTGATTGCCCCACCACTAAAATGGGCAGAGTTTTAGAGAGTAAGTACAAAAATAGCATGAAGCCAGCCTTATTCACTAATGAGCCTTTGATCATATAATAAGCCCTCCTGCAGGAAATCCCTTGATGGCATGTTTTCTCACTTATTACCTTCCCCAGACAATACTTACACAGAATTGATCTAACAGAAGACAAAGACAGACTATTAGACACTGATTCTAGTTTTCATTTTCTACCTCCTACTCTGCACAACAGCTACACAAATCTCTCTTCACAGTCCGAAATAAATGTTCCGTGAATGTAATGTTCTTCACAGTAGAGGAAGCACAAGCAGCCCAGGCTAAAGAGGAAAAGCTACAAATGGCACAATGCAGCCTGCAAATAGACATCAATACAGACAGACTGATACACCATAGAGAATTATACAGTTCTCCTGTGCTAACCAACTTTTTTCTTAAGGAAAACCAAACAAAAACAAACACTCCCCAAAAACAAAAACACCCCCACAAAAAAAAAGCAAAAAGGCAGGGGAAGAAAAAAAAAAAGAAATCAAAGTAAAAGAAAATGATAAAAAAAAAAAAAGTAAGAAAATAAGAAAGAGGAAAAGAAGACTGGTGGGGAAGGCCTCAAAGTTGGTTTCCATCCTATGATGAAACTTTGGTGTAAAGTGAATTAGCATCAAGATTTTTGAAGTGGAATAGTATGTGGTTGATCACACCATCAGGCAGATTTGGGAGGAGTGAACACAATTTTGGTCAGCGTCTGACACATCTGCAATGTCAGGAGAATTGGTTTGGCTAATTATGTGTTTCCTTGAGATTTATTCTTATCATTATTGGTTTCATTATTTCTGTACACAGAAGCTGAACTACAGTAACAGATTAACACTCCCACTTTCTCATAAGGACATCTGCAAAATGATTTTCACTTTATGTTTCTGTTGCAGAAGTTGTCACTATTTTGTCTCCTTTTTTTACATAAATAAGACAAAATTATTTCTTTCTGTCTGGAAACTGAATTAATATTATGTGTTTTAGTATTGTTATGCATTAGCTCGGATGTAGGTTCTGAAATGCTAAGACTATCCATGTTAGCATCCAAAAGTGGTCTTCAAGCTGGGAGAATAGTAGGGAAAACAATTTAAACTCAAGAGAGGCATCTGGTCTGTACTGAACAAAAGTAAGTAATGCTGCATTTCTGTCCCAGAGAATGTCTGAATATCAGAATCTGAAGATAACAAAAAATAAAGGATATGGAATAAAAGTAAGCTTTCCACAGCTCATATTTCTCTTCTAAAGTGATAAAGTAAGAAAATAAATACCAGGGTAAAAGAGAGATAAAACCACAACAATAAAAAATAAAACAAGATCTGAAAAAAATGCACCTCCAAGTCATTTAACAGCATACTTTTCTGGGCACTGACATTCTTGTTTCTTCTCCCAATGACTGTTCATAATTTGTACTTGTAGATATCCATATTTCACTACGCAAAATGTGAATTAAGTTACTAAGAAATAAACACTGCTTTGGAAAATAGCATTACATTTGAGGTGTTTCAGAGAAGGAAAATTCTGATTCAAAACATTCCAAAGTGATGATGCTTTCAGTGTTGGTCCTTTTTTTGTCTCAAAATCAAGTATGATGGGTTTCTCCATTTTATGTTGCAGTCTTCTCAGTCCATTTGCAGTGCTCCAGCTGCAAAAAAGTCAGAGGGAGAGCTGAGTCCTCTCACTGACTGGAGCTGGAAACTAGGACTTGGTTGGCTTGAGCACCTGATACCCATCCAGCAGGGGAAGTGTGCAGAGCAACACTGGGTCCTCGCTAGCAGGGATGCTGGGGGCCGCACCTGCTGCAGAACTGCCCTTCTCAAAACATCTAAAACCCATAAGAGGATTGGCAGCATCCAAGTTGGACAGGCACCTCAGCCTGTAATGACAAGGTCAGGCCTCCTGTTACTGAAGTTGCACTAGAATAGACACAACCCAACATCGCTTTCCAATTCCCTTCAAGTACTGAAACGTGCTATTGAGCTATTTCTCTCTCAGCTTGTGGGGGAAACATGATTCTTTCTTAAGGGAACACTAGATGGCTATAATTGCCTTCAGTTAGTTTAGGAGAGATTCTTCTCATCATATGGTCTAAATAAACAAACAAATAAATAAATAAATAAATGATGGCTCAAAGACGTTTATAGACTAGAAAACAGAGAGAGAAAAGAAAGAAAATAATCTATCCTTTTGGCAGCAGCCTGGATTTATGCTGCATTCAAATGGTCATGAGACTGCAAGTATGGACCTTCATCTAATTTTAGGCAACTCGTTTTCCATTCTGTCATTTATGCCATTCTGTAAACTGGAAAACAATACTCTTTGAGTTCTTTATGAGGATGTAAGTATTAATGCCTGTTAGGAAATCAAACACTGTAATGAAGATCTCTACTGGAAACATATACTAAATAGAATCATTACAAATAAAGTTAAACTAAAAATTTTGTTTACAGTCATTGAGGTACACAAAGAAAATATCTGTGTCTCCAACAGATGGGGATAAAAATATATGAGTAAATTTAACCACAAGCTGTTTTAACAGTCTCCAAGATGAAAAAAGAAAGGACATTGGATACATCTTTGAGAAATTTTAAAATACCCTTAATTTTAAGCAATTATTTCAGAATTACAACAAAAATTATCTATAATTTAGTTATCTGAAAATCTTTACAGAAACTGACACACTGCTAAGATTTCATAATTAAGCTAGCAGACAAAAATGGAGTCAATTGTAACTATGAATCATCTAGTTTATTGAAAAGAAATTTAGAGCATTAAATGATGAAATCTCTTATCAGTCATTTGCTGGTTATCTGTCAGGTTTAAAGAGAGCCTGAAACAAGTTTAGAAATAGGATTCAAGATTACTAATGAGAAGCAAAAAAAAGCTTCACTCGAGAATAGGCAATCTTATCTTGCTTTTTTATACACAGAATTTTAAAGAATACCTCAATGTTGACTCTTCAATGGATTAATTAATGTTTTCATTTTCATGCCATATTTAAAATTTTAAGGTCCATTGCCTAATATGTTTCAAAATAAATAACTTAGGCTGCATTTGCTTATTCTATTTATCTTGACAAAACCATTTGCTGTTTTAAAAAGAGGCAGCAAAATTTTTACATTGATGTGACTAGGAGGCCAAGAAAGTAAGCTTCATGTATCATTCAGTGGGTCGATATATGGAGTTCATGAAAAAAACCCACCATATCACATATAAGTAAGCCTTGAGGAACACTGGCAAGTGTGGACTAATATATATCAATTCCCATATTTTACCAGTCCAAATATTCTGTAAAATTCCCATTAATTTCATTATACTGGGCAGGATTTTAGGTAAGTGGCACAATTATAGCACACTCACTTACTTTCATAATGAGTTGCTATGAAAATGTCTGACAACGGACAGCATCCATGTTAAAAACTAATCTGTACCACCAATGGGGTGAAAAACACAGGACTCAGGATCAGTTATGTAGTTCTCATAACCTTTTCTTGACAAGTGAGATACATAAACTTGGATAAATTCAAAGATCTGCCAAATTTAGAACCTTCAAGCAAAGTTCACACTGTTCAGTTTTTAGTGTCAAAGATGTCAATATTAATTATAATGCGTTAAGATCTTGACATCCTAACAAACAAATGAAAAATTGGGTCATTCAATTCTATTCTAGAACAATAGTCCTTTAGTTCTTCTAGTATATATTAATACATGGATAGCTTGTTACAAAGACAGTACTTCATTGTACTTCATTTAAAATATAATGGCATCTTGCAGTATTTTTTCAAAGTCACAATTTAGGAATAGTTTTTTGATTTATAAAACTAGTTTTTCCAGCTTCTAGGGAAATCCTGGTGGGCCCACAGGCTAAGTGTGTAGAGAAACTGAAGTCCTAGAATCTCCATAGTCTTATCACATTAATTTTGTTCTATAATTAGAAAAAGACATGAGATGTATTGTTGATCCACAGCATGGTGTAACTTGGTCTTGTCAAAATGATGCTAGTGGTACAGATTTTTTACATTGTAGATAGTCCAAACACATTAAGAAGAGTTGAACAACTTCTTTCCTGGAAGTGGGTCCTTAGCCCAAGTTAATGTGATTTCATCACATAAACATCTTGAACCAGAATATCTTGGAGGCCAGATGGATACCAATCTGAGAAACAACTTAAATTTTTTGTTCTTCTTCTGTAACATATTGTTTGCATTTTGAGAGCATTATCTTTTTTTGCAGTCACTTTACATGAACACAAAGGTTAAAACCAAAGCAAACCAGCCAAACAAATCCAGTTACCAGGACAAAAACTGAAAGGTAGAGAAAATTTAATGAATTTACAAGAAAAATGAAGCTGTTATCATGAAACTCAGTCTGCTAATATGACCTCTCACAGGTTCACAAGTAGAATCTGAGTTGGTTCACAGTTTTGTAGAAACTAAAATGATCCCTAGCTTTGTAAGCAATTTCTGGTATATGATGTTAGAGTAGTTATCACTATAATGTGAATCCACATAAAACTGAAATAAGGAAAAGGGAAAAGAAAATAAGTCTAGAAATCAGAATACCTATCACCAGAAAAGAATATTTGAGGTGAAATGTGAACAACCGACAGTATCGATAGCCTGGTTATAATTGGGTTCCTTTGATTTTAAGGGCCACATTTTGTCTCCCTCAGGCTAGATTCTGGCCAAAGATCATCTGTCTGTTAGAACTCTATACTGACCCTAAAATATATAAACAGAAGCAAGAGTCCGGAGCAAATAGTTAGTGATAGATTTGAGTTTAAGATAAAAGCTAAAATTGAAAAGCCTGAAAAAGTTTACCAAATAGAGATAAATATTTGGCTGTACTGCAGACATGTTTCTTGGACACTTTCTTCTGAATCTAGGACTGATTGTACTACTAACAATGGTAGTTATTTAATCTTCTGGAAATTTGAAAGCAATACATGTGCTTCTGCAGTTACCAAGTTGAGATGAGTCTGTGATTTAAAATCCTGCTATCTGAAAACTTACTAAGTATATTACAGTATTATAGTCTAGAAATAACTGCTCAGTCTTACAAACCTTGAACACAAATAGGTTTTGTTTCTTTATGTTTGTTTGTTTCTTTCTTTTTTTGTCTTTCTTCTTTCTTCTTTTTTTTCATCATTAGGCAAATTTGCTTCAAAACTTTCAGAGAGCAAGATGAAAACATGCCAATTAATAAGTTATGCTGAAAATATCTCTTCATTTTGAAGCAACTGTACTGTCTGAAATGTTTCAAAATAGAACAACAAAAGCTGCTTTCAGTCACCTTTCTGCTCACTCTAAGATAGTGACTGTTGTCCATCACATATGCAGAAATGAAATTTTTTACAGCTCATCAGGCAACTCACTAAAAATTGGAGTCCAGTTGGAGAAATGTTTAGTCATGGTCCGCTTGGCAATGTTCAGAAATATTCAGAAAAAATAACAATAATATTCAGAAAATAACAATAAATATGAAAAATCCCCTTATTTTTTATTATTCTCTAAACAGAGAGAATTTTTTTTAATATTATTGGATGAGAGTGCCAAGAGAATGAAGATGAAATTATACTGCAAATGAAGATGAAGGGATATTTATAGCCTGATGTATAGTACAAAATTTGTCTTGCATGTTGCAAATTTCAGGCAGATTATGTTTTCAGATGACTGGAAGAAGCTTCCTGTTCTCACAGTCTTCAAGTCCTCATGGGGCCTTGAAGAACCGTGGTACCTGCTGAAGAGACAACAAATCAAGGCACAACCAGCCCAGGAGATTTTCACAGTGGTTTGACGATAATTTCCTGACAGGGGTGTTGGAAGAGACAAGAGAGGCTTTGTCTGCTTGATCTCATGCTTACAAACATGGAAGAATCAGGGTGAGAGACAGTATTGGCTGCAGGTGATCAATTTCAGGATTCTGAAGGAAGAGGGTCAAGACAAGTTGAATCATAACCCTAGATTGCCGAAAAACAGAATTTGGCCTTTGGCATTCCAAGACCTGCTTGAAAGAATCCTAAGAAAAGCAGTCATGGAATGCAGTCACAGTTTTACAAATGCCAAAATCCATCTGGACTGAATCCAGCAATCATTGTAAAGGAAACAAAAAGGGTTTCTACAGATATATCAGCAGGAGAAAGAAGACTAGGGAAATCATGGGATGGTTGCAGGAGTGGGGGTGGAGAACTGATGAAGGACATGGAGAAGGCCAAGTACTCAGAATCTTCTTCAATTTAGGTCTTTTTGGGAAAGCCCACAGAAGAGTGAGGTTCCTGAGATCTGTGCAAAAGTCTGGAGAAAAGAAGACTTACCCTTGGTGGAAAAGGATCATGTTAGAGAACATTTAGACAAACTGGGCATATATAAGTCAATGAGAATTGAGGAGATGCACCTGCAAAGTATGGGGGAGCTGACTGATATCATTGTGAGGTCATTCTTGATAGTCTTTGAAAGCTTATGTTGGTTGGCAGAGATACCTGAGGTTTGGAAGAAAGCCAGTGTCACTCCTCCCTTCATGAAGGGCAATAAGGAGGATGTGGAAAACTGCGCGTTTGTTAGCCTCATCTCCCTCTCTGTGAAGATGATGGCGATCATCATTCTGGAAATTGTTTGCAAGCACTGAGGTCTAGGAAGTGCCTGATAAGAGTCAGCATGTATCTGCAGAGAGGAAATAATCTTTGGCCAACATAATAGCCTTTTATAATGAGAAGACTAGCTTTGTGGAAGAGGAAAGAACAGTGGATGTTGTTTATTTTTACTTTAGCAAGGTTCTTAGCGTTATCCCCCATAAAAACCTCACCAACAGACTTTGGATATATGAACTAGATCAGTGGAAAAGAAGGTAAATTGAAAACTCACCTGTCAGGTAAAAGGACTGTAATCAGTGCCAGCAAGTCCAGACACAGGCCAGTAACTAGAGATATATCCAAAGGGTCTCATATTGCTTAATAACTTCATTAATTATGTATATGATAGAACAGTGTGCATCCTCAGCAAGTTATCAACATTGCATTAAGGAGCTGTGTTTGATAAAGAAGATTGTGCTGCCATTCAGAAGGACTTCAACAACAGGAAGGGGCCAACAGGAAGGACATGAAGCTAAACAAAGAGAAATGACAAGTCCTGCACCTGGGGAAGAATAAGTCCATGTACCAGCCGAGGCTGGGAGCCAACCAAGTAGAAAGCAGCTTTACAGAGAAGGTAGTGGGGGTCCTGGTAGACAGCAAACTGAGCTTGAGCCAGCAGTGTGTCCCTTTAGCTAAGAAAAGCAACTTAGCCTTGATTGCATTAGGAAGAACGTTCCCAAGAGTTCAGGGATTGTAATCTTTCCTCTTCTGGCGAAACACATCTGGAGTGCTGGGTCCAATTGTGCTCTCCACAGTATGAGAGAGACAAGGACTTAACAGAATAGGGCCCCTAGCGACTGGCCACAAAGACGATTAAGGGTTTGAGCATCTGTCATACAGGGAGAGGCTGAGATACCTGGGACCACTCAGCTGGAGAAGAGAAAGTTCAGCACAATCTGACAGGGGGAAAATGAATCCAGATTCTTAGTGGTGGCCAGTGAGGGGATAAGAGGCTGTCAGTACAAAATGAAATGCAATAAAGTACCTTTAAATGTGAGCAAAAGAAAATATTCCTCACTGTAAGCATAATTGTACACTGGAAAGAGAGGGGCTGGAGAGTCTCCATCCCTGGACAAATTTCTCTAGTTAACCTTTCTTTGTACAGAGACATTGTACTCAAGAGTCTCCAGAAGGCCCTTCCACCCAAAGACATTGGACTCAGCAATTCAAAACCTCCATGATTCTGTGATATGATTCTTCTATGATAAGCCCACAGGCCAGCTGTACTTATGCTAAATTAGCGTTTTCAACATAGCTGCTAATACATAAAATTGTTTAGTAGGTGTACATATCAGAAATTTCTGTTGATCTACCTCAGCCTAAATGTCCCAGCCAGTCCGTGTAAAGAAAAGATAAAAGAAAATGATAATGGTTACCACTCTGTTAGGCTGCTTTTCATTTCCTGGGCCAGCAGTCTACTTGTGGGGAAACTGTCATAAGACAATCTTTGGCATAAGTCCATCATAAATTGAACCTGTACCTTCAAAACCAAATCACTACAGATTTGGTCTGTGGTGGACAGTGCTGCCCAAGGAACACTGACTACAGATCTTTTACCAATTTTCAATGTTTTCATACAATTTTTTCAGGTGAATTTAATGTAATATATCCTATTTCCACCAAGAAAAAACTCCTACAGTCATGGCAAAGAGGAAACACTAGGATTTTGCTATTATTTTCAGCTTGGACTAGACTTCCTAAGTATCTGGAAAAACAATATGTTGTGTGATGAGGAAAAAAAGGCTTGTCTTGGCTCTGAGAACCCTTGAAAGACAGATCCATGTATAATTGCCAGTATATACTTCAACATTCAGAAGAACTAAGTTCAGTGATACAGAATTCCTTGAAGAAGAAAGAGATAAAAGAGAAAGCTGAAAAGTTTGTCCTCAAGGCCAGTTGCATTGTTTCCTTTCATTTATAGCTAGCATTTTTCTTGAATTCCCAAAATTTTTCATTCCAGCAGTCATAGAAGGATAGTGTTCTTGAATAGAAGCAAAAGGGAGTCTTTCTTTAATTTTGTTTAGAATTATATTTTGTAGAAAATCTCTAATTATATACATAAAATAATTACTAAAACAGGATTGCTATAGATTTCAGCAATGAGAGGTTTGTTGCTCTAAGTGGGAAGATAAGACGAAGGAAGGAAAAGTTCCTGGTGTTCAGCTTAACAAATCTCTTAATCATAACTTTTGGAAACTTCAACCAATCAAAAGATCTTTTTACAAATCTCGTCCTGTATATCTGTGTTAATCTACTTATTTTTTTTTTAAATTTCTAATTTAGACAGTTTAATATTTAAACCTTTATAGAAGATATGTGAACATGATATTCTATTCCTATACCCCAACTATGTAGGGAAAATTCCAGTAAGATGAGTCAGTGTGATATCTCCTTTGGGTTGGTTTTATTGTTTTTATTTTTTGATTATTCTATTGCTGCAGTGATTAGGATTTCAGGCAATGAGCTAAAACAATATATTACTAGACTGGTAGTCAATCAGATCACTATCACTTCAAACATCATTTAAGAAGATCTACATTTTTTATTATTTATATAGCTCCATAGTTCATGGTGCTACATAGAACAAATCAAAGACAGATTCCCTGCCCCCTAAGAGCTTACAGTCTAGGCAAGTACAAGAACAACAAGAGAAGATAACACAGGAAGGGGACAGAGAGGGGTAGTAAATGAAAAGAAAGACAATTAGATTACAGTCACATGAAAAGCTAATGTTTTTATCTTGGTGGATACAAACTGGGGAGATGAGGTGTTTGAGTAACTTTATTTTAAATTAGAACTATATTTAAAGGAAAGCCAGAAGAAAAGGGCTTTGAAAACAAATTTCATAGTGTCAGAGGTGCTTGTAGGAAGGCAGAGAGGCAAGACTGGAAGGGAACAGGACACTAGCATGTTTGAGGTTGGAAAGCAGTGATCTTCTAAGTCAGACAAGCCAACCTCAGCGACCCTTGGTTTTCCTATACATCCTTGAAATTCTGACAAAAACAATCCCTTCTGTACACCTATTTTTGCCTTAAATATTATGTCAGTACATATTTGGGGCTATATTGGATAAAATCTTGATTCCTCTTAAGTAGAAGTCTTGACACTTCTTTCAAAGTAGTATTTCAGTCATCATTATTTGTGTTTATCAATGTATTTGGAGACTAAGTGAAGCTCTGTCTGAAGTACTTCAAATATTTTTCTAATATCCTTAATATAAAAACAATAAAAAATTATTTTATAGCATTATCTTTTACCTCTTACTATGATACTACCTCTGCTCATGATCCCTTTTCCCTGAAAATATTTTTATTTTGTAGAATATTAGGGCATTTCTCCTATTTGCGGCTTTGGATTTTGGCACAACATTTTTTCGCCCGCATAAATTATATTTTTTCAATTCTGAAATATTAACTAGCTAGTGTATTAGGACTAAACTGTGTTATTTTGGGGGTTATGAACACTTTATGCATGAAATCAGAAAGGATTAATGCAGAGACTCAATTAATAATAAAACGAAAGAAAAGGTTATTTCAAATCTATATTGAATTCTTCAACTGAAAATTGAGACAGAAATTTCAGAAAGAAATATCACATCTATAATCTGCCAGATACTCCCTGTATATGTCTGTACTTATGTTTATATAAAAGGAGAATACCATTAAAAAAGCCTCCTGATGTCTATAATTGGACAAATCTTCATTAACTATAAAGCACCAGAGATCTCTTGACTTCATCAAACTATTTTCCTTATAATTTTCACTACCAGTCCTTCACAAATGGCATTTATCAACAACATAAAAGCAGTTTTGACCTTTTTTTCTAGTTATCTATTGCTATACGACCATGCTGAGGCAACCTGAAGATCTAAATGGTGTGTCTTTTGTGTCTTAAAGATTATAGATGTCTATTCTAATTGAAGCAGACACAGAGAAAAAATAAATTCCTGTTCAATTTCTACCTCCAATTGTCATCCATCAGGCAGCACCATTTCACTTGAGATATAACTGCTTTAAAATTCTTCTCTAGAGTGACATTTGAGGTCAATCCGAGAAGCACCCATCCTCCTGTCCTGAGAAATGAGCAGGCTAATTAAGCTGTTATATGAAACCACATAAAGAAGTTATATATTGATTCCTTATCTTCGTGGGCCAGATATTTACTTGATTTTTTGCTGGGATGTTCCATCAATTTTAATGACAATATAGAAACTCATACAGCATGAGAATTTG
Organism: Corvus kubaryi; assembly: GCF_017639235.1. NCBI lineage: Eukaryota > Metazoa > Chordata > Aves > Passeriformes > Corvidae > Corvus > Corvus kubaryi. The sequence continues at coordinate 22,199,097 of NW_024582091.1, read as the reverse complement.
GGAATTTTTTGATAAGCCTTTCAGAGGCTCTTCAAAACAAGGAATTTTTCTTCAGAATTGAGGAAGCAGCGGTGCTTTTTTCACAGCAGTGAAAAGAAAATGAAGTTTTTTAAGAAATTGTAAGAAATTGCGCTTTTTCAAGTACAAAACTATCAGTAGTATTTTCTACTCTTTTGGGGGTCATGTGTTAGTCAATTTTCTGTAAATGTCTTAATACAGAAATAATTACTAATGCACAACAAAGTAACAACATGAGTTAGTGTATGATTGTTGGAAAAAACCCCATTATCCTACTACGAATCTGTGGAGCCATGCATTTCTAGTCTTGATCTTTAACACAAATCTCCAGTTACTTTGCATATCTCCCTCAATAATGGAAGGCTGAAATTCTGACCAAAATCTTAATTAAGCCACAATACCTCTGTGATAGAAGTTTTGTTCCTTGGGGAACTTTGACCCAATAAAATATTTGGGACATATTCTGCATTCTCTCTTACTTTGGGTCACATAAAGATTGATGAGAATTAGTCTTCTGCATCATGGTGAGAATGAAATCCTGCTTATTTCAACATCCTCAATGGAGAAAAGAACGGTGTGTTTGAATATAATACAGCATTTTATTACATGATTTTACAAATTTTATTGTAAATCATCAATCAAATGCAATAGCCAATTTTATCCATTCCAAGCCATCATAATTAGGAGTTTTCATTGTGTTATATGACAGTTACCCTTTTCCCCTTTGTGTTTTAAAGAATTAACTTAAATATAAATTATGTAAGTATACTCATTTCCAGAAAAATTCCTAAAAGGGTTTTTATCTTCTTTATACTTCAGACAAAGATAACCTGTTCTTTGTTATCACATAAATGGGGATGAAACTCACGAATATAAGAGAATTTGCTTTCTCAGTCCCTGCTCACAATGGAAATGGCCAGCTCAGTCTCTATGAAGATTTATGATAACTGGGTAGTAGACACAAACCTCCCATTTACCCCCAAATTTCATTATATAATTTCTACAGTTTGGATGATCTATCTTATATTTCTGTGCCATAAGGATAATGATAAGATTAAATTAAGCCTGCGTAAACAACCACTCTCATTACTTACCAATGACTTACTATCTATGATTATTTCAATGGTTTTTGGGGGGTTTTCCTAATTAGTCAAATTAATTTTTTTCCATGTAAAGACCATCTTCATAATTCTTTGTTTGGTTGACATAACATTCCTACATAGTCCACACTATACATTTCTTGTTGAGATACAAATAAATTTACAGCAGACAGAGGTGCAAGATTCAGCAGCGTTAGGGCAGTATTTCAAAATGTTATGTCCAGGAACTCACCACAGACAGGACATATAAATTAACTTTGAAGCAGCTAAGAGCCAAATCCTGCAAATATTATCACAATGTACTGTAATGGCTTCTGTCAGAAATCCCAGCAAACTCTCTTGCCACAAATTTAGTGGCAAGAATCGTCAGGATAGGGCACTAAGCTGAAGCTAAGTACCAGTACTGATACAAAGTACTGCACATATGTTGCTCAAATCACACAGCAAAACCAAATCAACTAAAACTGACATAAATTTAATGCTTTCTTTCCTTTTTTTTTTTTTTTTAATTTTGTGCATTGAATTCAAACAGCAAACTGAGTGCATTTTAACTTCTATCACAACGTAGTCAAGAGGTCTGTGTCTTTTACCATTTACACATAATTGTTCATGACAGCATGTTATCAGCTTAGTGGAAACCAGGGGTGTAGCATGGTAAGCAGTGGTGGTAGTGCACCTATTTTTTTATATTATATAACTTGAAAATATGTCTCTTCTAAGATTCCTTTTTCATGATAAAAATAGTTTTCACCAAACGTTGGTGGTGCGCACGCACTACCACTCATGCTTGGCATCACACCCCTGACAGAAACACATGTTCTTATTTTGTTGATAAAAAGTATTACAAAAATTTCCATACAAAAACTATTTTCATAGAAATCTTGCATTTCCACAAATAAACCTGAACATTTTTTTTTTTTTGGAAAAAAAAAACTGCTCAAGAATTTTGTTCATTTAGTACTGCGACTGTATTGAAAAATGCAGTCCTCCTTTAAGTTCTTGACATTCACTTCTTTTAGGTGACCCATCCCACTTCCAACATTAGCGAGAATTACACAGGCTCCGTTGAGTTCATTAGTAGCAGGAACAAGTGTTTCAAAACCTATTCAGGCTAAAATGCAAGCCCTCTATGTGTGAAATACACTGCTTCCCACCCCCCTCCCTCTTTTCACAATTATAGAAAAAAAAATTAATCGCTTATATCTAAAAGTTGTAAGATACATTCCTTTGTACTAAGGAAACTTTCATTCATCTAAAAATTGGGTCAAAATTATGGAAATATTTTTGTTCATTTTTTAGATCAACGTTCCAACCCAGTTAAATTTAAGTTACCTTTTTTTGTAATTATTATTTATTTACTTATTTCAGTGTCACAAACAGTCCAAAAAAAAGCAGGTGAACATCCTCGTATTCATTCTTCTATTCATGGGATTCATGTTTCTTCACTTTTAACATTTCTTCCATCCAGGAAGCTCATATTGCTTGGTCCAGATGGTAGTTTCAGTCTACCAGCAGTTACCAACTTTTCTGTGCTGGGAAGTTCAGAAAAACATATGGTTTCTTGTTCCACTACAGTTCTGAGACATTACTTTTACTAGACTCCTTCTGTGGTTTGTATCATCTTGGACATTTATTCTCCCTTTCCTGGCAACCGTTGAACTTCGAAAGGAACCTGTAACTTCTCACTGAGACTGCATTTGAAACCAGCCACAAAACTCACATGGAACATTCATTCATTCAGAATGGTGGAAACCCATGACAAACAGTGTTAACCCTGCATAACTTGGTTGATCCATGATGCTTGTGATTCGAGTCTGGCCATTGCAACTGCTGAGATCACAGAGTCTCTAGTTCATAGACACAGCGGCATGAGGTAACTCATTTTATTTTGCACTTGTTGCATATTTCCACAGGAAACATTCTTGCAAGGTTGTTTGGAAAAAAGACGACAGTTTGTGCTTGGGGTATTTGCCTTCCCAGCTCTATGCCATGGTTTCTTTACCTGGCAACCTTCTGTCGTTAAACGTGTGCATGTTGATAACTTCTTCTGTTTTCACAATAACAGGGGCCTGTGGCTTGTGTTTTAATCGACGCTGACACTTCAGAGACATCCTTAGCTCCTCTACCATGGCACTACAGAAGGACCTCTACAGGAGGAAAGAGAGAAACAAGAAAGAAAAAAAACAAAACAGCTGTAAGAAATTACTAACTGCAATGCCTAGAAGCAGATTTACTGTACTGGCACAGCCTTGTCAGTCTTTTCTTTGTCTCAGTCTGAAGCTCAAAACAAGCTGTTGTCTTTACAATATGCATCACATAATAATCAAAATTACTTATCGAACTGTGATGACTCAGTGTAAAAATCACCTTGCCTCTACAATTATTTTTATGGCAGGTATGACTGTGGATGCATATGCTACATATAATTATTTCAAGCAGATTTTCTGTCAACAAGTTAGACTTACAGTACAGTATCTGAATGTAATATGTATATTAGGCATTCAGTAAAATCCCCTTAAGCATATTTCAAAATAATAATTGCATTTCTATGTGACTAAAATAAGTATTCTTCAACAAAACATTAAGGTTTAGTATAAGAAGTTTACCTGAATTCATGTTTAAACACTGTTAAAATCCAGATCCATTACTGAAAACTAATATTTACTCTGTTATTTATAATATCTTCCGTACATAAACACTTTTCCCACTAGTGATTATCACTTATGGAGTATGTGTTGGCAAAAAAAAACCCCAAGATTTCAGTTTTGTTGATCTTTATGAAAAGCATATTATTAGAAAAAGTTTATTAAAATTTCCGTCAAATCCTCAAAGCCCTTTTTCCATTTTGCAATGCAAGCAATTTGAAAAGTAAAGTAAAATCTCCCTATTCCCTCAGTCTCACTGAATTTTCAACTGCTAATAGTGTGCTGAGCAATTAGACTTGTCTCAGTGTGAGAATTGGAGTATGGAATGACATATGGTAGTAAGGAAAAAAAGTCTCACTTTTGGGCTCTGCATCATAGAGTTTAACTTAAACGTTTTCCAGCTAATGGAGAAATGTACAACTAAATAACACATCCCAGAAGCTGAGATGTCAAGCCAAGCCTCTGACAATTGCCCTCACCCAAAATAAATTTGAGGTGTGACCCTTTGCATTTTTCTCTCTTAATAATTAATTTCCATGCCAGGAAGATGATCAGGAAAAAAGGTAAATTAACAAATGAAAAACAAACAAGCAACCTATCAAACAAGAACCAAAAAAGTCAAAGCACCTAGAATTACTATAACTATCTCATGATCATTTTTTTTATTTTGCTTAATTAGTGGTAGTCAATATATAATTGTCTCCTTTACCTTTCAAATAAAAATCCTGCTTTATTTCTGATCTGTTATATCTTCATTGTTCATACAAATCTGAAGCTTGGAGGTTAGATCCAAAAAATATTTAAGCACCTTACCCTACCTAGTTCTTTGGGAATCTAGATTGAATCTGTATTTATAAAAGTCTGCATTCAGCTTCCAACCTCCAGGGCTGAAAGCACTCAGTTTTCCACATTACATTTTACAGCTAGGTCATTTGGCAGTAGTAGAAATTCTGTGAAACACACTGGTGCTTGGCTCAGTCCCGGATCCTATCAGAATTCACATTCCAGTTCTCTACACACGGTTATCAACACAATAGTTATGCTCTGAGAGGACCTAACAAACCAAGTTCCTTAAAAAATGTGGCAACTGCTAAAGAAGAATATGAGGCAGATATCCTTTTCTTCTGTGCAGCCAGTCATCAGCTGGAGCATTAGAGCTGAACATGACTCACATTTAAGAGTGTCAATATAACAGCATCTTCTACCAGAGAAATTTAAGCTTCAGTGTCTCAGTAAACAGCTATAACCTACAGGTATTAGACCATTCCAAGGTAAATTCACTTGCAGTTGGGGCCTACAATCCTGTTCCACTTGGCACAGTAGCAGTTAACGGAGGCAGAGAGAGAGAAAGGGGGACAGGAAAATGTGTACTGTTCTGTGGATTAGGAAGGAGAGCAGACAGCAGCAGAGGAAGGGCTTCAGTGGTAGTTCTTGTTTCACTGAGGAGTTCAATAGTATTACATAAAATTCTGTTTTGTGCAGAAGACTGCAAACATGATTTTTCTTATTCATGAGTTAGAACTGAACATGAATTCATCAGATCCTGAACAAATGCACCCTTCCCTAATCCTTTGCGTGAATCAGGATACAGGAAGGTGGGAAGCGAAGGAAAGGACAGTCTTGCTCTGTCTGTGATACTCTTCCTTTGAAGCATTTCTTTCTCCTGCTGAGTTTGAAATAAAGGAATAATGCCTATTCAACTTACAACAGAAAGGGTTTTAACACCTACAACTAAGAAAATAAGTTGTGAGTCCGAAGGAGAAGGAGGTATACCTCTCTGGTTCAGAGTCAAGTACTTGTCCTTGAGAGGTGAAAGTTTGGCGTTTCTGGCTGAAGTGAGCTCTGCAATGTGCGCTTGGTTGACATCCAAGACAGCTTTCTTTGTGTGAATGAGGTGGCTAAAATTCCTAATTGAATGGTCTGAATTTAATATGTCAGCTCTTAAAGCATAAGGTATCTTTGCTGAGCATTTTGTAGAAAGCAGAAAACTGTACCTCCTTATCCAGCTATACTTTGAAAGAAAATATTCAATTCTCTTAGACTTTCCCTTTTTTCTAATAAAGAGCTGTTGCTTGACATCAAAACTGTCATTATGATTACAAAATTGAAATTAACCCTGAAATATTTTAAACTGACAAGATTAAATTTAGTATTCCCTAGTCCCTTACAGGCTAAATTGCTAAGGCTTGAAGATCTTGGAATTTCTGCTATGTGAGGAACCTAGCATATAACTCAGGAATTTCATAGGGAATCCATTAAGAGGTAAATGGTGCAACTCAGCACTACACCACTTGTAGCCATTATATGGCTCTCACCTTTGGAATTAAAGACCTAACTGAAATATTATGATGAACAAAATCTCTCTAAATTTTAAAATGATGCATTAGCACTTAAAACTTTCAAGGTTGTGTGTCTTGTCTTTTTTTTTGCCAAGATGTCTAAGAAGAGTGCCAAATTAGAACGAATACTTTTCAAGAGGCATCAATCCACCAAAACCTTTGCAAAAATCTGCAAAGGGTGTACATTTTTAGGTAATATCAGTAGGAAATTGATTGCAACCAACATTCAAGAAGTAAGGAAATACATGTCAACATTCTGAAATACCCTGAAAATGAGACCTCAAATAACTTGCCAACACATTTTATCTGAGAATTTTACCCGGCTATAAAAACTCATTAAAAGAGTAATGTTGAAATGAGTGACAGTCTTAATAAGGCAGATGCCACAACTTTGAGAGAATCATTTTATATACAATATTCTTCCATTCTATATTTTCAAATTATTTTTAATAAATTGTTTATGGGAACTTTTATTCACATACAGTAATAAAAATATTGTTTCCAATGAAGAGTATTGTTACACATCTTTTGTTTGTTTGTTTGTTTCAAATTTCACACACTGAAATACTCATGTATTTAAAAAATATTATTTCAAGGTTATGTTAGAGTTCATGACGCAGATCTTTTTTCTTCTTTGGGTTCTCTCTGAGAAATAAAAGGAAGAGTTCTCACACATATTACAAAAGTCATATTCAATAAATTTCAGAAAGGATTACATTATGGTTTACTTTTTAAAATTGAAATCATCAATTTTTTTGTCTAATTTCAATTCCAATCTCTGTAGTCTCCATTTTCTATACAGTTAACTTTGTGTTCTTTCACTGGTAGGATACAATTTTTGGAATAATAAGACATGAAAACAAGAAGCAGCTGTAGAATATTTTTTTGGTGACAGGTAGAAGACATTTTCAGATATGATTTTAGAAAAGATAATCCAATACCTTGATCCTGAATTCAATTGCTAGGGAAAAACAGCAAAATGTTTACAGAACTGAAAGACTACATTTCAAAACTGTTGTCCGTCATGGAATTGAGCACTTTAGTATATATTACAAGACTCTCCACTTAATTCAAAGAAAATAACCTGTTGCTCCCAACTTACCTTCCACACTGCAGGCATGTTACAAGGACATCAGTTATTATCGATTTTTCACTAACCCTTACAAAATCATAAGTTGTCTTCTTAAATGCTACCAGAAAGTAAATGCTGCTTCCAAGTCATCTTAGGTATAATCAAATGCTAGAATTTAAGGACAGCATACAGCTCTCTAAACCAAGTGCACGTAAGTGCATCTGGTTTTTTTGCAACATATCATGATAAAACATTACAAAAAAAGTGTACAAAAGATAATTTTAATCAGAACTGTAGTTCTTAGCTTTCTAACACAAAACAATTATGAAAAAGTTAATCTCCTTAAGATAAATAAAGAAGTAACTGACACATCTGACATTCTTTGCCACAGCTGACATCTCATAAGTCATGAAGAATCAAGATGAGAATTTTGCAAAATGTTACCGCTTCTTACAAGCTGTTTAGACAGCTTATGCATGGCTTTACTGCATGAGAAAAAATATGTATTTTTGCAAGTGTATTAATGTGAAAGGTAGATAATACTTACGCTGCTTTCATTATTTTGCTTTATGGGAATTTAGAAAAGTATTTAGAAATCATAATAGCATTTGTTAGACACAGAATTATGAGACTATCACCATAGATTTTTCTTTTAACAGTCTAAAAAGAGCAACAGGAAGACAGAACAGCACGTCTGCACCCGTCTAAACATTCTGATTTAAGTGGTTAAGAGTCACTGTGTTTTAAATAAAAAAATCTCCAATCACTGGTTTATGTTTTTCCCTTCTATGATGCAGATAATATAAAGCTGACTCTCAACATTCAATAGAAATATTTAAGATTTACTGAGAAGTTCATTACTTCTAGTCTTATCTGTCAGACATTATTTGGAAATTTGTTCAATTATCTTAAAGCAGTAACAGCAGTAATCCTGCATTGTCTTGTTGTGTTATGGGTCATTTTTCTAGTATCTATGAGGACATATCAATCAAACTGCTTTTTGTCTTGAAGTTAGCTGAGAATGAATGCGCAGTCCTACCCTGACTCTCCCTCCTAATCAGTTTCTGATTCCTATGCCACTCCTTCAGGGCTTTTAAATATGTATATGGAAAACCTGTCAGTCTTAAACTCTCTAGACAGAAAAACAAATCCTATCAGAACATTGGCTTAAGATCACAAAGAGATGAACAATTAAAGAAGAGAAAATAACCTCAGAAAAGTAAAATCACATATCATGGTAGTTAAAGTACAAGCATTTCGAAGTTGAAGTGTACTTGTAATGATCAGATTTTTAGGTTGTTTAGTTATACACCTATTCTTAAGCATGACTGTAGATCAAAGGTTGCACATATATGTGCATGCTATACATATCTATATATGCATAATATAGTTACATTAAAAATATTTTGCCACTGACTTTTCTGATGCAGTACAGTTTCAATCCATAGCAAGCATAATGCACAAGTACACTTCAGACTAAATCCACACCGATTACCTGAACATATCACCAGTATATTCTCAATTTTAGATTTAGCAATTATTTGGTTTCTTGGTAGAAATAGAATGAGCAACCATTTTAGGTAGTTATTTTCAGACCAAAATAGATGTCACTTGTATGAAACACAAATTTCACTGCCCACTCAAATGAAGACAATAATATCAAGCAAAGTGAAAATTTTAATTCCACAGATCAAGCTTTGCTTTCACCATAGTATCTACAAAGTCACGACCAGTAGAGTAGTTGCAGACGTCTTGATGTAGCATGAGGTGCTTTACCCTGTGACTGAATGCTGGCTGTTTCAAGGACTTTTGTAGCTATTTGATGGAGAGGATCAACAAAAGTCTGATGGGACTGACCCTTCCTATAACAAAACAACACTGAAACAATTTTCCACAGGCTGAAGTGCTTGCTGAGTTTTAGAGTTATGAGATGAACTTGGATGACATACAGGACCTCATTGCAGGCCACTTCTAGTGTTTATTGTGTCTCCCAGTGGGACAATAAAATTCCAGCTTGCCTTAAATAAAGTATCAACTGGTGTCAGAAAAACCCACATAAAACAAACAAACAAACAAACAAAACCCACCAAAAAACAATTCAACCACTCTCCTAACAGAACAAAATGCACTCTGGTGGATGACAGAGACTTCCAGGAAAGCAACACTTGAGTTCATTTAAAGTCTTCTGAAGCTATTTTCCTTGTTTCCATCCTGACAACTACCCTTCTTCCTGTGGTTGGTGGGGAACTTCTATTATAGCAGAAAGCTTTTTCAAAGTGGTTTTGTTTAGCTCTGCCAGCAGCCTTTCTGGCCATTACACTGACCATGATATTTTTCTGACTCACCTGTGGACCTAGGCTGGGGCAGAAGGGATTGCACTTGTGTGGTTCCACTCTTTCCTCTCAGAGAAATCCCAGAGGATGGCATAGGGCAATTGCTCATCAGCCCCGAGGGCTCTCTCTCATGCAGGATTCCACAAGGTTTCATCCTGTCATCTCTCCTTTCAACATGTATATGAGGCCACTGAGGAGATAATGAAATAATTTGGGCTGTGGTGTCATTGACACGCAGATGATACACAGTTCTACTCTACTGTCAGACCAGGATGGTGCAGTCATTTTGAGCTTCCAGTGCCTGGCTGATATAGGGGGGTGATGGCAGTTTAATCCCTGGGAGACAGGTTCTGTGTTGGACAGGTAAAGGCAAGCACTCAGAAGATATCTTCTGTCCTTGTTTGTCAGTTCAACCTCTTCTGGAAGAGGCTGACAGTCTCACATTTCTCCAGGTTTGGGTCTGTGTTTTCAAATGGAAAGAGTGGCAATAAGTGCTATTTGTCATTAGTGTTTCAGTCAGAGGCAATAATTTCCACTGACGTAAACCGTGTCACACCAGTCCAGATCTTCTTCCAGAACATAGTACTGCTGTCTCATGTCCCTGGACAATGGCTACACATGACTCACAGGTGTTTAATAAGGACTGAGAGCAATTAATAGTACCTCAGCCATGCAGCTGCCACTGAGAAAATAAATAACAGAATATCTGGCACTGCCTAACTGGTTTAGAACAACATCCATTGCAATGTTAATGGGTCTGTATTTTGCAATCACAGCTGCGCAGGATAATTCTCTGCCTTTCAGCAGAGGTGATCCTGGTTGCACTGAGTCAATCCCCTAAAATCTTGTATTCTCAGCCATGGGATGTGAAAGTTCATTCACTTGTTGAATGATCTTTGATCCTACATCGAAATTCATTCTTATTGTCCAAGGAATGTCAGGTTTGTTGATCACCAGGCATGGTGAAAGGAAATGATGATGATATGTAATTGATGCTTTGTAGTACCAATCTATCTGGATTAAAATGCTTTGTATAGCATAATTTGTAAATAAATAGTTAATTTTACAGAGACATTTTAGAAAATAAATATAATCTTTCTTACCTGAATTCTAAACACCTTTTTTCAAATTTTGCTCAGCTTAAGTGCTCTGTACATTATTCATTGCAAAAATTTATACTATTTTTATAGCTCAGTGTGATAGTATGAACTAAAAAAATTTGCCATGGCCTCAAATCATATTGAACAGAGAGAGACTATTAGTATTAACTTAATGCCAAGGTTTTCTACTGTTTTGAAAACACTATTATAGTCATATTGCAGTGCATAATCTCAAAAGGTTTAGCAGCCATTTCTCTACAATTATATGGTTTGATCTGACATTTTCTCAATCTAAAAGGTAGTTGGAAGTGCTTGTTGTTACTTTGCTGACCTATACAAAAGTCAAAGTAAATAAATCAGCTGAACTAAATGGTATTTGCTACTACACTTAACTACAGTATAGCTGGTCAATTCAAAACTGAAAGTATAATGTTCTATATTAAAATATTATATGCTAAAGTAATATTTAGAGGAAGACAATGAAAAATTATTAGAAAGACACAAATGTTCTATGATCTGATTTTTTTCATTAGAATGAAGAAAATATTTTTATCAGAGGAGAAAATAATTATATAATGTGCATGGTTCTTTCTACTGATGAGTGAAAGTGAACTGTATTTGCTATAAAGTAAGCAAAATGCAGGGGTTTCCAAATTTTTTTTATACAACTTCAAATTCTTGTCAAACTTAAAATATTCCATAACTCAGACCTATGATTTAAGCTCTGATCTTTGACTGAATGACTATAGAACTATAGTGAACCTCCTGTACTTGTATACTTATGTACTCGTGTAATGATCAACTTTACATACACTTCTAAATTTTCTGTTGTTTTTTGAAAGACACAAATTAAGATATTAAAAATACCTCAGAAAAAAGGTCTATTACCATATAGATACTAGTTGAACGGCAATCAAAAATCAAAATAGAGTCTTGGTTTTAGTGTTTTATTGTTTGAAAATTACTCTAAAATGCCACAGTTGGTAACTTGCTTTTTTCCCTTTTTTTTTTTTTCTTCTGTTAAAGGTGTTTGGAGGTGTAGGCTGTCGATTTGATTTTGGTTTTGGGGAGTTTTGTTTTGATTTGTTGGGTTTTGCAACAGTTCCTCCCTTTAGAAAATATCCTCTAATATATACTTACATGGTTTCCAAGAGGGCATTTAATTAAAATTAATACCTGAAATTCAGGTAATCTCTACGCTTATGCGCAAATTACCCATACAAGTTTGTACACACTCTTACAGTGTTCAGGGGACTACAGGATGATAGAAGTTCCCAATTTTACAATGGCATATCTGCAGAATGCAGTGTGCTAATGTTGGAAATATGTTTTCTTTCATTACCTGTCCCAGCTGCTGCTTTTCCCAGCCAAAATTAAAATTTCTGAGGTTACTCCATTAAAAAATGTGACGCAAGAATACAGACTACATCACTGACTGTAGATTGTATAAAAGCTACTTGGGATATAAATCCCAAAACTTTTACTTCAATTTACCAAGAATGCCCATATTCTTTTGTTTCTTGTAGCCTGAGGAACAGGCTTTTCAACTTTAAAATCTTTTGAACTTGTCTCCCTCTGGAAAGAAATCACTAGGCTGAGATTTACTTTGGTATTGTTCCAAAACTACTATAAATTACTGTCCCAGATTCAAAGGCTTTTGATATTAAACTCTTCGGAATATTTTTGAAATCCAGAAAAACTGACATAACTGCATTTTTTTGAGAAAGTAAAGAAAAATACTTTAGTGAACACTAATTTAATAAAATTTGGAAAAGTAACCCAAACCACCATACCATGAAATATTATGGTAAAACAAGAAGGATCCTAAAACATTTTCATTTTTTCATGTGAAACTGTTGAAATTTGGTTTTGCACTGTTGGTAAGATAACAATTACAACAATGATTAAAATATTTACTTTCTACACATTCTGCTGACAAAGAAGCATCACAATATTCCAGTAATTATCAACTTCTTCCTGTAAGTCCTACCCATATAGGACAAGCTGTATATTGCACTTTGCTCACATCAATTCTAAAAAGAAGCACTGTATGACATAATTAATGAAACTTATCCTAGTACAAATAGATCACAGAAGGACCTTGGAAAAGAACCTCTTATTAACATTTCTACTGACTCCATGTAAACAAATCGAGAACAGTTAAATCAAGAAAAATCAGGATGATGTGTAACTGCATATGGAACAGCGCAACAGCTGTTTCAGCCTATCAGCTCTTGGCCCCTCCTTTCCTCTTGAGAAAGTTGTGGGACCACTGCATTAATAAAGCCAGGTTTGCAGATAACTTCTCCAGCCAATGCCACCCTCTCCAAAGAAACCCTGACCGGGATAGGCACAAGGACAACAATTTACAAGGGTGACAACAAGGAATGATTGATATGTCTGTGGCACTGCCTTCATCAATACTGTGAATTTCATCCTAATGTTTTCAGCAGTGCATGTGTAGTCTCTATCACACAGCTGACACTTACAGTAGTATCTAATTACTGTGTAAAAGTTGTAAGAAAATGGAAATAATCTCAGAGAAAACTTAAAAAAAACCCCAACACACAAAATCAAAGGAAAGGTCAATAAATTCTCAAACTGAGAATTATCAATATATTATGCTGAATATTAATGGTCTTCAAGGTCAATGTTTTCCCTGGCCTATATGATAATAATATGAACTAAACAAAACTAAATGCGTGAAATGGACATAGAGCCATAATGCGTTGATGCACATCAATTAAAGAAAAAAAAGAAAAAAAAAAGACATAGTAATTGTTTTAAATGGCTTCTGTTTCTAACCTTGCTTACTCACTGCCCTCTGAATGCCTGTTAAAATAAGGGAGCAGGTCATTCAGCAGCAAAAGCAATTATAAAATGCAAATGACTGAGCATTTATTGTCAAGATTGGCTAGATAAAAAAGGTCTGATAATAACATGTTTCCAAGTAGATGACATAATTAGATGTTTGTAGCATAAACAATGGGAAATAATACGAGCCTTTAGCATTTTTAGAAAGGCTGCAATTATAGGTAAGCATTGTGACATAAATTTTATTAAAAAGTGACAATTAAATTCCCTCTCAGAAATTAGAAGGCACCATCTTGTGGTTGCTCTGCAGGAATGCAGTCAGGACAACCTCTGACCTACCATCTCCTCCTACCCCTTTGCACTGCGCCAACTGGAATGTCAGTATTCTACCATAGACAAGGACAGTGCTCTGTCATTCCCAGCACTTGCTCTGAAGGAAACAATGAGACTATGTACTATGCAAGACTAGAAGAGTTATCTAGTCCAAAATACACTCCAGGTTATCGCATTATCAAAACATGTGTGTGAGGTAGAAAATTCAGAATTACTACCAATCATAGCAGAACCACATTTAATTTCTAATAAGTCTAAGATCAAATTGTACCATAACCTAAAGACTCTGCAGCTCATTAAAGCTGCATGAATTTTTGAGCCAGTTAAGACCAGAAACTCCTGTTCCTGCTATCCTTACATTACAAAAGCATGGTTTTAGCATTTTGCAGAAAGTATTCTAAATTATTGTAGGCAATTCATTTCAGGCAAGAGTCATCCAGATAAATTTGAGCCATCTCCAAAGACATAGTTAGTCTCATATATGGGTCACAGCTCAGCATTCAGAATTTCTTGTTAAATGGAATCTACAGTTGTAAGTAGAACAGTTTTATATGTAACACATGTATATTCCTAGCTACTGATCTCTGCTTTGGGCCCAGTCCTGCCAAGTGCTCAGTCATAGTGTCTTGCGAGATAAATTATCCACACTGATCTTTCTCAACTCAATTGTGCAGCTGAGCAGTGAATCATTTAACATGGAAATTTCAATAGCTTTTTTCTTCCCTGTAAATGTATGTGAAATATAAACAAGTATTAATGTAGCTATTGTTTTTATTGGTCTTATAATAAACTATAAATAAATATTTAAGAGAGGTTAATGTAATTGATGTTTATGTTATGATTTGATTGTATAACTCCAGAAATATTTTGTTGGTGTTACTGTTTCAGTATAAGATTTAATCTAGAATTTTTCACTATAGGAAGTGTATGACCTCATCTCTTAACAAATAGTTAAGGTATGTGTCTCATTTCACATTATTTGAAGTACTTAACAGTTCAAAATTAGTAAAATTTACATCTGTTATTTTTACACAAGCATATCTAGTTCCAACCTGCTGAAGGCTCAATGAGTTTGGAACAGCTAGAAATGATAGAATTTAAACCATATACAGCTGTTCTCACATTCATAATTTCTGGATTTTCTAGAAAATAGTAATTTAGGATACTTATTTGTCAGGCAAGCTAGCTTTAGTAAGTGTCAGTGACTGGCAGTCTAACTGTGATAACATCCAGGCTTATCTTTGCTTTTGAAAGATGTCAATAAAAGAGGAATTTCTATCTGTCTGGAAAGTGTTGTGGTGGCATAAAATCATCTGTTTTCTTCACCAGAAAATCTCAGGAGTATCATATGGTTCCTTTGGACTTTTAAACACATCAGGGGCATAGATGTTCTGAACCACTTTGTTTACATGATGCAACATTTTTTATTTTAGCAAATAACACCATTTTGTCGGCTGCTTTTCTGAGCTTGATTCCTTTCAAGATTTCACTCCTCCAAAAAGGTTCACACCAGCCAATATCACTGTTTATGTGTAAGCTCCAAGAGCAGGGTGACATAAAAAATTCTTAAACCCATATCTATATTATACAGTTTCAATCTGTATTGCCTCCCTGCTGGAAGTACAACTGAATATTTTGTACACATTAAAAAGCAAACACTCATGCCCACTTTTATCTCAGGATACTCTATGCACTCAGCAGCTGAATTGATCTGATTCGTTTTGTTTCCTTGGCTCTCAATACGACCTTTGATCTTCCCTGTTTCCAAATATTGACAAACACTATGACAGAATGATACTCTGATTTCAAAGGGATGAAACCACAAATGTTACCAAAAATAAGTGCCTCCACTCTCCCCATGGGTTATCCAAAGCAGGATTATTTGCATGGTTTACTCAGCAGAGGATTTGTAGAGACTGGAGACAAATTATAGGATTTCTCATCTCTCTCCAGGCTGCTGTTACTCCCTGTCCTAGGCAAAGGGGATCTACTACACTTGGAGAGATTGAAAGACGTTTTCTGAAGGTCTTTGGGTGCTGCAAGAAGAGTGGGTGAGGGGATGCTGGGGTAGGCCAAGTGTAGGGACACGAGCATCATCTTCCTCTTAAGTTCATTCCATAAATAAAATTGCACTGAAATTTCAATGGTCTGCTGATATCAGGGTATTGGGGAGTAGCAGTCAGGAGATGGAAGGTAAGTGATTGGAGGCAAGGAGGAGAGAGAGGAGAGAGGCCTGATTCAACTCAACTCAACTGCTTCACATTTATTCCTGACTTTTTAGATACCTAAATACTTGATGATGAAACATTTCTGGAACAAATGCTGTTGAAAGGTCACATTCCTCAAGTCACTGCTATCTCTATCCAACACGTATAAACAAACAAATGGAAAAAAGCAAAAACAAAAGAAAAAATAAATAAAAAACCACAAAACCAAAAAAACCCAAACCAAACAAACATAAACACATTCTCCCCCACCAAAACTGAAGGACTTAAGGAAACAAATCCTTAATTAGAAAATTTCTGTTTGCTTCCTCTCACAATTTCCAACATGCTGTTATTATCACATAAGATATGTATTTACACCCTATAAAATACTGAACTCATGTAACAAAATTATTATCAAAATCATCCTATTTTTCTAATTGAGTGCTTGCTAAAAATCCAGAAAAGTTAAACCAAATTTTACTGATTTTCATATGAGATCCATATCCATTTTAGGAATGGATAAAAATTATTGATATTTACATGGGTTTCTTAAGTAACCGGTATATTTTTCCTTACAAATTCATTTCAGAAACATAACATTCCAATAGTATGTTAACAGAAGGAATTACCCTGCAGTATTGTAAAGAAGAGGACCTAAAGGGTCCTTTAACAATTAAATGAATGTACCCATGTTCAAACAGTGTTTAGGACCTTGAAACCTCACACTGTCTTAGTGTGTGTTAGAAAAAAAAATTAACAGTATATTTATAACAGGAAACTTGAGTACCAAAAGGTTGCCTCAAAAGAAGTGAAAACAAATAGTAAATTTTCTGAGTAATGATTCAAGTTATAAAAGCTCACTAGCATCATCTGGAAAAATACCAATATAAATATAGCTTTTGGATTTACTACTGATTTTATTAAATTAAATTTATAAACACAAATTTAAAAAATGTCATAGGTCACAATCTCCTCAAAAGCAAAAAAGAAAAAAAAAAGGCAAAAAAAAAAGACCTAGAAAAATCCAACTGTTTCTCTCAAGGTTTAAAATTCAGAATTTGCCATAGCAATAAAATACACTGTTTTAGTTTAGGTTTAGACATGGGCACATACATATAGAAAGATTTATTTAATTATTTTGCAAAAGTGATAATTTCAACTACAAATTTTTCAATATATTACTAGTCTTAGCACAATTACAGTATTCTGGTTGTATAAATTGCAAGTACAGAACAAGTTAACAATAGGATTTTCAAAATTGGGTCAGTTTGAAATTACAGGACATCATATCAGTAGTAAACCCAGCAAAAAAAGGAATCATGTAATCTTTTCCAGATGTTACCAGGACAACTTTGCAAGTATAAACTCCTATAAAGAACATTTCTATAGAGACATTTTTAGATTTTTGCGTTGAGCTACAGACAGTTTGTCTTTTAAAAATCAGAATTATCAGTAGAAGATTAATTTGTTTCCCATTACAGTTTCAGATTTCTTCTTCATCCATAAAATTAACTGCAGTGAACTTCCAGGAGTAAAAAGCTGTCTTTTTTCAGGCTTGAATAAGAGGAGAAATAGTCACTTGTCCTGAAATCTGGCTACAATTAAACACATTGAAGAAAAATTAAAAGCCGTAAATGTAAAACTTTGGATATTTTGCTGTCATCCTTTGTTATACAAATACTTTATTATAAGAATAAACAGTAAATATGCATCACCTATATTTCACTAAACATCACTAAATGATTAAAGAATTATTTAAATAAACCATAAATAAAAAATAAACTGGTAATAACAATATTTACCTTTTCCAACTGGGCATTTTTTTTTGATTTATACAAAAACTCCCCCACTGCCACAAAGACAGAAAGCACCAATCCTGCTGCCAGCACGATGAAGATTCCTCCAATATTTTGAACTCCCAAAGCACTGGCCTCTTTACTTTCCTCTTCTGGGCAACCATTGCCTCTCCACCATTTCTCTTTCATCATGTGGAGCTTGCCTTCTTCCTGCAGCTGAAGAATTGCTATAGTGATCTTGTCTCTGTATGGAGAACCTGAAGAGACCACAGGGAAGAAATATCACATGGAATTTATTACACGAAATGTTAGTTATTCCAAATAAGAATAAATAATATCTCATGAAAAACTATATCTTTAACAGCCATAATATTAATCAAAAAGCCATTTGATTCTCAACAAAGTCACACTGGTCACATAAATAAAAACCCTCTTGCTCACACAAATATGTATCTATAAATCTTGAGCCAGCTGGTGTTGCCAGTAAGCCAGGCCACTTGATGCAACAATTCCTATCACATTTAGTCCCATGGTCTCAAATGTCTTCATGTCCAACTATTATATTCAGGCAAACAGTATTCTTCTTCCAATTTTTTCAATTATTTTTCTCAATAAGTGTTTAAATGTGCTTCAGTAGATTTTGTCCAATATACATAAAACTACAGGCTGTTGCTTCATATCTTGTTACTCTAAAGCTAATACAAGGTCTGATATTTAATGAACACTTTATCCTATTATTTTATGAAAAGAGGGAAAAATAATTTATGTTTCAGGACCAACTCACAAAAGTCTCTATTTGATATATTGTCAGGCACTTAAAATACCTTTCAACATGCACTTACTTATTAACAGTACCAGGTATCAATACATTCAGAAAAAATAGGGTTAAGTGTGTTTGGATAACAGGGAATTAAATTATCATATTTTGATGTATCTTTTTCTCATATTTCAGTATTTTAAAATGACACGATAATTTCATAGCTTTTGAACATTTCAGTATTTCAAGAGGCAGTTCAAAGGCTGGTGTCATATCTTTGTATATAATCTGCTCTCTTTTTCTTTACATTGTGCATAAGGGCTTTTCAAATAGTATTTTAAAATCTACATTGATAATTAAATAATGGCAATGGAGAAAGCTTTTATTTTCTTAATGTTAGAGAGTAAATCATGTCAGTTAGAAGTGCTTTCTCTGTTAAGACTTGTGCAATGTTTAAGTAGAGAACAAAGCCATCATTTTTCTTGTCCTCCTTCGAAAACAGGAACAAAAGACTCTTCACTAAAGTGGTTAAGAAATCTCAGGAAAGAAAGAAAAAGAGTAGATGAAAAGGCATGGCATCCCCTCTTTCAGTTGATATGAATGCAATTCTAGAATTAAGACCGCCCCTTATCTTTCTATCATAATAATGTTACTTACTGGCTATAGCTTTTAGGGTTTCTTTCAGCTGAGTAATAAAATACATTTTCATTAACTTGTTAACCTTTTAAAAAAATCCTCTGTATCAGCTAGGGAGATGCTGCCTGTTTAACTGTTTAATGTACTGTGATCAACTGTGAAGGAGCTGAAGAAATGCATGGATAGGATGTTTTATAGTCTTTAAACTGTTGGAAAACATAGATATTATTTTTTTTAATTTCTTTTAACTTATTCCATATTTCTTCAGATTCTTTTTACATACCTAGAACTTATCCTGAGAAGAAACCTTATAACAAAGAGCTGCTGTGCCAGTATAGAACATAGAAAGGACTGCTAATTACAAAAGCACCTTTTCCTTTATTCAAGAATAAAAAGTGGGAAGAGCCATCCTCAAAGTATTTAAATTGCAAGGACTTGTGCATTTATTGTCTATGTTTAGAAAATTATTATGATCTGTGCTAGGAGGCAAACTGTGTTTGCACAGGACTATATAGGAAGCAGAAAGAAAGGAAAACAAACTCTTTTCTACTCTCTCGTGCATGCAAGGGCCTAAGCTACATCATTTCAGACCATCCTGATGATGCTGGAACTGTGCAAAACCCTATACTTGACACATTGCTTCAGTCAGATGGAAGAAAGAAAGTGATTAGTCCAGAAGAGCCTGGGGAAGTGTAAGTGCATTCTGTAATCTCTTGGGGATATTTTCAACATTGCACTGCATATCAATATTTAACAACAACAACTTAAATAACATTAGATTCAGAGAAATAGTCTTGGACCCAGTTTAAGCTGTCTTCTGATCTGACAGGCTGCTTTCTAATTAAACTGATTTGCATTTTGTTTCCACACTTTCTGTGGGCCTAAATATAGTGAGTACCATCTATTCTTCATGTATTATTTATATTTTTCTGGGGATCAGATTTGTACACTTACAATTGTAGTCTGTTTGAAGCAGTTAAAAAATTAACTGAGGAATTCATAGACAGAACAATAAAGCATGGGCTAATACAGTCTAAAATTAGTTAAGTTTGTGAGGGTTGCATTAGAAACACACAGCTAAGAGTGATTTAGTTCAACAGGATTTGTATTACTTTCTGTCGGTGGTTTGCAAAATTTTGCATAAATAGTTGTGGAATGGACATATTACAGGGCCTTTGGTGTCTCTACTGCAATGTTTATATTTGTTATACCTTATTATCCTGTCTAAGAAGTGATCCTGTCACAAGTAAGGATCAATGTGGAATGACCAGCATTATATATTGCTGCTGTTAAATCAAGCATTTAAAAATTTATGCCCATGAAAAAACTAGTACTGAATGCTGTAGTTCTATTCTATTTCTGAAAGACTTCAAATGTTGTAAGTTCATAGCTTTACATTTTGCAGCAAATACCAAGTACACCTAATAATCTGATACTTCAAAAAAAGGAATTTTTAATGCTGTTTATACTGATTCAAGTAGCTATTAAGAGAACAAAGGAAGCATATGAACAATATTATTTCCTCAGACTAGATTTTCTCCTAGCTTTTTTTCTCTTACAGACTGGACTGCAAGTCCCAGCAATGGAAAATCCACCAAGAAGCACCTGAAGTGGCTAAAAGTATCACAGTCTGATCTGTGGATTACAAAGGTAGCATAAAAAAAAGAAAAAACAATAAATAGAGAATATGGTCAAGGCCCCCATATTACACCCTGGATGTAACAGCTGTTTTCCCTGTAGAACTGAAAAATGTTAGCAAGTAAATGCAAAAGATTTCTGACATTTATGGGTAATTTTCGCTATTACTCTCATTACATGACTGAAAGATGACTTGAGCCCTGCCATGAGGTGTTGCAAGACGGCCAAGTCCTGTTTTTTATGTTTTTAAACCTAAAGTGTTTAATATAATTTTATTTAAATTCTCATTTAAGAGAATTTACTGTTCAAAACAAAAACAAAAAAGCCATGAAAAGAAAATAGAAACTCTAAGACTCACAAAAAATACATATGAATGAATTTGCAAAATACATATAGAATGAATAAGAGTGAAGTAATAAAGTGTAAGGAAAAAAAGAAAGAAAAATAAAAGAAACAGAGAATAAAATTCTGCAACATGAGGACATAGAAAGTTCACATCTCAACCTTCAATAGAAAGACAAAGCAGTTGAAAAATAAACAGTCTTGCAAGTCAGTACATGGAGAGAAGACAGGGAGGAGGCAGACAGGGATTTTTAAAACTCCAAAATCAGGGGAAAAAATTGAATATATAATCTTCCATTGAGTGAAGAGAAAGGGAAAAGATCAGTGTGGAAATATCTGACTTTTTCTCCCCTCTTTTTTGTTTGTTTCTCCCACTTTTATTTCTCTATCAACTGATTATATATTACCATGACAAACTGGGACTGGAGACCTACAGAATAAAACCTATGCATTATTTACTGATCCTACTCCAGCTGCTTTTTGCAGGAATGAGAATTTCTGCCAGAAGAATTTTAAGCCCTTCTGTTATAGATTAGAAAAAACTTAGTACTTTCCTGCACAAGTTCAACAACCTCGAGAGGGGAAGCAATAACTTCTAAGTGCAGTTACCTGCTTATGAAAATTTAAAATAAAAATGAAAATTTGCATAAAAGACCTTTTTCTAAAGCATCTCTACAAAACTAACAGTCTCCCAGAGTTACTGCAGAAGCTATGCATAGATATGTTTTCTGCCCTGAAGTCTCAGTATATAAAGATTTATGCACATTATGATATGTTTAAACATAAATTATGAACACATAAGCTTTTTATATTGAGACTTCACTGCATACAGATTAGTATTTTGAGATTCTGCTGATCTAGCTGGTCTTGAAAATGCTTCCTACTAGATTTTAACTTAGTAAAATCTCCTGCCTGGTTACTTTTAGTCTGTTTTACCCATTCTACCATAAGAAAGTAGTTGGAGCATATTTTTACCCTAAGTAAATCAAAAAGAAAAACAGCAGTCTGCTAACACTTTCAATAAGAAAATTTTCAACCAGGAAATTTTTGGTTTCATCATGCCAGGTCCATTTTACCAAAAGGAATCACTATGAATTGCCTAGTATTTTAAAATATGCCCACAGGACACACTTGCATACTTCTGATTTGCTAGATAGTAAATTATATTCTGAATACACAGAGACCACTGTTAGCATATTTTATTCCTGATTTTTTTTTCTTTTTTTATAAATAACCCCAAGACCATTTTATTTATCTTGCAACATTATATCATACGCTGTGTGCTTGGCCTAAGCAAAAGACAAAGGTTCACATTCAGAACCTAGGTACAAAATTTAGATAATTTAGAACTTTTCTGAGTAATAAAGTATTTATTGGAAGGAGAAAACCACACTCAACAGGAAAGATATCTAGGTTTTGAAGCTGTATGTGACTAGTATACGTTGAACAAAACAACCAATTCAAGTTCTAGTTTTACCAGTTGAAAGGAAAAAGCACTAAGAATGGGAGAGTTCTGGCTTATTTGTTTTGAGTTTGTTTATTCAGCATGAACCCATTCCCGTTGTGGTTACACCAGACTGATCTATCTTAAAGTTAGTTTGTGTAAATACAACCAACTGCAATCACAGTCTCATCCCAGTGTAAGCATACCTGAAATTTCCATAAGAATTCTGATTAACAGCATATATACTACTGGGAAAGGGTGAATCATTTAAGTTTTAGCCTAACAACATCTCTCTTATCCAATAGCTTAGCCCTATCAAGAACCACAGACTAAATGTTCTGCCACCAAACTGGTTGCGTGCTTAGTGATATCATATTTGAAAGTTTTGGTGTTTGTATTTTTCTATTATCTCTGCTCATCTGTTACTATTGCTTTTACAAGACAAAATTTAGTTCCATCCTTTGGAATAGACATTCCTTCCTAGGAGATAACTGGTGACACGCTATGTGGAGTTCAGTTTCTTGCAAGTGTCATGCATACTGCAGCCATAGGCATGACAGAAACAATGTGGGAAGTATTTCATTTACACATAAATGTGGAGTAGATGTTTAGGTTATGAGGAACCATGGAAAATTATTTCCTACATCCTCATATATCACTGGGCCTAAAAACCTTCCAGGAATCTAGAGTATAGTCAGCACTCAGTAACAAAGACTGACAGTTACAGTTACAACATGCCACAGGAAAGTACTAGGTACTGGGTATAGGGGAAGTACTTTATCTCCACAGAAATATTTTTGTTTTAAAAGTTACAGCCACCTCAGCTCCCTAACCTTCTTTAACCTCTCCAACTGGGATGGGAAGGAAGCGACAGAAGGAAGGGTCAACATAGCTTGGTTCATTCTTCCTATCTGTGGGTTCTAAAATCGCCAAGAAATATATGAAGTGAGAAAAGGGATTCCCTCAGTTCCCAATCCCTCGCTCCCTTTTCAAAATCTACTTTTCTTGTGAAAAAAAAAATCAGTGTTTCTAGATTCTTGTTGTTAACCCAGACAGCTCATGCTACATTAGGATCATAATATTTTAATATCAGGCATGTTGTAAACAGTAAATATTTATTAAGTTGCAGTTACTGTAATGGAAAATCCTCAGTAGATGTTTACAGCAGTCTAAACTACCCCATATCTAAATTAAAACTGGAAACATTCAAAACAAAATCCAAACCAAAGCTGTTCACTATACCTTCACATATATATATAGTTAGATAGATATAGCTATAGATATTGATAGATATAGATATTTATATATATAGATAGATATCTATATCTGTATATACATATATATTTCATCTTCAAGCTACATGTATGGCTTGAAAAAGATAAGTTGCTGGTAAGTCAGGAAACACTTAAAATCAGTATTTTATGCTAAATGTAATCAAAACACTTTCTCTAATTTCTCTAATTGTTTTTACCTCTTCCCATACATAACCATTCGAAGCTCAGGCTAATTTCTGGTCATTTCTTTATAGAACCATCATTTAAAAGTTCATGATGGTATATAAAGCTGAAATGTAACCAAGATGGATGATGTAGCTGAGATTTATTACATATTAATTTCCCAGTCATAAGTATGCAAAATAATTGATAACAAAGTTAGATGAATATTCAGGAGTTGGAACTAGAGTAGCCATTCTCGTGTTCTTAAGTACTTATTGGTTTAGGACGGGGAAAGGGACATACTTAAAAATATTAATTTGCAACTAGCTTGAAACATCTCTCCTCCACAGTGAGTACATTATAAAACAAAACAAAACAAGATAATGGTTGCTTACGATGAATAATTTAAATAAGATATGATGATAACAGGTTTAACACAAAATATACACCATTTTTCTGTTTCTTTTTGTGGTACCAAAATTAATTGAACAGAATGAAGAAGGTGTTTGTGGATTTTTTTAACTATTGTAAATACTCAGATCATTATTAAATTATTGTATTAGCCAGTTAAACTCTATTCTATTTTTCCCTTTTTCCTGTTTTCAACATAGTTTAATTTTTTGAGTCCCTCCTTAAACTATCATTATAAACTGCTCTAAAGCACATCTCTTAGACAGATTAAAGAAATGAGTGTTAGTAACACTTTGCATAGACTATTCATGCATTTTGACGTCACAGACAATTTGAAAAGATCATAATCATCATACACTATTATCTCTCTACCTCTGTTGAATTTCACAGCTGCAGAATGGGAAGATATCTTTGTTGAAACCTCTAGTGAGAAAATCAATGATATTATTTTTGCCACAGATAAAAGTATTCCATATTTATACAGTGCTTTCTTTTTTTTCAATTCGCCTTGCAAATCTGTGACACTCACATATGAATGGTTTGCAAATATAGCCTCCTCTGAAAGAAATATTTGTCTAACACTACCCAGCAATAAACACATGAATTAATGAAACCTAAAGAAGTTCTACAAGCATTTCTGGTATATGTGAAGATTTTGGTCAGTCAGATAAGATTACATCGAAAGACAAGAAAAGTGTAAGGTCATAACAAAACTGTCCAGACCTGAAAACTCATTTCACACTCTTGAAGAACACCCCAATCCTTTGGCAAGCTAAAAGGGAAATTCTCTAAACAATTAATATCTTGCTATTAACTGTCTCATCATGAGTATGAAGTGAGGTATGAAGTGGACTTGGGTCCATCTAACTGCAAACCATGGAAACATCATGTGCTGGGATGTAATAAACCAATTTTTTTCTAATTGAGGGCAATGCATCAGGCCAGAGATATTTTAAAGTTGTAGATGAGTCTTTGTCAATGCAATCCATAGACCCATGGAATCACAGAATCATTAAGTTTGGACAAGACCTCCAAGATCATCAAGTCCAATCTTTGATGAAACACCAGCTTGTCAACTAAACCATAGCACAAAGTGCAACATCCAGTTGTTTCTTGAACACTTTCAGGGATGGTGACTCCAGCACTTCTCTGGGCACCCCGTTTCAATGCTTGTCAACACTCGCAGTGAAGAAATTCTTCCATATGTCCAACCTGAACCTCTCTTGGAGCAGCTTGAGGCCATTTCCCCTTGTCCTGTTGCTAGTTGCCTGGGAGAAAGGCTGATCTTCTTGAAGGTCTCCCCTAAGCCTCATTTTCTCCAGGCTAAGCAACCCCAGCTCCCTCAGTTGCTTTTCATATGACTTACTCCTAGACCATGTATATGACATATATGAATGTCATACATAATGGCCCCAGGCACAATAACATCCACATGAAGTTTAATCATGTCTTTGCTTTGGTTACATCGTTTTCTTAAATTCCTACTAGAAGAAGCTTCTCTAAGGCAGAGTCTGCTCACAACTACTGGATGTTAAGTGTTTTGACAATTCCTTGATATAAAACTCAGTCTCAGCATGCCTCCCAGATAGTGCTTCAATATGCTCATAATCCTGAGGCAACCATAAAAAACAGTTCTTTCATCAAATTTGTTAGGTACACATTCTTACATTTCAGAAATAATAAATTAACTGCTCAGGCAGTTGAAATTCTCAAATTGGTTTCAATACATGGCTTGACCTGCATAAAAATAAATAATTTGCACCTTTTTCTTTTTTTTTCCCCATTATGTTCAACTAATGAAGACAAATGCATTAATTTGTTTTAGTTACAGGAGGACTGAAGCTCAGCACTTTTATGCATGTATAAGTGATGAATATTACAGTTCAGATTGTATGAAGGATTACAGACTAAGGCAAGCAGAAGAAAAAGGTATTCTGTCTTGGTACATGGTTTCCTATTTATTTCTACAGAGACAGATTTGTTTATATGTCTCATCTCCAAGGACCAGTAAAAAATGTTCATAATATGTAATTTGTATGGTCTGAAGGTAATAAGTAGCTTCAAGAGAACTAGGGTGTCTTAACAATAAAACCAAATTATTGCCTAGAACTATTGTTATTACTTTTATTATTACTACAACTACTACTTTAGATCTTGGAAACTACAGGCAGGGGGAAAATGTTTGTATGTTAAGTATTTATATTCAAAGTGCCAAAAAAATTTGAAATTAAATAAGAGTGTATAATATAGACATATACATAAAAAAATATGGACAGTTTTTAAGTAGAGTACTGGATTGTGAGATGGAAATTTTTCTCCAGGAACAGTACTTTACAGCAGGTAACAAAGATGGCTCAGATACCCTCAGTGTCCCACACAATATCGGCAGGAAATAGCTACAGAGTCTGAAATCACGACAATGATTAAACTGACAGCCAGTGTTGACTCTTGGGTTTAGTACTTTACAGAAGAAATCTGGGAATACATTTGCAACAATGAAAATTTTAAACTTCTGAACTGTTCAGTATTTTCAGATATGTAGAATTTTTTTCCAGTTACATCAGCCAAGTGTATCGTTAACAACTTTGGGGACTAAATTTATATATAATTTACCTTTTATTCCTTTCACTTCTGAAACTGACTGTGTTTTGAAAGGTTTCTGTATCATTCATACCTGTGACTTTGCTGGTTTTACATAAATATATTTAATCACATATGTGTAAAAAGAATAGACCTTCTGTTTACCCACCGGAGTCAGACACAACAGAGTTACTGGAAGAGTAGAAGCAAATCTCATTAACTGTCTCTGTGGAGCCTAAGGTGTTCTTTTTCTTTTATTTCTTCAAAGAAGGCAACATATAATTCTGATTTTAGAAAATTGCTTAATTAATGTTTAAGAGAAGTAACAAAAATATTTAAGAAAAAAAACCTGCCCATGTCTCCTAGAAAAAGGTGTCTAAAATTATGTTCTGCATTGATCACTGACTGCCAAACACATGCATTAGTTGAAATAAATGTGCCGGCAAGTCTCAGTCATCGTCCTCACTAGCATTGTTTTCTAGTCTTGCCTGAGATTTAAGGAAAGTTTTCAAAACGACTCTTCAAAACATGTCACTTTTTAAGTTTGGCGGAGGTGTGAAAAGAGAATTATGTCAGGAGACAAAAAGCAGACTTAGCTACTGTAAGGACTTAGCTTCAAAGAGTAAGGAATGTTTAAAAACTCCAAACAGTTACTTTTGAAAAGATCCATGGGATCCCTTTTTTTTTCTTTCTTTTTTAAAAGTATTTAATACAAGCCAGTATTATCTCTTCTTGGGCCTCTCTTGCTACCGTAATGTTCTTTGATCCTTAACCTAGACCTCCAGGAGAAAAGAAAAAGAAGGAAAAAAAAAGAAACACCAATGTGAAGGGGATGACGCTCAAGTTCTGCAAACTTTGACATAGAATGAATGGAAAATATTGGGAAAAAAACAGATTTAAAGATATGGAAAAGTCACTTTGACATCTCCCCTCTGCACTGCATCTACTCATATCTGTTAGACTACTGTTTTATTCCTGCTACTGAGAGATACATTAGACCTTTTTGAAACCATCAGAAAGCATGAAAGTCTCTCAGGATTTTCTTCAGACTTGGCCTAACAGCTTGCTGTGCAGAAATCCCATTTTCTCTTCCACATCCATGTTTGCCTGCTATCACTTCTTCCTTCATACTATGAATAGTTGTCTTCCAGCCTCATTAGCAGCTATGTAGATAAATATGAAGCAAAATAATTTTATGAAAAAAAAAAATGCACTTTAGGTCACTAAACCAGCTCATATAGCTGTCAGTTTTTGCAAACTGCAGCAGCCCTATGGCAGTTTGACATGAAAGTGAAATTTCAGTCTTACTATTGTATTTACATATGTTAGAGACAGAAATGTTATGCCTAGGAGTCTTTGTTTTGGGGGGTTTTTTTTGTTTGTTTCATTTTGTTTTGATTTAATAAATGACCTGGTTCACAGAATCAGATCTATAAATCTTTGCTATCCCTGTTGTTTCTAATAGAATTAAATTAAAATTAGAGGAAAAGGCTGAAAATGTGCAGGAATGTTTGTGCACCTTTGCAGGACCAGTGAAGAGCACCACAGAATGGCAGCATCAAGCATGTAAAAGTCTCTTGTCAAACATTTCTTTAAGGAAAAAGTCTTTTCCTTCAAATCTGTCTCCAGAAAGCGGTTGGAAAAGCAAGGAAGAACTTCATCTTCTTACCAAGAAGAAAAAACTCTGTCACAACTGAACATTGGCAAGAATTGAAGTAATGTGATTGGTCTGATTACCTACAATAAAACATATTTGGAATACTAAGTAAGCTGAAGGCACTCAGTTATTCCAACTCAATAGTTTGGGAGCATCTAGTAACCTTCTCTAAGTGTAAAAGAAAAAAAAAAAAAAGACATAAGAAAAAGGAAAAAGAAAAAGACAAGGGACAAAAGGAAAAAGGAAAGAGAAAGAGAAAGAGAAGGAGAAAGAGGAAAAAAGAGAAAGAGAAAGAGAAGGAGAAAGAGGAAAAAAGAGAAAATAAACTGCATAAAAAGTGGTATCCAAGGAATAGAATAGAATATTTCAGTTTAAACTGACCTAAAAAATCATTTAGTCCAACTGCCTGACCAATCCAGGGCTGACCAAGTAAAAGTACATTGGTAAGGACATTGTTCAAATGTCTCTTAAACATTGATAGGCTTTGGGCATCAACCACCTCTTTAGAAAGCATGTTCCAGTGTTTGACTACCCTCTGGAGAAAGAAATGCTTCCTAATATCCAGCCTAAACCTCTCCTGGTGCAGCTTTGAACCATTCCCACACAACCTATTCAGATATGCTATTGCAAATATCAAAGCTCTGGTCTTTTAAAAGCTAGACAAAACATAGAGGACAACATCCTACATATCTATAGGATATTCACACATTTACAAGGCATTTACTCTTATTTTATCTGCTTTTTATTTTACAGGCAAGCCCCAAAAGTAAACTAAGTTTTAGATGATTACCAAAAAAACAGGTTGCAAAATCTGTCTGGAATAATAAATGCAGAAAGGAAGGAGGCTGACTGAACTCCAAAGGGAGAGTTAAGACTATTCTCTTCACTTGCTGTTGCATATTTAGGAAATGAATCATTTATTTGTTTGTATT
Source organism: Corvus kubaryi (assembly GCF_017639235.1). Classification (NCBI taxonomy): domain Eukaryota; kingdom Metazoa; phylum Chordata; class Aves; order Passeriformes; family Corvidae; genus Corvus; species Corvus kubaryi. The sequence continues at coordinate 22,169,507 of NW_024582091.1, read as the reverse complement.
TTTAATATATTAAGTTGTAATATTTGAAATTACAAGCATCTATTAAAAAATCTGTCTTCAGTAATTTATATTTCCCACTGTGCCTGATTTAAAATTTTCTATATTTGGAAACATGCCACTAAAAAAAGGCAGATAGTGAAATATTTTGTAAAATACCTGCATTAAGAACATGGTCAGGTGAGTTAAAAAATTTCAGTATTATAACATAAATTTTTACTGTGAACACTTCTTCCAGGTCACTCCCCGGAGACAGAACTGGCAATATAAATCAGCTGAATTTATACATGCTTACAGGATACAACATTATAATTGTTATACATTTGCTGATTAAACTATTTATTTGTTTAAATTCTCTTTGAATCCAACAGCCTTTCACTGAGGTAGGAACAACACTATTGTATTTAATTTATTAATGGCTTGGGTAAATATAAATAATTAATGAAGTCATATTCCTAGAGAAGGCATCAAGTAGCAGATCATAAATTATTGTCTGAAACCCTTTTTTTTTTTGCAGTGAAATCTTTATTTTAAGTGAGTGGAGTGTAAAATACTCTTTTTAGATTCTACATCTGATAAAATTATATTAATTTTACTGTCTTCAAAATGCGCATACACCAAACAACATTTTAATTACATGCTACACAGCTGATTGAAATTCAAAAAATTACAAAAGAAAGGAAACTAACCCCACTCTTGGCTCTGATTTTACAAAAATATAATTTAAAAATGTTAAGATTGGCTACATTATGCAAAAGTATATAAAGAAATTTCTACATTCAAGTGATGTGTACATTACATTAGTTGGCCAAAGAGATTTTTTTGGAATTCACGTGTGAGTGGGCACATTTTTGAGAATCTCTTAGAACAATGCACTGTGAAAAATATAATTTTTTGTGTGAGAGGTAAAAGTGTCCATTAAAAAAAGACATTTTATTTGATATTTCATTTGAATTTACAGAAAAGAGAACTTCACTTTAAAAGGCACCTCTGAATCAATAGAACATGAGAACCTTGAAGTTTTGTTTCATACTTTGAACTTAAGTGAACGTGATGATATCTGGGGCCTGCAGCCAATTCATCTCTCTTGGAAAGCTGTTCATTTTATTCTTATACTTTTCTTTTTGACATGTGAGGTATAACTTGCTTGTATCAAAGTACTTGCCAACTTTCTATTTTTAATTCATAAATATACCCTGTGCAGATCTATTTTATGCACTTATATGAATAAATTTTCATACCTGTGTCTGTGTTACTACTGCAAGTTATTGTAGCTTTGTATAATGGGTATTTATGTAAGACTTACCTTGGCAATGAAATGCTGGACATGTTAACCCCAAAATATATCATTTAACATCATTCATATTCTGAGAGATGTATTTTGTCCCCATGCACAGTGAAGAGTCTCTATATAGTCAGGGGAGTGCACCTTTTATTTTTTAACAATTTTTGAGTTAACAATTAGCTTTCAAGGATCTGAATGTTAAACTCTTTCTAGCATTTTTCAGGGCATCTTGGTAATCCATCAATATGGAAGAGCCAGTGATACAAAAAGTGATATGCTCTAGAAGAAGGAGTCATATCTTGATCACAAGTGAAAAGTTAATCAAAAAACCTTGTACAAGTGAAGAGAATTGTGTAACAGATTCAAAGATTCTTCTTATTATATTTTGCAACTGAGGCATTATTAATATTAATAGCAGAATTTGATTGTATTAACTTCACAGGAATAAGGGATAAAGAAATGTATATTTCACCTTTTTCTCAAACTTTCTTTTGCCTCACCATTATCAGGTGTTATAGGAACATCACTGCTACACCACTGAAGTCCCCTCTTAGCCTGATTCTGCAATTTTCTGCAGTTCAGCCACAGAGAAACATTAGAGAAATGACTAATTTCTTCTACACACTGTATCTCTCAAGCACTATTTTCCATTTTGTATTTCTTAAGAGCTAGAAGAAATATATGCAATTTTTAAAGATTACTTACACATACCATTTTTCATTTTCAAAATGTCAAAGGCATCATTTTGCATATATCTCCACACATACAGAGTTTGTCTGGCATATACAGACCGGATAGTCCTCATCTGCCACATAAAGGCAGATGATCCGAAAAGTGCATGCTCAGTAGATCTATTCATATGGAATCAGTTCCAAATATTCACTTGCCAGACATCTATGTACTCCAGGTTCAACATAGAAGCAAGTGGCAATTCAGTAGAAAATCTGCCCAAGCCAGATGGGAAGTAGCCTGCTGTCAAACATGCTGAAGAGAAACAGGAGTTTAGGAAAGAAATAAGAACCTGAAACCATCCCAGATATATGAAGTATGGTTTTTCCAAAAGATGTGTTCATCTATGTTCCTTCCAATTGCAAAGTAGAAAATAGAAAAGGAAAAAAAGAAAAAGAAAAAAAAAAAGAAAAAGAAAAAAAAAAAAAAGAAAAACACCAGAAAAGTGAAAAGTAGCTTCACAGGCCATTAAGGCTTTAATATAAAGTGCATAGAAGCTACATTTCTGACCTTTCATGTGGTTTGCTTCACAATAGCAACAATGTTAGTAAATATTCATTATGGAAAATAGCATTTGTCTCTTAATATTACTTCGTTTTACAGTATGTTGACCATAGGAAAGTCACATTAACTGTGTTTCAGTAGGACATAAAATTTTTTGGATTAGGACATAGATTTTTTGGATAGGCCAGGTTTTCTTGAAAAAAATGCTACAATTTCTGTCTGATAGGATGACCATAAGCATGTGGATGTATCACAAACATTTTGAACTCTTTACAATGGTAGATTTATCCCAACTGGGCTTTATTCAAGAACAAAACAAACTTTAAACACTTCTACCAGGCGTGATGATGAAATGGGAAATTGAAACTACTAGAGATGATAATAAACACTTTAGAGTATTTGAAATGGAAAGAATAATTTGGCTAGCCTGCCCAAAGGGTTTGTTATCCTTCCCTCCTCCTCTCCCACTACCGCTTTGTTCAGTTCCTTTTTGTGTCTTTTCTCTCTCTCTTTCTTCTTCCCTTCTTCCCTCCCCTCCTTCTTCCCTTGAACATCAATACTGGATGCTGAGGTGAATACCCCCACAAACACAAATTCCTGCCACTAAAAGAAATTTGTGTGTGTTTCTAATAGATAACTGTGGATGATACATATCCATATTATTAGAATATGTTAGATAGAAATCAACTATACACTATGTTGAAAACTGTATGCAAATAGTTTTCCTCTCTGCCAGATTCAGTGATGAAGAACACAGAAGGGGCAAAGCAGTGCCTCCTGGTAAAACATACCAGAATAAAGCAAATAAAAACCCCTTGCGTGTGAATCTTCAAACTGGAAGATAAAAAAAAGAAGCAAACAAATGTCCTCCAGCAAAGCAAGTGTTATACTCTCGGTTACAAAGCTATAAACAATGTTGCAAAGATAGAAAACAAAACAAACACGACCTCTTACAAGGTTCTATCTTATCTGCTCCAAAGTATCAGTTGCTATCAAACATCTCATCCCAGGTCTGTTCTGTTTACATTATACATCAAGATTTTTAGCCTAGCACCAGAGGTGGCTGACTGAAAATGAATTCTGGTTTATATGAAACTTTAATTTAAAAATACGTATCATGAGAATGAGTGGTTGTATGCATAACTTACCAAATTCACTCTCCCTACTTTATATTTCACTGCAGCAAAGAATTCTGCCTTGCATCTATTTCAAGCATCACTGTGTCTTGTTGATTTTAAAGATGTACGCTGATTCTGACCATCCTATTTTATGCCAAAAGTACATGATTTCCAGTTTCCTTCATCAAAGTTACATTTTAACAATCTAAACTTTGTTTAATCCACTAGTGCTTCTAGAGGAAGTAAAATAATCATGTAAACTCATATTTAGCTTCTCCATTTTTTTGGAAGGAATTGATACCTATGAACCTATGGCCTGATCCACTGGGGTTTTTTTTCTCCTAATCTTGTGCAACATTCTTTCTCTAAATTTAAAATATTAACCTCAGAGAGCTTTCACTGCAATACTCTAAACTGGTGCTATATTCGGGTGGTTGCATTTTCCAGGTGATTATCTTGTCATAAACTGATAGCATATTTTTCTGTTAGGAAAGCTTTTAGCTCTTTTTCTTGTAGCAGCTTAAACTCAAGCAAATTATGTTCTCACTATTATTCCATTACCTTCAAAATAATCAAGATATGTTGCACCTACTTCCTTTGGAGCTGTTCTCCAAAAGTAGCCATATCCTTTCTACTGTAGTCAACATAAGACCTGTAACAACTGTATTCTACAAATTTAACCTTATGTGCAAATACTTCTGCAATTTCAAGCCACTATTCCAGGAGATAAACTGGATTTTTTGTAAATTTTGCAGATGACATCTATATCTTCCCAACACCATGCCTGTAACACCATACAAAGTTTAAAAAGGGCAAGTGCTGGATTCTGAACCTGGGAAAAGGCAACCCTGGTTGTGTGTACAGACTGGGCAATGAGAGGCTGGAGAGCAATGCTATGGAAAGGGACTTAGGGATCCTGGTCAATGGCAAGTTGAACATGAGTCAGCAGTGCCCTGGAAGCCAAAAGGGCCAACAGTGTCCTGGGGGGTATCAGGCACAGCATCGCCTGCCAGACAAGGGAGGGGATTGTCCTGCTCTGCTCTGCACTGGGGTGGACTCACCTCGAGTGCTGGGGGCAGCTTTGATATTAGAAAGCATCTAAATGAGGGCCGCAAGGATGGTGAAGGGTCTGGAAGAGATGCCATATGAGGAGCAGCTGAGGCCACTTGGTCTGTTCAGCCTGGAGGAGACTGTGGGGAGACTTCATTGCAGTCTACAACTTCCTCGTGAGGGGAAGCAAAGGGGCAGGTACCGATCTCTTCACTGTGGTGGCCAGTGACAGGACTAGGAATGTTATGAAGCTGAGTCAGGGGACCTTTAGGTTTGATATCAGGAAATGGTTCTTTACCTAGAGGGTGGTTGGTAACTGGAACAGGCTCCCCAGGGAAGTGGTCACAGCACCAAACCTGACAGAATTCAAGGAGTGTTTGAACAATCAGGCACATGGTGTGATTTTTAGAGTGTCCGGTTCAGGGTCATGAATTGGACTCAATGATCCCAACGGGTCCCTTCCAAAACAGCATATTCTGTGATTCTGTGATTCTATGGTTCTGTGAACACAAATAGCTCTGTATTGTTCTGCTTGGAGACAAGCTGCTTCTCAAATAGGCAAAAGCAGTAACACATACTTTGTATGTGAAGCCATTACACCGCAGTTTTCCAAGCACTTGACAAGTTACTCTTAGGATTATTAACTCTAAAAAGATATTACTCAATTGCATGTCTATAAACTTCTTTTGTAGTAATTAAATAACGATGTAATCTACTTCTATAGATATAACCATGTCATAAGTTCTTTTAACTTCTCCAGAATTACTTTTTCCTGTAGAAATGAGATTAGCTATAATGCATGAGAATATTTTGCATTTTCCACTGTTCTGTAATACTTTTTAGCTTCAATAAAGCAAAATATTTAACAAAAGTTTTCTGACAGACACCATGGAATTGCTTCTTCATAAGGATTCCTTTCAAATATATATGTGCAAACTATGCATCATTCTAGCAGAGGTTGCACAATCCCTTTCTTCTGAAACTGTGCACCTAACACACAGGATATAAACCCATTATAAATGTCAGCTCTCTCAACAGCATTTTATAGATACTGCCCAAATATTAGATTAATCTCTTATTCTTAGCTGTTCTGGGAAAGCCCAAGATGCTCTTTTGTTATACCTTCATTTGTTTTGTGAAGAATTTTACTTTACATCCTGTTTTACATTCTTCTCTATTTTCCCTTATGAAGCTGTCATCTTTTTTTCAAATCTTTCTTCAACTTCTTAAGTTTAACACTGTTTCAACTCTTATTTTCCCTCCTTTGGTGATCACTGATTCCTGCAGGTATGTCCTCTATTTGTTTCATCTTGATTCAAGACAGCTGTCAGCTCACATACCCTCTTGTACAACACTATTACTTTTCTTGACATAGATAATTTGTTGTTACTTGGAATCTTGCGGGTGGATAAGAGCTGAATGATGTCTTTGATATGACTCAAAGTTAGTGAAGAAATAGTGCCTACTCTCCCTATATGAAGTAGGGGACAAAGACCAACAGAAAGTTTACTTAACTTCCTTGCCTCTTTACATTCAGCATTTCTTCCCCTAAACTTAAACTTCAGAATTCTATTTCTGGATTTATCATTGTTTTAAAGCTGCTTTCTCTGGTGTTTATGATGCTTCTCTGACTTACACATAAACAGAATAATTTCTAGATTGCTTTGGTCTCTGATTCCTAGCAGTTTGGCATTTCAATGTCCACTTAAATTTCTGGGGTGTGCTTCAGATGCTTCACAAATTTGCATGCAGATTATTCAAAGATTATAAACTATCCCTGAGATTTGATTTTATCCGTACTAAAGATAAATGGAAGGTGGGTTTCATCCTCAAAATAACAAAAAATTTTATATATAAGTAAATACAAGATGCCAAAATGACCAGCAGGACTGAAGACCAGTCCGTTCTGTTGTTTACAAGTCTACAGAATATATCCAGCAATACAAGAGCCACAGCAGAACAGGGTGGAAAAATTGGTATGAACCAAAACTGGATTCCTAACAACTAACTGTTCGAAGACAGAATGAACAGAATCATAATTCCTTCAGCAGGTGTCCATTACAGAGAAAATTACTGAAATAATGAAAATTTCAAGGATGTTATTGAAGTAGCAGTAAATATATCCCATATATAGGCAAATCTGTATTTGATAATGCTAGATACCTCTTTATCCAAGATATTCCAGTAAACTTTATTTCTTAAAATTCCTTTCCATGTGTTTGATTTAAATTACTGGACACAAATTTTCCATTACAATGATTAGTATATGGTATCAACACAGATAAAAACAGTACCAAACATAACAGCTACCTGAGAAAAAATAAAAACATATCCACATCAATCACAAAATGATAAATTCTTGTTAAAAATTAAGTTCAAATATATATTTGCCTGAGAAATAAGTAAGGAGAACAACCTTACTGTATTAAGTAGAATCATTATGCGGCATTCACAGTCTTTGTGTCACACCCTTTTTATTCCCACCTGTTCCGAAATCTAAAGCCAGATCTTCATCTCATGTCCTTAAAAAAATACCTGTACTCAATGGGAGCTCAGTTCTTGCTTAATCCCATTTTGTGCATTCTAGGAGCCAAGCTAGAACCAAGCCAATACCTGTAGTTGACTTTTAATCTTGCAGCTAAAATTTTGTACTTAGTAAAAAAAAGCTGACCTGGAAAGCAATTAAAGGATTGGAATCTCCATGCCAATATGTAAAGCCATATCCCACAAGGCTAAATCAAAATTTGTTTTGTCTGTGGCATGGTATGGAATTTTTCCTTCTCGTTTAACAATTTCAGTGATTAGCCCTCTCACTTTAGAAGCATCAGCCCCATTTTCTAATGCATTTTCTTCCACTACTAGGGCTTCATTCTCTAAAAACAGAGATCAACATCTTTAAAATTTTTTTTATAAAATAAAGTACTGTGACTGTGACAACACTTTTGTTGTTGTTGTTGAAGATATCAAGGGCACCATGCAAGGCAAATTTATCATATGAAAATATCCAACTATTTATAAAGCAACAACTGTTTTCTGTTTGGAAAATACAACAAAATTCATAAACTTTGACAAAATATGTATTTCTCCTGGTTGGGAAAAAGAAAATAGAGGTAAATGCTAGCAACACAGAGAAAGGAATGGTGTACCGGACTGTATCCTATGCTACTGCAGCAACCAAGATTAACGAACAGAGAACAAGTGGTTGACATATCACCTACCCATGGGAGTTCCAACGCCGTAACCTTTGGAGTCTATCAGGCCTCCAATCTGTGTTAGGTTACAGTTCCTCTGTGTGACAAACTCAATGGTTGTCGACTCCATTAAAAACGCGTAATCAGAGGTAAGCACACGTTGGATACCTTCTTCATTACTTTTGACAAGTACTGACTGCCTCCTGCTGCTCATGAAGGCCCACATCTTGTCATAAGTGGAGATTTTGGATTTCTGAAAGACAAATATTAGGTGCGGTATGAATGAGAATAATATGCTTATAAGAGTAAAAGCAAATTCTCAGTTTGCACATTCTCTCTTCTCAGATTTTAGTATACGTCAGGTTTTACCGAGGCAATTTTCTAAGGGGGCCTGTGCCTTTCATCTCATCTGTACTTCTCATCTTCTCCATGTAAAAATAAACAACTGGACAGACTGTCAAATGTGAAATATCTGTTGTTGATCTGTTTTTATTTTTTATATATTTTTATGCAAGAGGAAGGCCTACAAGTACTTCAGGTGAGTGGAAAACTATTAAGTATTTAACTCTAGCATAAAGATAAGCAACTATGCTGTTGAGTTTTTTAGGAGAATCTGTGGATTCTGGCACAAGTGAAATTTCACTCTTATTTCAATCACTCAGCTGAACAGTTCCGAAAACCTAATGCACAATGTGCCAATCTGAAGTAATCAAAGCACTTACAGATGGCAGTATATGGAGAAAGTTGTGAAGGAGAGGGAAGATAACATTTTATCATATATGACAAAAATACTTGGAGAAAGATTTTAGGTAAGAGATAATATCACTCTCTGGTCATAACAATGCTAGCTTGCCTTACAGAAATTGTCTACTGGAAGTCCTAAAAATTAATATGTGTTTTCTGATTTAATATTTCCAGAATACAAAGAACTGTTTTGGTCAGAAGGGAGCCAGTAATTTGGGACAAAGGAGTCAGTAGTTTGGAAGAAATTGATGCTGTGCAGCTACAAAGGAGTTGCTTCCTTTTTTTCACCCGCAGATCTTTAAAAAGAAGATAATTACTTTCTCTCATTTTTGTAAAATACAGTGTTTAAGAGATCATAATGACTGGATAAACTGAAGGTATTAGAAATACTGAACATTTTATACCACATTTGCCCCATCTGTTTAATAACACAGCAAACTCAAGATGTATCAGAAAATGTTCTGTAATGTTAAATTTTGCCTAGTAAATACCATGTGAGCACTAGTTTTATCAGACTTTTTAAGGTGTCTTTCCTCTTTTAATGTCATCCTTAAAGATATTTCTGCCATCAGCTCTGGTAGAAATACTAAACAAGGATTGACACTACAAATATTTCTGAAGTTCAGCTGATTGATAGCCAGAAATTCTGACCCAAAAGAGAATTAGCAGTGTATGTGGAATGAAAAGAACATTTATTTAGAAAAAAGAGACTACTTTCTCCCCCTGCTGAGAAAGAATCCAAGAGTTCTTTTACTATGCTTGAGGACTTAACAAATCAAGCATTTGAACTAAGTCTAGTGTCACTGCTAACAAAACTGAAGAATTTTAGGGCTCTGCATTATGTGCATTGTTATTGTACTGAACAGAGTCTGGGCCTGATTGCAAAAGACGTTAGTAACAATGAAAGAGGAAAACATTTTTCTTCAGAATATTCTGTGAATAGAGATGACCAAACAGATAGGATCTCTCCTCATAGTGTTTCTTTTTAATCAAATAACTCTCGGAAGCATTTAATATTTCATTGTGGTATAATATACTTCAAGCAACACACATCAGGTCTGTAGGAATCTAACATACTGTGTAATGCAGACAGGGTGGAAATAAACGTTTTCCAGTATTTGTAAAATTTTACCAAGAACCCATATTTAATTCTTTTATCATACAGTCTTAACCCCAGTAAATATTTTAACCACTACAAATAATCTGAGCGGTATAAAACATTGGCAGAGAAAACAATTTTAGTAAATGGTTACCTGCACATTGCTGACACATGTTGAAGAAAAAAAAAAAGAAAAAGCCAAATGAGATACAATAAAAAAAAAAAAAGAATTAACTGTAATACATAAGTATTTTTCTATTTTTGTTGAGAAAAAAAAATAAACTCCGGGATGAAAAAATATTCGCAAGGGGAATGGTTGCTTTCTACTCAGTCATTAGAACATGTGAAAAAAATACAATATCCTGTAAAGGACAGAGTGTTCATATTATGATGACTGATTTAATCAGCTAGGATGAAGCCACTGCTACTATTGAAAAGAAAAAAGGTCATCAACAAAATCAGAGAAAGCTCCTGCACAGAACAGCACATTTATTGGAATAATTAAAACAAAAACATTAAAACACTCTACACATGATTAATGAGACTTTAGAAGAGAACACAAAACCTAGAATATCAGTGCACATGGCTCACCACTGTAAAGTTAACAGTGATGTCTCAGTTTTCTCATATAGGCAAAACATTACAATGTTTTTGCACTACTTTCTTCTCCCTCTGAAAGCTGAAATTATGCCAGGGAAAAATGCCATTCTACTTTTGAACCCTATGTTTGTTTGGTTTTTTTTTTTTTGTAATGCAGAAGAGGGTTTTTTTCAATCTTAAATTAAAAAACCTTCATCATTTGATTTAGGAAAATATAACCACAGATAGTTGTCCTGTGTTTGCCAAAATATGCAGCAGACCCATTGATGAAAATCAAGAAGTCAGAAAAATCAAAAGCATCAGAAACCCATTTGACATTGAATTAAAGAAAATGACACTCTAATATGCTTCTAGTGGTTATGACTGTATCATTCCTACTGTTAGAAGCAGATGCTGCAATTTACATTATGTTTCCACCTTTTTTCACTGTGTGCAAATCAATCTGGTTAATCAACCTATATACTCCATCAATACAGTGTATTATTTCATCTGGGTTAGTTCACCATATTGTTTCATCTAACTGGAAACCACTGTCGGGAAATCCAACTTAACTTGAAATCAACCAGAAATGATGTCTGTCTAAGATAACTTGTGGTGACATGATTTACTATGCTTGTGTTCCCTCAGGAATGCTGGAGACAATGCAGAGTAGTAAGAAAGCTGCCTATGACTTGAATTTCACTGGAAGAAAAAAGAGAGCTAACTAATAGGAAAACTGGAAATGAAAAGATTAAGCAAATCTAGAAAGTCATCTCAACATCAAACCCAATGCATAAAATGGTAGCCCTCACACTGACATTCAGAGGATACTGTCAGTGTCATACTCAGCATTCATAAATTAAACATTATTGGAAGATAACTGTGCTTGTCAGGGACCACAAATGCAACCATGGCAAAGGCTCTAAGTTAGTCATAGCCTAATGTTATGTATAAATATGAGTCTGGAAACAGAATGAGTCATTGTCAGTAATGTGTTACTTACTGCTCCATCCTGGAGCACTGGCTTGGAAAGAAATATCTGAGCAGCAGGACTTTGGACCACAACATATCAGGATGTTGAATAAATGAGAAAATAAACAAGGATCAAAGTATGTGGAAGCAGACCTCATGATACAAGTCAGGATTGGATAAATGCACAGTAATAATGTGCCAGGCTAATTCTGACATTTCTCTATGAAGGAAAAATTACAGATCCATTAATAGAGATTTTTATTTTAATAATAGCTTACAACCTCTTTCCTGGATTCTGAAAGCATTTAGGTGCCACAGAAAATACTTCAGCTTTGCTTTCACCCATGCAGTATTTAAACTCAAAAGGCTGTAGTAACTAAGGAAAGATTGAAAGTAATTAAGATTACATTTTGAGAAAAAAATTTTAAAAAGTCATCAACCTAGTTCTGATATATTTTATGAAAGCACTCTACACCCCATGAGAATTAAAACATCTCAATCATTATGTCAGGAAAAAAACCCACAGACTCCCAATGCTACTACAGTATTTTCTATTTATGACACTATGTATAACAGCTTTGCGACTTTTGTTTTCCTGAGCATTGCAGGCTTAGTGGACACAAGTCACTTTTCCTAAAGTTGATTCATGGATTTTTTAAAGCCTAAGGAGCAATGTCCATTCTTTATGACCGTCTGTAATGGACAGACTATGAAACATCACTTCTGAATGACTTCACCAAGCTCATCACTTAGGCATCTGCATTGCCAAAAAAGAATGACATGTGAAAAGAGATTTCAAAAGGACCAATCTGTACTAGCCTTATCAAGGTGTCCAAAATGGTCTCTCAAAACATCTTTGATGACAACCTGGAAGGATAAGGACTGGACAGATGAAGCAGCTACAGGTGGCTAACTGGCAAAGGAAGTCGTGGTTAACAGCTCAAGGCCAGATTAGCATCTTGTCAAGATTTGAGTACCTTGAGGGTCAGTCCTGATACTACTCAGTATCTTTATAAGCAGTTGGGAAAATGGTATTGAAAGCACCCTCATCAGATTTGTGGATGACACAAAAGAGAGAGGAGATGTAGAAATACTGAAAGAAAGAACTACCATGCAGATAGGTCACAAGAGGCTTGGAAATTAGTGTAACAGAAAATGCATCAGGTTTAAGAAAGATAAATTCAAAGTCTATCCTGGAAAAAGTAATCCCAAGCATCCATGCTAGCTGGGAATTGACTGGTGGGAGTGAATTGTGGCTGAAAAGGATTTATGGTCCCAAGAAGACGGCTAGCAGAACATGAGTAAGCAGCCCATCTCTGCAGCAGGAAAGTAAACTGCAGGCATTATCAGCAAGACTATAGCCAAGCCCAGAACAAAGGAAGTGATTAATCCACAATACTTGGCACTTGTCAAGTCACACCAAGAATGCTGTGTCCAGTTTTTGTTCTCTGAGTTCAAAGACATGCTAAAATTAGACAGTATACACCAAAGTGATCAGAAGATTGGAGATCTTAACTCACAAAGAAAAATTTATGGAAATGTTGTTCCTAGAATGGAAGGATTACAGAGAATCTAATCACCTTCTTCCATTACCTAAAGAGAATGTTAGAGAGAAGCTGAAGGTACTCTCTTCATTCAGATGCATGGTAACAGGATAAGAGGCAATACCCAGAGCTGCTAAGGGGAAATTCTCTGAGCATATAAGGAAAAAATTCTTCCCCATGAGAAAAACTAAGTGTTGGAACACATAGCTCACAGAAGTAGTAGAATCAGCTCACTGGAAATATTGACACAGCTTAATGTAACTCTGAATAAGTTAATCTAACTCCATGCACTCTGAATAAATTAATTTAACACCATGCTTTCAATCAAGAAAGCAGACCTCCTCTTACAAGAGTAAGGGACCTGTAGAGATGCCTTCCAACTTTGAGTTTTCATTGATTTCTTTGCTTCTTTATTCGTATGAACTTATGTACAGTAATTAATAAGAATTTCTGGGGACTCTTCAAATTTTGACCTTGAGCAATTTCAAGAAAACAAAACAAAATATATAATTTCCTGTTTTGGAAAAAAAACCCTAACCAAACAAGAACAAAAGAAACAAACCAAACAAACCCCAAAAGCATTGTGAATTTATGTAGTTCATACATCAAGAGAAAGGCAAGCCCGTCATTATCCAGAGAAGTGTGTTTTCTTGTCTTTTTTTCCACTTCATTCCTTTGAAAGTCAAGTAGACTTTTTCATAAAATTCTCCAATTTTTTCATACATGACCCTTTGTAGATGCTGAACACGAGTACAGGAATCCAAACTTAACAGTTCATATAGTAAGTTATTTTATTAATTCCTTATTCTTTTTTTGTAAGTATGACATTTTGTTTTGACATATGCCCTAAATCTACATAGCTGTGAAATAAACTAGAAAATACATTTCTGATGTTCTTAATAATGGCAAAAGCACTCATGTATCTCAATATTTTTTCTAAACATAAGAAGGCTAGATGTCAAATTTAGGTGAAACAATTATTATAGTCAATCCTCTTATGGCTCATAGATGTTCTAAAACATCAGGGATATGTCTCCAGTATTTTAGGCTACACAGGATTAGTACCATTAATAGAGAGATCAACAAAGTTAATTAATGGAATACATTTCAAATCATAGTGTGGCAAGCTTAAAACTGAGAGAACAAACAGCCTAAGGTGAAGAATGTTTTAGGAATCCTGTAATTCTCCTGAAGTATTATAAGTACAGCAAAACTCAATGATAAGGCTTTCTGAAAGAATTTGAACACTAGCATAAATGAAAATAAATGGTACAGAAACATAAAAAGACTGCTCACCTGCCTGTAGTCTCACCAAATGGAAATTTGTAATGGTTGATTGCTACTGTTGAAATACCTATCAATGACCAATGATGTGTTTTCTCCATTGTTTACTTCATATACTTGATTGTTTCTGTAATATGTATCTGTGTACACTGGTCCACCTCTCCCAGTTCTTAATATGAAACTGAATTCTTTGGAACTGGGACTATTTTCTCCAAACAACTCAATGTTTCTGAAGTGGACAACAATGTCCATTACTGGGACTTCTGAACAGTAATATAAGTAATAAATAATAATAAATAAATAAAATAAGTAATACAAGGAAATAATGATAAATATAAGAATCAGAATAAAAGACAATACTTATTAATTTTTTGGTTTTACACACTTAATTTTTAGCTTTCACAAATCACTACACATCTTGTTGAAGATACTCTGTTTTGAATAATACATTTAAATTTGTTTTAATAACCAAAATAATTTCTAGTTTCTCGTTAAGTCTTAGCTAATTCTACACTCCAAAAGTAAGTGCTGATTTTGAGGCAGATAAAGCAGTATAATTATTCATTTTGACATAGCTGAGTATGTTAAAACACAATTTTGTCTTAATTGCATATCTGCACCTGATGCCTCCACAGGATACTACGGTGCCATGCACAATCCAAACTCTGCATTCAGATAGGTGTAGTGCACAGTTTTGAACCATTGCTATAGGATAAGGCATAGTTTTTGCAGGGCTAATCACTAGCACCTGAAGTATCCTGAAAATATTGTACCTTACTCCAAGTTTGCTGGACAGCAGACCAGACTTAAATCAGCTTAGCTGTCCTCTATCACCCAACAGAAGAACATAATTCAGGTGGGCTTCTGAGTATCATCTAATTTTTTGAACAATTTAACCACTAGCTATAAATACTGATCTCTTTAATACCTAATACCATATTTTCTTTATTGTCTTCTAGAGCTATTCGACTAGATTCTTCTCAGTCATCACAGAAAAATGAAAAAGACACTCTCCTTTTTCATCCTGGTCTCATTCACTCTAACCCTTTGACCTCAGAGTATTACTTTTCTATTTTTTTTTTTAATTTTTTCCCTATTTTTTCAGAACCACTGAGCCCTGAAAACCCCTAAGTGAACCAGACAATTTAGATTTTGTTGTGTTGGCATAAAAACAATAAAACCAATGCATACACTGTTCTCTCCTCCGTAAAGGCAGTTTTTATGGTCCATAGAGCACAAATGAAAAAAGGAAAGGTGTTTCTGCCAAGAATAGTGCTATAAGGAATGAAAAATGCAGTGCTCTGAGAAAGACATTTTCACTCTTGCCCTGATTGTGCTGACTTTTTGTTTTAAAACCCAAAGATTTTGAACAAATGTTAAATATTTCAAGTAACTTACGGTTAAAAAAACCCAAACCCTAATGCTATTGAAATAAGTTTTTGCTATCAGCTTTGACCTGGAGATAAGACTTCATAGCTCCAAAATCACTAATGGATTTCAGAGAACTTTCTTGCCTTTTACACCAGAACGATATATAGTCCTCTACTGAATAATAACTAACATCACAAGGGTTCTTGTTGTAAAATACTGTGGAACATGACAAGTGTGATATATCCCACACTTCTGCAGGTTTCCTCCTTTATAAATAGGAATAAGAATTTAATCAAACTTAATCTGTTTCTAAAGCATATCCTATACTCTGGATGTTTGTAAAGATAAACCTATTTCTGTTCACTCTGCCTGTTCTCAGATACAAATTGCATGTACAGAACTCCACACTTCATTTGCACTGTATCTGAAAACAATCTCCTTTCCCAAAAGCACTGACTGCATAGTTTTATCAGTGGAAGTGAACATGAAGATCACAAATATTACTTTAAATATTACCTCAAATAGAGTAAGAATTTCCCACAATGCCACAATTTTAACAGATGTATTCTCACAGCATCTATAGCTGTATGAGAGATATTTGTGCAATATTCGAAGCACAATTAAGATGTGCTGTGCTCAAAACAATGTTGCTGTTGAGATTTGATATAAACTTATTGGGCAGCGTTAGAAGTCAAACTTGGCATTGCTTTGGTCACAGATCTCTTTGAATGGGCAGAAGAGATAGAAAACCTATTCATTATTATTTACCTTTTTGTTCCCAAAAAACCCCAGTTAAAAATAAATATTGTTTCATTGTCTTCACAGGTTTCAAAGACTTAATGGAATTTCCACTGTCATTATTTTCCTAATAGCACCACTCAAGCAGCAGCAGTAGCATTAGCTATTGCTTGTAATGATAATCATCAAAATGAGCCTAGTTGCACAGACAGATTTTTGGGGATTTTTTCCCAATGAGTTCACCTATCAGTTCTGTTGACAGGCATAACAAAATTCTTTACATCCAAAATGGCCAATAATTTAAAGTATTTCTTCACAAAATATCCCATATAATAGATTTGCCATCTATACATTAGCATCAGCCACCTCTGAGGTATTTTGCAGTGGGATTTGGGTTTAGCATTCTGTGCATTTTATTACACAGAGTAAATACCAACCACATTGGACCATATGTGCTAACAGCTGAGTCTTTCTCTGTGCTTTTCTGACCTTGGTGACTAGAAAATTGGAGTTAATTCAGGCAAACAAGATTGATGCCATATGTGGTTTTTATCAAAGGTGTAGAGGAGTGGTGGGATACTGATCAGAAGAATTTTTTGTTAACAAATCTGTCAGATTTTGAAATAATTCCGGCAGTTTTATCTTTAAACACCTTTAGTCTCCTAAACAACATACTTGAGAAGATAAGCAACATAACACTTAAGGAGCTGCTTTCCTCCAACAATAGAAAGAATAAATAAAAGAAATAATTGAAAAGATCTGGAATTAAAAGTTACAGTAAAAGACAGAGGAACTTTTCAGCCAGACTGGCTCCTGCTGAATACATTATGAAAAATTCATCTACACACATAAATGAATTTACATGTTTTCAGTTAATGATCCATACAGAAAACACAGACAATAGCAGAGTTATAAGATGCAGTTTTAAGTATTTTTTAGTACTGATATATAGAGTCCCTTCCCAACTTACCAGAAGTTGATGGAGAAAATCACATTGCTGACAAAATCATACATGTCAAAATTTAGAGTAAAATACAATTAATGTGTTTATTTGCATGCTGCAATATGGACATCTGTAGTAAGTGAGTCCAGGCAGTATAAATGTAGTTCAACAGAGAAAGGGATATCATACAGCTTTTGAAGGCTAAGTTCTACAAAGGCTCTGCTTTATTTATAATTGGGAACAGGCAGAACAAATGTATGGCAGAACCAGGGGGAAAGAATTCACTTTCCAATATTACTAACTGGTCTATTTGAATTCTTTTCACAAGAATTGCTCAAAATTAACAGCAATAAAGTAACTGAAAATTTCCAATGAATGAAAATGTGAAAACTAATTACCAGCTTGTTTGACCACCCAGTGATTTAAATCAGTCATGTCAGGATTAAATAATACACCAAAACTCAGTCATAGATTATTCTAAGATTTCTGCAGCTAATCCTGTGCTAATTACTTAATTATTGCTCATTACAAGTGCCTTAATATATAACTGAACTGTGCAGAACTAGTCTTGGGGAAAAAAAAAGTATAATTTTGAGAAGCACTATGATGTGTGATCTTCTGAAATTACTGAATCCAAAATTCCCCTATTTCATATATTTTTGTAGAGGAAAAACAAAGGTAAAACAGTGAAAAGTTCATGCGCTGTTATTTCCACTGCTCTATATAAACTGAAGAAACGTGCTGCTCAAAATCTGACTATAAATACATAGTTTGCATTTTCAGTAGAACCCTGGGTACTAGATCTTTAAGTTAGGTTGAACTTTAAATTGCAAAAGCAATTTTAATTTGAACACATTTAGCATTGGCTGTAGGAACAGATACTTATTCCTGTGACAACAGTGAAGTGCTCTCTCATGTTTGCACCAGGAAGCGTCTGTCATAGGGTATGGCCTCAACATTGCAGCCTTAAAGATGTATGTGTTCTGTTCACATCAGTTGCCCTGAATTCTTGGAAAGATCATGGTGAAAAGCACTGTCACCTCTTATTTCTTTCCATTTTCAGCGTTTTCTCCATGCATTTTGCAATGCAAACAGAGGTCCAACTGTAGTCTTATTAAACATTATCTTCAGTTACAGAAGTCAGAGTTAAAATGGTACTAACATTGAGCTATATCAGTCAGAACAAGGAAATAAGTAGTTGGGCTGGGATGACCTCCCCTCAATCCTTACTTTTTTTTTTCCTATGTGAGCAAAAAACTGAAATTTCAGTGATACACTAAACTTTCAAAAAAGTTTCAAAAAAGTTTTAGATAATAGTGTATTAGGAACAAAGTAAACAGAATGATGGAAAAAATGAGAGAGAAAAATTTCATATCAAGTTCAGTTTGCAGAAAAATTAAGATAATAATAAGAATCAAAGTTTAAACATGGAATTTTTTTATTTGGGGAAAAAGTATTTTTTTATATAAATAATTCCTTAGCTGACATAAAAATTTTCTGTGCTACTCAGGAAGAGCACATCATGTGAGATGTATCCAGAGATACCTTAGCGACATTTTTAGCTTTCTAACTAAAAATTTCTACTAATTGTCATCGCAGAAGACTTTTTATTATTGACTAAAATATTATTCAACATTGATGTACTTATAGTTGCACATGGTAAAAGCAATTACACTTTATAATCTATGCATTTTTGGGGGCAGAACAGAATTTTTTATTAATAATGAAGTGTTTTAAACATGGCTTGAAGTAATTAGTTTGTGATCTCTGACATCCATGTTCTGAAATACAGTCAAGAGAAGGAACAGCTATTTGAAATGTACTTATGTGGTCTAGTGGAAATCTATGTGCCATCAGAAAAATATTATGTGGGCTGGTATGTGATAACTCCTAGAAAACTTACAGTTAATGATCATGAGGGGGTTGGAGCTAGAGGATCTTTAAGGTTCTTCCAGCCCAAATCATGCAATGATTCTATGATTATCCAACTGCCAAGGATTCTGGACATTTCCTTCATGGAATCACTGGGTGTAGCTGTGCATCATTCTGTTTCCCCATCAAACTGTCAGTAAATTGACCAGTTGGACAGAAAAGTAATTCTGTTATCCATCTAGTAAGAACCTAATGGGAAACACAATTTCTGATGTAGTTTGAGAATCCATTAAGTTGAATTTAGCTAAATTTATATTATTAGCTCTGCTAATCTGCTTACGAAAACAAGCCAGCCTTTTCAGGATGTTACCAAATTATTTTGCTGAGTGGTTTCCAATAATAACAACTGGGACTACAGTGTTTGACTTAGTTCCTTATTTTGTTTTAATTGAAACATCTGAGAAAATTCCATTTGAGGGAATTTCATGGAAACTAATTTATGAGCAACTATTTTAGAAACTTCCAATAGACATTAAGTAAATATGTATTAAATTTCAATTTAAAAAGCTAACAACATTACTGGTGACTGACAATGCTTTGCTGTTCACATGTATTATATAAGACTGAAAACAATGGCAAGAAAAACAAAAATAGAGCAAAAACACTGAAAACTCACTGAGTACATTCTACATTGTATACCATACTACTTATACTACTACCTCTAGTTCCCACAGAGTTTGACAAAAATTAACTGTTGCTCTCATAGTGTTTTTTATTGTATTTTAGTACATTACTGATGCCACTGTCAATGTGTTATTGTGACTATGTTATTTTGAGTGATCCTTTGGTTGACCCCTTCACTACCCGCAGGTAGGGTTAAAGAGATGACCTATGAGTTTGAAAGCCATTGTGCAGGAAAATGTGTTGTAGCAACATCGCAAACATGTTTTCTCTGCATATGCCAAGAAAAAAAGCAGCCAAAGCAGTGACAGTACAAACAATTTCAAACATGAAACAGTGGATTATATTGCTTGGGCAAGTAAAGAAATAGTTTCATGTTTATTTTGAATATCAGCCATCTGCTGAATTTGCTTAAAATGTGCTAATTAACATAATAGGTTTTTCTAATGAGCACCTGGATCAGCAGTTAGACAGATACACCCTTAGTTCATTTTAAAATAAATAGCTGCAGATAAGTGAAAGACATTCTCTGTCAACAAGTAAATTAATAAAGAAAAATAACCTGCTTTAAGGTGTATAGATCCATGAACAATTTTTAACTTGTCATAAGACCGAAATCAACTTTTATGGTTTCATCTTAGCAACAGCTAACTTCAGTAGTGTGCATCAACACTGTGTGATCAATGTCACTTATCAAAGGGGACGGGCATTATAATCTTATTAATTTGCATGAATATTTTTATAATTTGATTCTGGTTTATGTTTATATGACAAAGTTGCACTGAATCTTTTAGGAAGGTGACAACTTACTGAAGATCTCTGGGAAAAGTATATTCATGTTCATCATGACAGATGTGAGAGCATCTGTCAATTAGCCCGTACTTTCCATTCAGATCATGACAGTATTTGCCACAATTCTATGATAGATATTTTCTCTAGCAAATATATTCTATAGCTAACTTTATCCCTGACAATGTTTTTACTTTAAATACAAAAATTTAACTAAGTAATTGCTATGTCTAAAGAAACATCAAACAAAAATATTATATACAAACCACAGTCACATAATTATAATATTTTCTTTACATTCTAATTACTCTCTATTTGATTTCCTAATTTTGAGTTAAATGTAAGAATAAAGAAAATCCCAGTAACTTGTTCGTTTGCTCTACTTACTCTAGGGTTGCCAAATCATACAGCATGATATTTCTGGGCTTGTTTGTTATCAACTGTTATCCTTATGGGACTTGTAAGTAGGAGTGAGAAAATTAATGAGTTGAGACAACGACAGTTTAACAGGTAAAGCAAAAGAAGTGTGCACAAGCAAAGCACAAGGAACTCTTTCACCATTTCCCATGGACAGGCAGGTGTTCAGCCATCCCCAGGAAAGCAGGGCTCCATCATGTGTACCCATTATTTGGGAAGACAAACATCATCACTCCAAACATCCTGCCCCTGCTTTCTTCTTCTCCCCCCAGATTTATATGCTGAGCATGATGCCATATGGTGTGGAATATCCTTTTAGTCTGTTGGGGTCGGATGTCTTTGCTCTGTCCCCTCCCAATTGTTTCTGCACCCCCAGCCTATTCACTGGTGGCGTGGTATGAAAAGCAGAAAAGGCCTTTTCTCTGGGCAAGCACTGCTCAGCAGTAACAAAAATGTTCCTGTCTTATCAACACTGTTTTCAGCTCAAATCCAAAACATAGTCCCGTACCAGCTACTGCAAAGAAAATTAACACTGCTCCCACCAAAACCAGCACAAAGCCATAGCCTTTTAAAAAATGTCTAGCATGAGTTAAAGACAGCTAAAAATTTGAAATGGCTCATCTATTCCAAGAGGAATAGTGCTGACATTGAAGGTGATAAGGGAAGGGAGGCCCAAAGTTTTAGTTTTATTAATGTAATCACTGTTCCTTAATTCAGTCTGGTAAATCTAAGAAAAGCCATTTGTTCAAATGGACATAGAACATGCAAGGAAAATAAAACTATGGAGGCTCATTCCTGTTCTGTGAGAGGATGGCCCATGTACCAGTGTCCCAGATTACCACAACAGTCCTGGAATCACAGAACTGTTGAGGTTGGAAGGAGTCTCGAGATAATTTATCCCAAAATCCAGTTCCAAGGAAAGTCTAGTAGAGCAGATTGTCTAGGATATTGTCTAGTGTTTGAGAATTTCCAAGAATGGAGTCCTTACAATCCCTCTGGGAAACATGCTCCATTGCTTGACCCTCATAGTAAAATGTTTAAATGTAAATGTTGATATTTCAATTTTTGCCACTGCCCTGTCTTCTTTCACTACAAACCACCAAGCAGAGTTTGGCTCCATCTTTTTTACATCCTCCCACCACATATTTATAAATATCAGTCTACATTCCCCGCACACAACTTTTCTTTGTTCCAGGCCAAACAAACCCAGCTCTCTCAGTCTCTCTTCTAATGATGGCTACTTTAATTCACCAGGGGTTTGGCATTTTCTTTTGTTGACCTACATGAGGTTCCTGCCTGTCGAGGTTCCTCCAAATGGTACCACAACTATCTGGTCTGTCAACTACTCCTCTCAGTTTTTTTATCATCTGTAAACTTGCTGAGATATCACCATCCAGATCATTAATGAATCTGTATGGGACCTGATATCCACATGAGAGCATAACTGTTTATAACTGGTCTCCAGTTGGACTTCACGCTGTTTATAACAACCCTTTGAGCCTACCAGTTCAACCAGATTTTAGTCCTACTCACTCTTCACTTAATACAATCCATACTAAACTAGATATATACCTTTAACCAATGACACATAAGCAAAATTTGTCCTGTTTTTGTCTTGGTGTTGAACTGTCCTTCTGGTCTTGATCTCCCTTTTAAAGTCTAGTAAAGACATTCAAATAGCCTCTAAGAGTCTCTTTATACCACTTATCATAATGTTTTGTAGACAAAGTGGATTTCTGCTACACTGAAGATTCACAGAACCATAAAATAATAGAATATGTGATGCTGGAAGGAACCACAATGATCACTGAAGTCCAACTCTGAGTCTTGCTCAAGATTGCCCCCAGAGTCACACCACGTGCCTAAGATCTTTGTCAAAACACTTCTTGAACTCTGTCAGGCTTGGTGCTGCAACCACTCCCCTGGGAAGCCTGTTCCAGTGCCCAACCCCCCTCTGGGGGAAGAAGCTTTACCTGATATCCAGCCTAAACCTCCCCTGACACAACTTCAGGCCATTCCTTCAGGTTCTGTCACTGGTGACCAAAGAGAAGAAATCAGTGCCTGCCTCTCAACTTCCCTTCACGAGGAAGTCGTAGACTGCCCCTCAGTCTCCTCTTTTCCAGGCTGAACAAGCCAAGTGACCTCAGCACCTCCTCATCCTATCTTTTTAATATAACCATTTTGTCTACATCTTCAAGTACAAAAAGTAAACTTATCTCCATTTCACTCTATTACTCCACTGTTTCCTTTGCATGTATAATGACTTGGGTTTAGACTCTGCTGCTTCTTATTCTAATTCCTCCTCCTCTCCTGCTTACAGATGTTAGACTGCTAACATTTTGAAGACAAAACAGCACCTCTACTTCCCCCAACATATGAGTAAATGTAAATAATTAAAAAACTTTCCTTTTTTTTTTTCTGTAGTAGTTAGTAAAATCAGTCTTAGTTCCTTTGTTCAAAACCAAGTCTTCATAATTCTGTTTGATCTTTCTCTAGAATATTTCTTAGCTCTCTTCCTATTGATTAGACAAAAAACCCCATTGTTATCTCAATATTCAAGTCGGGAGTGCATTTACTGAGAATTCATTAAAACTTGCCCACTGTGCCTTATCAAACTGAACCTGATTTTGTGACCTTTATGCCTCACTTTAAAAATTTCAATCTGTTTTAAATCACTAGCTTAGCTGGCTTTTTTTCCATTTGCCTGCACCAAAATGCGCCTTGTTCGCCTCAACTCTTTTGACCCTCACTCACGTATAGTATGATTATTGCCTAGAGAAATGTTAAACGTTTGCTTTGACCAGCTTATTTTTCCACTTTCAGTTTTTTTATTTCCTTTGAGTCTTTTTTTGATATGTATGAATTTACTTCAGACTGGAAGCTGACAAGAGGCTTAAGGCAATCTTATTTTCTCCCCCTTTAAATGGGCTTTATCTAAGCAATACCAAATACCATAGCAGCAGTGCAGTACCTTTTGTTCTTGATTGCAGGGCAGCCCATTTACTTGAAATTTCAAATGATGGAGAAGGAACTAATACAAGCTCATGCATACATTTACTTGTCTTTGGGATCAACCTTCTGAACTCCTTGAAGACAATGATTAAGCTATTTCTTACTCTCTACACAGCTCTCCTAGACCAATTTACAGGTTATAAGTTAGTCTACTTCTTCACTATTATCATCCATTAGAACAAATATGCAATGCTTGGAAAGATAATAAAGCTAGCAAATAATACACATCAATGGATATAAAATACACCAGCTCACTGAAACCATTTTATTTTTAAAAATCTTGCCTAAACATTGTGCAAGCTTATACTTCATTTTTATTTACTTCTCTGGAATCTAATAATCCCTCAGAAACTGAAACTAAAGCTATTGTCCTTTTAATACTTGTGTCTAAATAAATTAATTTATACTTGTTTTTTCTGATGCCTCAGGATCTTGATTTTCCAAAAGAAAATTAAACTTCCGGACATTTCCAGGAAATTTTGTCCCTTTAAAATTACTGTCCAAAAAATTTTGAATACATCTCACATATTTCAAACATTGTATATAATCCACTTATGGTATAAATTTTATCAAGACACTCAAAAATGAAATTTCCATAAGTCTTCTAAATCTATGATGAATTGTATATGGTGTACAATTTTATTTTCCAGTTGTGGAATATGAAAAACTTACACCTAGGTCAGAGTTCCTTAACAGAACTCCAGACTGAGCTGACTGGTTTAGAATGAAGTCCAAACAATAATTTTAGCAATAATTTATAACAATAATTTACAACAATAATTTACAAATAAACATTAGTGAGAAATAAAAGATACATTTTTTGTGAACACTCATACATAAATATTATGAACCCTATGCCATAACACTCAAAGGTAAAATTTCTACTAGTCTTTCTGGATTATGCTTACCCCACCTGACTAGTGGTGTTCAGTATATTTCTATATTATACTACATTTTTCAGTAATTCATTAAAAGATTTATTCAATAAAGAAAATCATTGGTATTAGCAAATTGATATTAGCAAATTATGTCATAGAATCAGAGAATTATAGAATCATTTAGGTTGAAAAAATATATCTTCTAAGATACATCCAGTTTAACCATGATCTTAACACTGCCAGGTCTACAACTAAACTATACAACTACCCTAAAATTCATGACTCCATGGTGAAAATTGATTAAAACTTTATCATGGACTGATAAAAAAGTTCATACTGATTCATGGAAGGGTTTTGGTTGGAAAGGACCTTCTAAGAATATCTAGTCCAGCCTCCTTGCCTTGGACAAGGACTTCTTTCACTAGATCAGGTTGCTCAAAGGCCTGTCCAATCTGGCCTTGAGCTTGCTGGTACTCTCCGCCAACACCCCCACTTTATAGTCACTAGTAACATTCATGTAAAGAGGTCCTTGACCCTCAGAATCACTGTCTCTCCTCGTTAAAAAGAAGTAATGTCTAGAAGTAGTTTTAAATAGAGCATAAATACATAGTCAAACTCATTGAATACGGATATTAAGCATTTTTCTTTATGATGGCATCCTTTCCTCCATTGAATTACTCCTACCATCTCCCAGATCCCTAATTTAGCCAATCCTCAGCCATTTGGAAGAGTTTATCATTCCATATATCTTTATACACAGGTATAGATACACCCCTTGCAGTGTGTTTTTGTGTGTTTATACATCCAAATACCATATCTCTGTGTGTTTTTATTTTTGTAATGCATTTCTCATAGATCCTAAATAGAACACTAGATTTAAGTAGACTAGATAATTAGGTTTAACAAATAGTCCTTTCTATGTAGCAGCTTCTCTAGTTATGAAAGAGTTAGGGAAAGTATATTGAACCTTGAAGAGCATCAAAAAACTTTCAGTAGAAGATATTGCAGCCTTGCAATGTAATTCTTAATATTTGATGGATACTAATTCCAATGAATCTCTACACTATCGACACATATTCAAAGATTTTTCAGAAATATGGTCTCTGCTATTTTGAACTAACCAAATCACTTTTTGTCCATTTATATTTCCACCCACTTCTCAAAGATATGCAGAAATTAGTATCTCCTTATACATCTGCAATGATCTGCAAGAGAGAGGTCATCTGGGAGGGTTGAAACTATCTCTTTTGAAAATTCTGTAGAAGTAAACTCCTCATTATCCTTTCAAATACAGGACCTGTGGCTAGACAGCTATAGGTCTTCTGAATAGATCAGGATGCAATCTATTCTGGAAAAAATACTGACATAGCACAATTTGTTCTTCAGATCAAGGAAGAGAATGTGAACTTTTTTCTTCATCCTAATTTAACATGATGAGGTAAGTGGTGGAAAGGGAGAGCCAATAAGGAATATGATGAACCACCACAGTAGCAAGCACTCAGGACCAATTTACTAGTATTAATATAAAGAGGAGATTTTTAATGTTTTTGATAAAGCTTAAGAGCCTATTTCAAAGCTTATAAATAATGCATAAATATTTAAAGAATGCTATTAATTTCACTTGGTTATAAAAGTCAGGATACACAGGTGAAGTTCTCATTTGCATATTCAATTTGAGCCTTACTCTAACAAAAAAGAAATTTTCTTTTTTTATCTCTGTTCATAAACATCTTCCCAATTGCCTGCCATGCTCAGTATAAAATATAAGCATAGATATTTTTGTCAGGACTTTTGAGACAGGTCAAATATGACAGAAAAGCAGAGAGACATCAAGACAGAACCAATACATTAATCTTGAGATACTAATAATTTCAATAGAGCTATTTCATTTAGGACCAGATGAGGATAAGAAGCTACAACCTTGTACCTGTATTACTAGAATTCTGATCTTGAGAAATGTCAGATAACTTTGTTTATACTATTCTATCATTCTCAAAATTATAATTATTATTCAGCAAATCATTTTCTTCACTAGTCTCACCTTGGTTGTTTCTTCATCCCAGTAGGGGGAAGTGTGTGGGAAAGGGAAGGAGTAACTATTTCTGCTCTCTGAAGAAATTTTTTTCATTAGACCTATTATTGCTGTACAACTTTGTTGTTAATATCAGCTGCTAGCAGAAAAGTATATATGGTAGACATTTCATGACTACCTGAAAACGAGAAAACACCTACTGTACAGTGTGACCTTGAGTCACTAAGAAAGGGATTTATAGTTAGAAATAAGCTGGACAAGTCTGCTTACTAGTACCAAGCTTTGTGGAGCAAAAGATGGAAGAGGAAAGAAGGCAGTTTAGTGATTTGATAGAACAAATAGTCAAGAAGGTGCACTTTAAACAGTTTCCAAGGTAACTACCTCTGAGGCTGAAATCTATAAATAGGGGTACGAACAGGGTTTCCACTATGATACTGAAGGCAATCAAATATGCAAAGGAAAATAAATAATTAGAAGAGTGGAAGGTTAAATGAAAGAACATGAAAAATTATATTTAATAAAAAAAAATAATAAAGGAGTAGTAAAAAAAAATTACTGGATATTAGTGGTGTCAGTAGTATCTTCACAGTGGCCTGAAAAGCTTTGACAAAGAAGATAAAATTGTCTACCAGAGGAGTATTTGAAACCAAATTATATGACTTTATAAGCATTTGGATGTGCACATCCAATTTATATAGATTATATATACATACATGTACACATACACACAATCCGCTTAGGTTGTCTGATATTGCTGTAAGTGCAAGAGATCAAATGTACAGTATAGTTGATATAGGATGTTAGTCAAGAAAATATATTTAATCTGGGCTATGAATTTATCAAATAAATATTCCCTTAAATTGTGAATACTGATTCTTTATTTTAAACTAAGTCTTTCCAAAGATCACATTAGTTTTTTCCCTTATTATTTGACTGAAATAAAGCTTCCTGGTTATGGGTCACTATCTACTTCAACCCCTGTACTTTTGATGTTACAGCAAAAGTATTTTTCCCAAAGGTAGTAAAAAAGGACAAAGAGCAACAGCTAGATTGTCATGTAAATATGAGCACCTTTGAGCCAAAACAGATTTGACAAACCTCCCAAAATGATAAGATGCAGACATGATTCAAAACACTAAAAATTATTAAGGGAGACTTTGTGTATGTGCGTGTTATCCACATTAATATAACGTGTGCATGCATGTTGATGAAACTGAAAGAAATTTGAAATATTTATGTTTGATATCGTTTAAAGATTTGAGTTTTCAAGAGTGACAGTTCTTTATATTTTTCTGATGCATTTAGCAGAATAGAGAGGAAAGAATAGAAGGAAAGGAGAAGGAGAAGAAATAAGTTCTAAAATCCAAATCTCCTTTCAAACACTTCTGATTTTAACACCAAATGTTGTTGCAAACAATGATATGCACCAGTTCAGGAAAGCTCTAAATTTATATGAAATATAAATTGCTAGAAAAATGTAGGTTGTGAAAGAAAAGCAAGTGAAACCTGTGGGTTTGCCTAGATCTAGTACTTAAAGAATAAGATTGATTCTCTTTTTTTGTGTTCTGAAAGAAAACAGGAAGCCCAGAAAGTAGTTTAGACACCTTAGGCCAAATATACATGTTGCATCATCCCAGGATATTTGTTCCAAAACATAGGATAAACTTTGTTTCATAAAACCAAATTCATCCCTTTAAAGAGACATGGCATAAGACTGACTGTTGCATCAAAGTTCTTCTAACTTCTGGAATCTGGCTTTCTGAGCTCCTGAACTCCTGCTAGGTTATGAGGTCATGCCATGGTGAAGGCCAGTAAATGAGTATAGATAATAATATGGGCATGGATCTATGAAGAAATGAAAACTCATTCAGAAGAAATGGTGCAGTATTACTTTGAAAATCTTCCTGGAAGTTCATCTTTCTTTCATGTTAGAAAAATTAAAATATTTAAGTGCATCATATAATTACTCAAAAAAGCCAAGAAACTTTTCTCACCTCAAAAAGCCAAAACTTATCTGTTTACTGCCAATGAACCTATGAGTATTTCAGATTTTTATTAAAGATTAATCTTTAACAGAGGTCTATTAGATAAGCTTTATGGCTCTTCAGTTTGTTTTGGTTAAGAGATGTTTTGTTTTGCTATTATTGTTTAGATACATTTTAAACTTTCAGGTATACTCGTTCAAGGTAAATGTGGAGGAGGGGAACTCCCTGTTGCTGTAGGAGCAAAGACAATGCACAAAAGAAAAGTAAGGCAAAAAATCAACTTCTTAATTATTCAACAATACACTTTCCTGAAAATTTCTTACATGTCTCTTTTTTATATTCAACATTTTTAAAGCATAGTAGGGCAAGACTTCTGTCATCTGAAGATGACGTGAGCACAGAGGTAAGAGTTTGCAGGAAGTGCAGGAGCTCAAGCTATTTGGTGCTTGAATATATATTACATACAGGAGCATTCAGATATTTAGGTGTTTTCATAGGTAGATATCGCACCAACGTTCACAGCTCTTCCTAGTATGTTTAGAAGAGAATTTTAGATACGTATTATAGCATACAGGATGTATTTATATCATTATGAATTCTGCCTACTGAAATTGAGGTAACAGGGGTATCTATGAAGAAAGCTGTGGTGTTATGGTAAATCCAGCCAGTAGATCAACAGGTGTTAATGTGCAGTGAGAAGAACAAACAGATTTTAGGCTTTCCATTCCAGGACATGGAATCTAACATAGAAACCAAACATATATTGTTTTGTCATAATAATTAGTTCTCCTAATATATAAAGGGGACAGACAATTGTTTGGAAGCTGGTATTGAAAACCTACAACTAAAAAGTCGTAGAAGTCTTGCTATAATATTCTTCAGGAACAATAGAAGTAGCCCTATTCATATATGACAATTTTCAAAACACTTGGGTTTTTTTCAATTAATATAATATTTCTATTATATTTTTGTGTTCTCTTAGTTGAGCCCAGAGAACTTAGGTACATGACCTTCTTGCTACTATACCTTTCCCCACTAGCAAAAAGGAACATAACAAGGAAAATCTGATTCCCAGCAGAAGATTAATTACAAACATCCAAAAAGTCAGAGGAAAATAAATCAAGAGCATAATATGTGCATTTTTTTGATTGTTATTGACTCTTCTCCCATCTTACTCAGTCTCTAAGATTTATTCAGGAAATAAAGATGAAATATACCACTTTAATCAGCTTTCATCTTTGATTGCTTTTACCATGAACTTAATGCAGTGAAAAGAAATTAATTGTAGAGTTATTCAAGCAAGGGGTTTTGTCACTGCAAGTTTTCTGTTATTGCATGGCTTGAATCTTGGAAAACAAATTGATGAATCTTTGATATGATAGTATTTCTATCATTGTGCAACCTGTGAACAATGATACAATTACAACCTACAAAATAATAACCTTTAGTCTTTTAGAAAAAATAAATTTAATGGAGTTTCTACCTCTGAGGACTTAATCATCCACAATATTCATTCTGTGACAAACAGTCTTTAAAACAAAGTAACCTCTTTAAAATCTTACCCTCTGTTTCATTTTAATACTAGCGCCTCTCTAAAGACTGCTATGAGACTCACATAGTCCTGACTGTTGCATCAGATGAAATCAGGTGAAATCAGGACCATTGTGCAGGGCATCATGAGGATTTTCCTGCTTGCTTCTCTCTACAGCTATAAAACAATAACCCTCCTATTACTCCTGACGTTTACTAGAAGCTGACTGTAGGCTGAGAGGGACGGCAAGGACAGGACGGGAGAGAGAGGTAGAGAAGTATAAGAAATACACTTGCAATGCTAAATACAGGCAGCTGTCAAAATCCTCTAAAAGCTGTTGTAATTTGCCTGCAATGCAGGGCCAAGTACATGTAAGGTGCCTAATCAAAATAAATCAGCCCCACAACAATGGGAAAACAAAGCTCATGTATTGAAAACAAAGCACATGTTCAGAATTCATTTAGGAAGAGAAAAACTTCATCTAATGACATATCAGTAGCTAAAGATAGGTCAAACTTTTCTGACAGAAGTCTTTGTGATCAAGACTTCGTCCCATACTGTGAATAGAAGCTCTAGTGGCAGGAGCACCAAGAGAGCAAGAAAGCTTGAGAGTGAAGACATGCTCTGCAGGCTACCAATTTTCCAGCTTCCTTCTGCCAGACACTGCCAGACTGCCTTAGTAGTACAGACACACAGAGAGTATGGAGAGATAATAAGCTGAAAGTGAGCAATTTTCTAAGGGAAGAAATGAGATGAGGTGAACACCTAACAGCTGCCAATCAGAATTAAATGATACTGTGAGGATACTTACCTGAGAGTTGATGAATGAAAATGTAGCAGGTCTGTACAATTTGTGAATCTGCACTTTTGTATATAAATTGCATTAAAAAAATACTGTCCAAAATATAAAAATTAGAAGATTATTACTGAACACTCCCCTTTCTCCAAATATCTGTATTATTTTATAGATTTATTTTAAGATAATGATCTGATGGGGTTTTCACACTCTCATTCATGTTAAACTTGCTATTTCAATTTAATAAGTTTCTAAAGATCACTAAATATTTTTTATGTTGGGTCTGGTGGTTTTTTTCCCAGTGAAACTGGGAGGAAAATCTTGACTGGAGAAAAATAGCATACAATATTAATGTAGGAGTCAGCTAAATACCTTGAAATCAGCAGCAATAAATGCTCTCATGACCCATCTTAAAACAGCTTTTTCATCTCTGCTATGATTATGATAATTTCTGATGACAATCTACCATATTTTTAAATTTTTTCTCTGTCATGTAATCCTGCATTGTTTTTAATTTCCAGGGTAATCCTTAGAGTCGGCCTATTGTGAGGAAGTATTGGATTTTAATATGAACGACCTTACACTAGACTGAGGAATAAAGAAATTTTGTGGAGACATAAGTGAAAAGATAAGCTATGATATCAACATTGTGATCTCTTTCTGATAACATTTCTAGGATTCATTAAGATGAGTTTCTACTACATTTTCACTGCCTAATCTAATTTTAGAGTAGTCTGAAATAATATATTTCCATATACATCCATGTGGTTTTTTCACCTCTTTCCTGTAATTTGGTGTCATGTGATTTCTATTAAAATGATGCAGAAAATTAAGGCACTGTGAACTGTTCCCTCCAATGGCACAAATTAAGTATGAAGCACCCTAGCATGACTACAATCCTTGTTTTTAAAAATGTTATTATTTCACTTCATTGTTTGGGGTTTTCATTTCACTGACCTGCTGGCAAAAAAGTGAATTAAATGACCCACCACAATATGGAGAGAAATCTGTAAACTCTCCCCAGTTCACAGATTTGTTAGGGGGAAAGTTACGTATTTTGTTCCTGAGACTTCCGGAAAGGAAATGCCTTCTATTTATGACAATGCACACTGTCCTACCCTCTCAGCCTAAAGATCAGAAGCATATTTTCATTTCAAGGTGGCTGTGAGAACTAGACATAATTCCTGGCTTAGAATTCTCCAGTGAAAACTTCCTTACATCCTTCAGCCTTTTCTCCTTCTGCACATACATGGAAAAAGAGTAGGATTTCAGCTTCTCTCTCTTTGGTCTAAAATATTGGTTCCTTGCAGGCCTTCACAGATAATTTATGAAGAAAGATACTGACCCTTTGTTTAGAAAGAAAAATGTGCAGAAGGGAGGTTGGAGAAGGACAATGCAAAAAACAACCCTCTCGTAGTCTTGGATGAGAAAGGTTGTCAGACAAAGAAAGAAAACAATGCAGAATTAAACCTTTCATTTTCAAAGTCCTAATCAAATATAAACCATTCCTAACATCACCCACTGAAGTACTTAAATATAACCTCCTTTTTTCAATACAGAAACTGAAGAAAAAAGACACATTAAGTGGCCTGATTTGTAATAACATCACTTGATATACAGAGGCTGAACTTGGGAGTTTTGGTCTTGAACTCAGGTCTGAAAGTGTGATAGGTCTAAAAAGGAGATGATAAAACAGGGTAAGCTGCTGTAATGGCTAATACAATTTTCACATCATTATCAGAACCCACCCAGGTAGCAAAACCTAATAAGTGACTGCTGATAGAAGACCATTTATACACATGTTGATTCACAGTTATGGGTCTTTCCCTTTCAGAACAAAACCTGAGCAACCCTTTTCACATCCTGTTAGTAAAGAGCTAACTACACTCAGAAGTAGGTAACAATGACTGCTCCCTACAGTGTGACTGCCACTCACTGTTCGCCTCTCACTTCTCAGAAGGCAGGAAGCGTGCATTGAAACCACGGGAACCTAAACCTATTATGCCCTCTCACCATAAGGTGAGTCTAAAGACCAGCATATGACCAGCTATACATGTATAAAAGTTACAGGACATTTTCAAAAATCTCTCTATATACAGTTATATTTTTTAAGTGAAATCCACAAATAACTTCATAAAAGAATACTTAATGAAGTATATAATAAACAGCTTCCGCATTTAAAATCTAATTGTCAGTAGGCTGTGATTACAGGATAAAAGATAAAGATGCAGTTAAGTATAAAGTATGTGGTAGCACTTTTAATTTTCAAGCTTTACATGTTATAAGTACTTTTGCTGCACTGCACAGTGCTATTTTACTCAACATATTTTTTAACACAATTATTTAACAGGACAGATGAGCAAATCCCTTTACTTAGAACCAAAACTCTCCAAGCAAGATATGGGGGAAAATACAGGTCTAACCTCCAACATCATGAAATTATCTTGATAGTGTATATTTGATTGGATCTATGAACATTTGGAAAAAACTGACAGAAGTGATGAGACATAACTGCATTCCTTTTACAAGGCCACAGACAGGGCTTGCTGCAGAATGATGACTAGTAAAGATTCTGTGCACCATTTGCAGAATAAGGCAGCAGGTGAACAATGTAGAAAGTTTGACCTTATCTGGTAAGCCATCTGGTTCCCTTTCATGTCAGGAATGATTCTATTCCCTTTGCCAAGTCTTCACTGGAGGAGCAATCTGTCTGACCCTTCATAATTCTTCCAGATCTTACCTTCACTGTCAGCTAGCCTCCCAGATTTTATTCCACTATCAAATTTTCTTGGGTTTTTGCATCTGAAAATAGAGACCTGGAGTCTATTAAGTATTTCATAGACCTGTTTCTACTGTCCCTGAAACATCTGGAAAAATCGTGACTACACTGACAAGCATTTCTACTACAAAAAAATAAAAGTGGACTCAGGTGATTTTCAAGACAGTTTGCAAGACAAGTAATGTCACTGTAAAGCAGCAATCTTCACATCTGCCTTTTTTTTTGGCAATGTAGTTACTAAACATGAATGGTGCTACTTTTATCTTAAGAAGGATATGAGCTACAAATCACTGCCAGTTCAGACAAGTATGTCAAATGCATGTCACTTTCTCAAATTTTACCCTAGTCTGACTGCTCTCATAAACAACATGCTGAGCTAAGAGATTCAATGGTAGCCATGCTCTTCTTATATTTTAACCAGTTGCGGTGATTTGTTTAAATTAGAGGTGTCCATATACAGGCAATTTTTCTTGTTCTAGTGTCACAACTACAAAAGCATAGAGCATACTCCTAGATTTATATTATTTCAGCTCAGCCAACAGACATTTTCATGCCTTTCTAGACAAAGTTACAAGATTTATATGTTTAGAAACCAAGTCTAAAGAGACAATATAGACTCTCCTAGATTTCATTTAGCTAGATATAACCCTAAACTAGTTTCGGTCCATATTCTCCTAAGTAATGAGATGATCATGAAGAGGAAAAAAGCTTATAATGTGTTAAAACCCCATGAACTCATTAATGTGGATCTAAAGTGTTGGAGAAAAGTTCACAAGTGGCATACAGTGATGGTGATAGTAACCACAAGCCAAATTCTAAACTTCCATATGGTCACTCGGCACGGCTGGAGTACTGGGGTGCTCAGGAAATTTCTTGCTAACAAAGTGCTGTTGGGAGCCATAACCAACCAGCTGTCATGATTTAGACTGTGTTTGAAATAGGATCAACCCCAGGGACAGAAAGATACTGTTCCTTTGTGCAACTTCTTTTTACAAATTCTACAGAATTCATCTCTGTCATAAACAACAATCAAAGAAGAGCCCATACATAAATTAAAACCAGTGCCTCACCTGTTCATTGGAAGTAGTTGAATTTTACAAAGCATTTAAAAAAGAAATGTTTCAACATATCTATCTTGCGTATATTATTTCCCTTACAAAGCAGTTCAATTGATCTATATGGTGACTCGGTTACTGAAAATTGCACTTTCCTCAAAATCATGAGGGTACCAGGTGAGTTCCAAGGTCTCAGAAGATTAAAATACTGTAGGTAGAAATTAGTCTGAGGGAAAAAGATATGTACTTTGGGATTTATTCTTTACTTTTTAATTTAAAATACTTAAACTTTTCTCTTTTTTTTTTTTTACAGTAATTTCTAACTGATCACGTTCATTCTTGTAATTTGGCTGTGTTTTCAGTCACGTACAGTTCCACTCTGCAGTTTACCTGTGACCCCTGCAAATACTTGCTAATGTGTGTGCTTTCCACAGAGGGGCAAAAGGCTCTCGCGCTTGTTTAGTTTATTGTGCACAAAGAAAGTGATCCAAACAAGGTTATTATATCTGCTGGGATTCAGAATTTAGACACAACTCAAAGAATGCACAGACATCTAACAGTGTATCTATCTGATAAAGCATGTAACTGGGGATAATCTCCAATGTCATGAAGATCAGGCAGGGAGACAGAAAGAGATGGCACCAAATATTATATGTTTCTCTACATTAAGATCTGGGGAAAGAGAAGCTCTTTTCCCTTAAATTATTTCCCTCATAATTAGATTATATCATCTATCTTCATCTTTTGTATGTATATATAATATAATGTTTGCATATGTATATATATACACACACACACATGCACAATACATATATATATATACAACACGTATGTGCGAGTGCATATTCTATGTATATATATTACATATATATGTATATATATATATATGCATATACACTATCTTAGCTGATAGTTTGTCATGATTGACCTCATTTTTAAAATATTCCTTATGGACAGACCATACCAGGTTACCGAAAACAGCTTTAAAAACAGAAATTTAAGATTCATTAAGAACAGATGGTTGCTTGATAGTAATTAATAGCAAATAGGAAGTAGTACAGACTTAAATTCTAATTATTTGTTAATTTTTATTGGCATTTCCATTTTGTCATTAAATGTCACAGGGATTATGCAGCTCATTTTTCTGGGATCATATTCATGCAAAAGCTAATGAACAACAATAGGAAACATTGCAAACATAAGGAAGAGTCAAATAACAAGCCAGTGCTCAGAAAACACACTCTACTGATTAACACCATCCTTTAGTATCTTGGATATCTAAACAAATGGAACATCAACAGAGAGGTAACAAGTGAGGTATAGTCATAAGAACTGTTGATGTCCTTTAATGTCACTTACATGAAGTGCAAGATCAGGCTTTGGAGTGTAAAAAGAATACTTAATCTCTGAAGTATAAATGACAAGTTGAGAAAGATGTAACCAAGAATGGAAGTGCTATATGCACTATATATGTGCTATATTGTAGGAAGACAAAAAACTTCCAGAGAAACCTAAAGGAAGCACTGTTTTGTTACTAACACTAAAATGTGTTCACAAGCCACTCACCATGGAAATGGCAGTTGCTTGGCTAAGTTTATTTCATTAGAAGAGTTAAGCAAAACTATTTTAGCTACATTGTAAAACTAAATTTTAACACCTCAGAATAGGCTTCCTTCAGAACTCAACCTCAGTTATTAATTGATTTAATTGATCAGGTAAAATATTCCCTGAGAATGTAAAAGTCCAGCAACAATCTCTTTGGCAGAGGTCAGATTAGTTTCTACCAATACGGTGTTTTCCCTCGCTTCACTTTGTTTTTAGGGATACTGTTGATGGAGGCAATAATCAGCTCCAGCTGGGAGGTTTCCTAAATTTTTTGCTTTAACTAACTGGATACTTGTACTGCATAGTGATGTGAGCACTTGAGTGTTATCACAGTAATACGCAAAATGTAATAAGTCACAGCAATAAACAAAATTACTGTTTTGTATTTGAATATATACATTTTAATTGCCTTTTGTTGGACTTTTGTTTTTTTGGTTTTTAATGTTTACTTTTACTTAATTGAAGATTAAAAATTATAATCAGAAAATATCCTGTATTTTGCAGATATTAAGGCAAGGAAATTAGATTCTTTGCAGATGTGCTATAGCAATTATTGAACATGAATACTCAAGTAATTACTATGTTAAATACCTTATTCAAATAGGCAGAGTACAAATTAAAGCTATCCTAGTTTGTCTGAAATCCATAGCTTGCTATGAAGCAGCAATTTTCTCTTCTTCTCTTCCCCCATTTTTCTTCCTGCTTTTGTTTTTTTTAAAAAACAACAACAAACATTCATACTCAATGTTCTAAGTAGAATGGCCTCAGTTTTCTGCACCCTTGTATCTTTGACATCATGCCAAGAAGGAGAGGACATATGTCTACTGAAGATACTAAACAGAAACAATCTAAATTAAAATAGACTGTCTAGAAACAAAATTTACACTTTAAAAGCATAAATAGAATGGAAATACAAATTACACAGAATTTTTCTTCCATCCTGTATGCATACCATTGACAAAAAACCAAAAAAACTTACAGTCCACCTGAGTAGACTAAGTAACAAAGGGCTGTTTGGGATGAGACATATTAGCATTCCAGTGAAGCAAACCCTGAATTTTCAGATGTGTTAAATGCCTTCTTTCCCTTCTCTTATTTTAGAATGTTAGTTTATTTATCTATTTGCTCTTTTGTTCATAATAATACACAAAATGGGATATCTTAAATGTTATGGATGCAAAGAGTTCTCCCCTCAAATGTCTTAGCAGTAAAAAAATCCAGTTATTCTTTCTAATGTATTTTCTACAAACTGAATCACCAGCTAAAACTAAGTTATAACAACACTGCTGCCACTGTTGGGAATCAAGGAAGATCCAGCCATCCTGTTTCCAGACCAGTCCCTGGAGGAATGTTAGGTCCCCAGTGAGACTTAGAGGTAGGCACTTAGCTGTTCAGACCAGCCAAACTTAGTCATTTCTGCATAACATCAGAAGAAAACTTTCTCAGGAAACTAATGAAATTGCTGACTGAAGGGGCAGGTGGCAATTGAGGATTTAAATACTAAAGGAGCAATTAGTTACCTAAGTTATCTGTGGAACAGATGGCATCTTAGGAGAAGAAATGATGGATATATAATTTTAACTGAGTAATTTAGATAGGTAAACTCAGGAGTAGAGCTATAAAAATTTAATGCAATATTAATGCTCTTTAATCAATATATCAACACTGCAGTTTATTTTAAAATAAGGACATTTATTAAATTCAGAATTACTTCCTTCACCAATTTTTATTA
Organism: Corvus kubaryi; assembly: GCF_017639235.1. Taxonomy (NCBI): domain Eukaryota; kingdom Metazoa; phylum Chordata; class Aves; order Passeriformes; family Corvidae; genus Corvus; species Corvus kubaryi. The sequence continues at coordinate 22,131,195 of NW_024582091.1, read as the reverse complement.
TAAGAAAAACATGTTTGGTTATGGTTAGCACTTGGAAAGTGTATTTAAAAACAGAGATTAATATGCCATGGTATTTCTTTAATGATTTAGTTGAATGAGTTTTTAATCATCAAAACTAAATATACTGTTTCAGTCAACTAGAAGGGAAGAAAAGAAAGAGGACAGAATAAGCAAATTCTTAAAGTAAACGGGTGAGCTATCAAACTGGCATATAACCCAAAGGCGTAAAATACTGTTTATAAACTTTCAAAACTTAAAAAAAGTAGCTACAAAATTCCTGAATTAAAATAACACTGAAAATTAAATAAAATACAGTTAGAGAGGAAAATTATGGTGCTTTCTTTAGACTTTCAAAAGTTATTCACCTGTTACAAGCTAAGATATTCATAGAGATTCACTTTTTAGTCAACAGAAAAGGTAAAAAGAGGATATCTCCACAGAACAATTCTCTAGCTGTCCCAATCTAACATTAACTACAGAAGTGAAATAAAAAACTCAGTCAGGTTGTGCTCTGAAGCTAGGGAAGATGAATGACTTGGTTTAAGCCAGAAACATTAGTGAATTCAGGTAAATTCTTCCAGAGAAATCTGATAGCAGTACTTACTAAACTGATGAGATTTTTACACTGAATTTTTTTTTTCTGTTGGAAATTTCTTTTCTGCATGTATAAAAAATTTTTCAAAGACCTTTTAATTGCAAGGACAATATACTTTCATTAGGCAGTGGGACTGGAACAGGATGATAAAATTAGGGACCCTACCCGAGCACTTTCACTGTCCATATACCTCCAGACTTTAGATGGGCTCAGAAAATGGAAACAAAAAGTGAGGAAAGACTTCCACCTTCCAGTTTTACCTGACCTTCTGGAAAATCCCGTGGGAAAATGTCATAGGTTAGCAAGCATAGTCCCGGAAGGGACGTCCTTGCTAAGGGGTGCTTACAGTTTCCTCTGGGAACTGATAGAACCTATCAGCTGGCCAGTTTGAATATGGACAATTCTCTAAGCCACTTAAAGTTGTGATCACCTCTGTGATCCACATTTAAGAATAGGCAAACTCCCCCTCCAGGCTCTCTCGTTTCCGGCGCTGGGACAAGTGGCTGCAGGCCCCGTGTGGGGGCCAGCGGGCCCGGCCAGGCCCTGCCTGGGCCAGGCCGGGCCGGGCCACGGCCATCCTGAAGCCATGGACCTGTTCCAGCCATGGAACCCCCCCCACTGCCTTGCCGTGGGCAGCCGGAGCGGCTCGGCTCTTCCCCCTCTCCACTGCGATAAGAAAAATTCAACATTCCAGCTGCAAAGCTGCAAGGCCGAGGTGAGAGTAACCCTTTTATTGCTATGAAGAGCTGAAAACCTGAGGGAAGAGAGAGAGGAGATGCTTAAAGCTGAAATTCTGTTGTGAAGCTATGATATATCAGAGTATCCTGTTGTAATTTCATGAAGATATGGGGGGTGGAGTGTTCAACTCGTGAGCAAAAGCACCTGCGCTGAGATAGGCAGATGCTGACGCAGCTGTAATTTCATGAGAAGTTTGGACAGGGAGAGATGAACCAGATGAGGACTTTTGCTCCAAACGGGAAAGGAGAAAACCTCAGTCCGTAGAGATGAACCAGATGAGGACTTTTGCTCCAAATGGGAAAGGAGAAAACCTCAGTTCCTAGAGATGCTCCCAGAGATAGTCCTAACGATGAAGATGATGAAGACCCTTTGCTCCCAGGGAAGGAGAAGGGCCTCTGTTTTTGTTTCTGAACGGCTCAACCTTAAAATTGTACCCCAGAAAACTTCAAGAGTGGACCCTCGAAAGCAGTTGCGGGAAAAGCTGCAAGTCGGGGGAAAGGACTCACACGCAGGCAGAGAGACTCCTCTTCCTAAATGGACTGAACAATATTTGGAAGTGGGCGGCTGTCTCGTTGTGATAATGTTTTCATAGC
>NW_024582091.1:21916605-22129259 GCF_017639235.1 Corvus kubaryi | reverse complement strand
TACACTAAATTGGTGTTTCTGCCCGGTTACAAACCGAACCCGCGACAGAAAATATGTCATTGGACCTAAAAATGTTTTTTGTGGGATCCTTTTAGACCCCTCCCCATGTTCTCCACTGAGAAAGGAGAGATTAAAAATAAATTTATTTTCTTTTTCACCTCAATATACAGCAGCCTTTTCTTGTTGCTTGAATTTTAGATATTGTCAACCATTTTCAAGGGATGGATTGAAATGAAGTCACTTGACAGATAAAGACTAGCATGTTGTAGAATACCACTAGCACAGGTTATTTATCAGAATCTAAAGGAGAATAACAACCTGTCATTGTCTGGTATGGAAGAAAAGAAGCACCAGATTAGGCTATGAGAGAGTTGGGCAACCAGAGTATATACCAAGAGAAGCATCAATGTCTCTTAAAATTCATGTCATAAAATTAATCCAAATAATTGCTTTCAACCACGGCTTTAAACCATAATGACAGAATTTAAAAGGACCATAAGACTAATGGCAGAGGACTTAGGGCTAGATCCAGCTGTATTTAACAATTTCATTATCGTGCAGAATTGACACAAAGGCATCACAGAGATTAGAAACACAATGAGCAAAAAACATTGCATGGAGTTTCAAAGAACCTAATTTAAAAATAAATTTTTTGAGGAATAAAAAACCCAACTCCTAAACCTCAGCCCTGCAACCAAATAATCACAGAGATTTGTTCATCCTTTCTGAGCTTTAAAAGGGGTTATAGTGTTCTCATCTCAAGCCACATAATAAGCACTTACTTCTCTGCTGTCTGTGATAAATATATCAATGCTAGGCAGATGGAAAGATATAACATAGATGTTACATCTTCACAATAATGTCCAATGACAGAGGGGTCCTGCTGTTGGGGAGGAATCAACACTAAAGACCTGTTGTGGCAGTTTCACCAGCTGTGATTTAAAGGCGATAGGCTTATATTTTACAAGCTTGTATCATCGGCTATACCCATGTATAAAAAATGAGGAAATAATAAATTATAAAGATTTTAGGAAAGTAATAATTTTCTTTATGTACAATTATCTGAGAACACTTCCAAAGCTGCACTATTATTAATATTTACATACCCAGATTATTTGAAGTTCCTGGTAAGTGCAACTCTTCATAAAACTATTTTGTAGACAGACCCTGTATTATGAACTCCTAAAATTAGACTCAAATTTCAGATTTTCTGGTCGCAGGTTGGTTTAATTAAGTTACTGGATAAATGGTTACAGGTTCAGGGTGCCACACAACAGTTAAGTGTTAATCTTAGTCTTAGTTTGCTTCATATATTTTTTTTTTTCCGGGTTTGGGAGCTGTTGGGGGCTTTTTGTTGGTTCTTTTGCACTTTTTTTTTTTCTTCTAATGGAGCTGGTTTTTTCTGTACAACTGCCTCTGTAATAAAACAGCTCTGTACTTTGAGTGTACTGAGCATGTATAAAATTCACTGCATTAATACAAAGCTGAGGGCTGAGGAAGTACCAGAAGAGCTGGAGGCAAGCAAGCTGTTAAGATCCCAGATGGCCTATGCAAGGGAAAAGCTTTCCATGACAGGAAGATGTTTGGACATGTGAAAGCTGAATCATTTTGTTTATTGCAGAAAGTGGTAACCAGATCATCACATTAATGCACGGGATTCTGCAGCAAAGAGAAATTCTTGTCACTACATGAAAATTAAATCGCTGATGCGAATCCATCCAGGGGTTTGTGCCTCTTATGAATTGCACTACATCGCTAATTTCACTTAGATTTTACCTATTTGAATTAACATTAGGGCTTTAATGTAAATCTATAGTAATATAGTGCCTAGGATATTTGAGACAAACAAAAGACAGTAAAAACCAATAAAACAAAACAAACCAAGAGATAAACAAACAAAAACCACCAAAAAGGCCAACCCACAACACGAGCCATTATCAATAACACAATAATTAGCTGGTAATGAGTTGCAAGTCTCTGCAGTTAACATAGGAATAAGCATGGCATAATTGTCTTGTAAAAACATGAGAGAAAAAGATACTATTTTCATGAGAAAGTGCATTTTTTTCTGTCTGTACACTAGAACTAAAATAATTTTCTGTGTAGGTAGAATTTAAAGCACAATTATTCAAAAGCATTAGCCCTAATTTAAGAATTCATTTTTCAGATTGAAACAAGAGAACAAACAGACCTGGAGCAACCAAGACCCTGAAGACAACCAGAAACCAGAGATGAATGTTATCAATCCGAAAGGAGTGGTATGATTCAGTAGTTGACACAAGGAAGGTAGGGGAAGGATATTAGCAGACATTCTAGCAATATTCTATGCCTCCTAACCATAAATCAGCATTTTAAAAAATCTATCTATTCCTTAAGATCTTTTAAATCCCAGGTGGCGTTGGTTCCTTGCTTCACTAAAACAGGGTGAATTTAATTGTACCCCGGACTTGTTAATGTCATGCATTTGATGTCACCAGTAACAGCATTGCTCTGTTTATTCTGTACATTTCTGCATCAGTAATCTGTGAACATCCTGCAGAAAATTTTCCTGTACTTTCTGTTGACCAATTTAGTAGAAAACATTCTGGCAAAGTGGATTTCTGAGTGTACTAGTTTAAAAAAAAATTTAGAGGAAAGAGCTTTTGATAACTCTACATGGAAAAAGGCTACAATTGCAAATTAATTATTTGATCCAATACCCATCTATTTGTCTAGAGACTGTCAGCACAATACACTGGGATTGCATAGAAATACAAATTTCAGCGCAGTAAAAGAAAAAAGTAATAAAGCCACTGTCCTTAGTAAGGTGCACAGAGTTTCATATGATACAATATGAAGAAGAAAGTTCTTCAATTTAGAATTATCCTACAGTAATTACTGATAAATTTTCTTCTGATAATTATTTTTCTTCATGGCACCTGCTTGTATGCATGTGTTAAGTTTCCTACAGCTGAGCTTTGAAGCAGCTTTATTCCTCATCTTTTATTGAATCATGATGTAATTCCTGGAGAAAAGTAGTTGAACTTAATTCTTTGGACTTTATTGTGTCGGTAATCAATTAAAATGCTCATTGTTTTCAGAAAACTGTCAGGAGACCTACAGTAAAAAATAATACAGTTCATTTGTCTAATTAGCTAGACTGCAATATTTAATGAATGAGACATCTACCTTTAGGACCATCAAATATTGTCACTAACTTTGGTCTATAGGGATTTGGTTTTTTCTTTTTTTTTTTACGATGCCTTGCAAAATGCTAATTTTAATGTGACTTATGCAAACACAGTTAGAGGATGTGCTCCATATTACATATATTCAAACCATGTATTCCCACTCTGAAAACTACAATGCTCTGTTCTTTCTATAAAAGATACATGGTAAATGAACTAAAAATATACTACAGGGATCATTACACTTCTAAAGCAATCTTGATTAAGGTAACAGATATTAGGCCAAGTGGAAAGCTGCCAGAATAGACACTTACAGGTGATCTCACTTGCAGGTAAACTTGACCCTGAATCTCAGTGCTCACAGCTGATACGGTTGGCTGAAACTCTGGGTTATTTGTTTCTGAGCAAGTATGGAATCATTGTAATACAGCAATAGAAAAAAAGGTTTGTCTCTGTCCTCTCAGATAAGACTGAAGATTTCAGCTTGGAGTGTTTTTTGTAACTTCAAGACACGGACATTTAACTTTCTCAGCATATTTAAATAAAATTACTCTCTCCATTACTAATGTGAATTTGCTACCTAAAACAAGAATCTAATTGCAAACTTCCAAGTTGCAAACTTCTATGCATGTTAGATACAGATATAAATCTTATTGCTATCTCTGTTTTGCTTGCTTTGATAAATTGTTGATGGAGAGTAGCAAAATCACAAAAAGTGTGAGCTTATTCTACAGTTTTTTATGGTGCTTTCGTCTATGTTTATTGAGGGAAAAATATTGGTGTTGGCTAATGTATGACAGGAACACCTCAGCTTCATTTTAAATCCAAAGGCAAAATCATTTTCTCTTGTTGCCAAATATATCTGTAAGCACTGAAGGCAGAAGCAATTTGCTTGTAAACATCATTACATAGTGCTCTAAAACAAAAGACCAATCTCAACACATACCATGAGATCTTCATTTAAGCTCTTAAAGTCCTCAGTTGTGAACTTTGTTGCGAACTTTTGTGGTCCCCTTTTGGGAACTTTGTAGGCAGAGGAATTGGAAGCACTTTGGAGTACTCAGCAAATCAGGTTCTATTCTGGCTCTAAATTCCTAAACTGTCAGTGCAACCTTTGATTCAGTGTGTCATAGTGCATTTATTTGCTTATTAGTGTGAACAGAGCCCAAGGACCAGGGACAATTAATTTTCAATCCATGCTGGATTTCAGTGAGAAAGGTGCTTTTAGATAATTAATGCTGACTCCTTCTTCATCTTGCCAAATAAATATATTTACGCTAAATAATAACCGAGCACCAAAAGGCATAATTTCCATTAAGCAGTATTTTGATTTAAAGATCAATGAGACAAACTTGCTTCAATGTTTTATAAGAAATATATATCCATCCCTCTGACTAGAGATATTCTTAGAGAAAGATACATGATTAAAAATTGAGCTCTTTTTCTAAAGAAAAAAACCCTGCATAATCAGTCTCAACCACACAAAATCTAATTCACCTTCATGGAAACAAACTATCTTACAAGTTTGCAAAGTGAATGAACAAAACCATCCATCAGTGAATATTTCCTTGCAAGTACTCTATCCGCACTAACACCTGCTCCTTTTTACATTTGCTCAGAAAAGCATTCAACTGCTATCAGCAACTACAAGCTCTTACACTGACAAATGCTATCTATGATTCACTGACTCTCCAGTTTTGCCATTCCCGGCAGGACAATCTCTTTAAAGAGAATGAACTTGATTGATGTATTGAAACTCAGTTTTTCTGCAGTAGTTCCTGTATGGACCAACATCGTTTACATGGTTCAGAAAAAGAAACAAATATGAATATCCAAGGCAGTCCCAAAACAAGAAACTTTCTGAACTAGAGTTTTTAAACATTTATACTCTAGAGAAATGATAACATGTTGTTTGTTTCCTATGAACAGCTCTAAAAGCAACATTTATACTCATCTACAATGATTACCTAGGGAGGCAGTCCTTGTCCCAGAGCCATTGCACTGGAACTTTCTTCAGAAAGAGAAGAAATTGCAGCATTTAAGTTTAAAAACTAATAAAATTCTGTTCACTTGGTACAACTTCCCACACGGATAGCTATATAACTCTTTAACTGTTTTTAAAGTGACTCGTTCAGAGCTGGCGTCGTGAAAGCCATCATACTCTAATTTTCTGAAAGCTTGATAGAATCAATATTCTGAGTATAGATAAAGAGTAATGAAGCACTTTCTTTCCCATAGGAAAGCTTTCCCACTCATATTCTTTGATGCCAACTAACCTTCACATCTGCTGTTTCCCTATTGATTGCTACAACTTGGCACTTTTGTAGAGTGTCTGATGAGGCAATTCTATTCAATGACACCACTTCCTCTTCAACAAAAGAAGTGCAGTAAAATAACAGTGTGTTTCCTATACCTTCAGGGCAAAGGCTGTTTGCAAATTATGCACACAAACATGTAGTCATCATTTATGTGTGTGTATGTGGAGAAGAAGAGCATTTGTTCCTTTATACTGAACCGTTGTCAATGTAAAATTATGCAAAGTAGATCTGGGTTTGAATTTTTTAAGCAAATGAGGAGCCATTCTGGGTCCCACTTAAAAAATCCATCTCAAAATACATCGTGTTCACTATGGAAATAAGCTTGAAATTAGTCATCACTTAAAATACATTCCAAATATATGTTTACAAATCAGTAATGTGCATTAGAGAACATCAGAACTTAGAGTGTGTTTGTTTTTCTGCCCTTGAATATGAAAAAATCAGATTCTATTTTCACATTAAATGAAATAATTTCTTTTGACACATATTACAGTAATGAAATATTTCATTTAAAATTAAAATGATAAGCAATATCAATTATCTAATAGTTCTCATTGTAATGCTGTGGCAAACACCAGCATGACAAAGAGAAAAGCAGGTTTTAAATTCAAGATCAAATATAACACTTTTGTTTCAAACAGAATGAAAATATTATATGATTGGTGTTTTAGTTGCATTTTACTTTGGCTTTGCTCTAGCCCCAGAACTCTACATTTTTTGTTTGTTTGTTTCTTTGTTTTGTTAAACTTCAGATTTATTAAGCTTTAGTGGCCACAATTAATTTTGTGTTTAGTCTTACTTGGAATTAGCTCCTTTCTTTTTCTCTTTTTTTTCATATGTCTTTAAATCCAGATTCACAAAGGTATTGAAATACCTAATACTTACTGGAATCAATGGGAACTTATGTATAAAAAATAAACATAGAAGAATTAAGGATTTAGTTCCATCTTAGTATTTTCAGGTTGTACTAATAACTTGAACTACTCTCACAACTAATTAGCTCTAAGTTGAACCAGTACTAAAAATTTTTTTTTTTCTTTTGTGAGCAGGACAGAAACAAAATACAGATAATAATTCAGGAGATGTCAAATACATACCTAAGACTCTTCCTAATAGTGTGTTTGTGCATGATTGCCTAATTTTAATGGAAAAGAGAGTTTAGCCCAGTGACCTTGATTTTAAAAAAGATCCTGTTCTGTTATGCTTACTACTAAAAATATAGTCTGAATGTGTACAAGACAGAGATACAGAACACATTTAAAAAAATATATGTGAAACTCCATGTAAAGATTTTAGTATACGTTTTACTTTAGAAAATCCCTTTCAAAATTCTTACTTCAAAATCGGGGGTAAGAAATCATGATTTTTTATCAATAATTTTTAAAACAGCTTTGGACACTGGAACAGGCATCCCAGAGATGGTCAATGACCCAAGCCTGACAGTGTTTAAAAGGCCTTTGGTTCAGGCCATTAATAATTTGCTTTAACTTTTGGTCAGCCCTGGATTGCTCAGGCAGTTGGACTAGATGATTACTCTAGATGCCTTCCATCTGAAATATTCTATTCTAGCTATAATATTTTCCTGCTCTAATTTCTAACCAAGAAATCCAAAATGATAGAAAAATAAAATTTGCAAAACATAATGAATGATTCAGAATCTGTTAGAGGGTATAGTTTGTTCTGGATGTCAGCTAATTTTATTTTTCCTGTAAACAAGGTTGTTAATTTTGCCGTGTCATCCCGCTAATCTCCCATTGCAAGGTGAACAGTACCCATTTTCAAGTTTCCATGAAAACTGTGACAGAATATGTTGCGACTACAAGATACTTCCTACAAAATATGCAGACAAGGCAAACACATTACTGGTGTACCCATAGAAAGCCTGCACCTGTGTCTCTAATTTAATTTTTTTTAAATTGAACTTATAAATGTAACAAAAATGACAAGTTATACAGCAAATGACACAGTAACACCTGCCCTGCTGGTGGAAGATAAATGTACTGAACTTCTAATATGATCAAGCACATGGAGCCATGTAAGCAAATCAAAATGTTGTATAGTGTTTATTCTTTTTTATTTTTACTTCTTTTTTTTCTTTTTTAAAATACAGGCTTTTCTAATCAGTGGCTTACTCATTGTGATCAGCTCAATCTTTCTAAATGAAATGTTTACATACATAGACCATAATTTTGGCCATATTTCAACTCAGACTGTAAGCCAAAGCATGGATTTTTCTATGATTTTCTATGAGAGATTTTCCTTTTCTACTTTTTTTTGTGTTCATTTCAGTGCCAACATGTTCAAAAATAATCTCTTTGCAGTTTTTAAACCATTAATCTAAAAGAAAACAAATATTTTCACTGTGGTAGTTAAGTCAGTTTTATTATAGAACAGGAATTATGTGTATTATTCCTTGTAAAATTAATTGAGTACATGGATTTTTTAAATCACCACCTCTCCCTATGGTCAAACTGTAGTTTATAGATATATGAAAAGTGTCTAGTGCTTAAAAAGTGACCAGAAATTTTATAAGATTCTTCTTCAATATTTTTAGCCACCTCCACATTAAGTATCTACACTCAGGTACTAACCTAAGTTTCTTTACAGTCACCATACAGGTTAATTCCTGTAACTCTGGAGAATGTTGTCCTTCTAGGATAGTTGCTTAGTATGGAGGAACTACTTTCTGGTCCCTTTCAGTTTCTTTCCAGTGTCAGTCAGGGGCACCTAGATGACTACTAAAGAGGAAAGCAGGTATCCACATATTGGAGTGAGAAGAAACCTGCCTTACATGTTTCAAAAGCTACTTCTTTCCTAGTAAAACAAATCATCTGTGTGTATGTGTATGTGTGTGTGTGTGTGTGTGTGTGTGTGTGTGTGTTTGTTTTCTGGCTTTGAGACCAACACACAGTATATTATTATGCCTTCCTATAAAATTCTCTCAATCAACAGTTGATATCCTTTCTATACCAATATACCAATTCACCAATCTACTTTTAGTACAGTCCTACCCCGTGCATTCAGCGATACTTCAGGAATACAGTCTATTCCTGCTTTCATTAATTATTGTTTTAGGAATGCCATGCTTTGTTTTACAATTCTTATATCTAAAAAGAATAATAAATTACCTTTGCTAAACATTTTACTTATGAGGTGAAACTAACTACAGTAGCAGTTGATAACATTAAAATAGAGTTTGTGTAATGCAAGACAGGCAAAGAAAATAAAATACTAAAAATTTGAATGACAGATATAGGAGAGGTTTTTAATGACTTGATTTCATCTTTGATGTTAACAAAGGCAAAGATAAAAGAAAAAATCTCAAATCACAAGTTATTGCAACTGCAGCCTTTGGCAGTGTTAGTGGTTTTGCTGTTATATGAATTCCCCTAAAAGTTAGAGATTCAATTTACCATAGTGCTACATTTCAGAAACAAAAATTGAAGACCTAAAAATTAAGACCACGAGTCTCAATATTTGTTGTAAGTATTCAGACATTTATTTGTAGTACTTAGAAATCAAGCTTCCTCTTGGAGAAGTCCAGAAATTTGTTAATAGATGAATAAGAATAAAAAATAATTGGCCTCAGTACTTCTGTGAAATGAGCCCCATGGTTTCCCTTCAACCTTCCTTTCCTCTTTGATGATCTGACTTGAAAAGACAACCACTGAAACAGCCAAATCTTCTTCATTATGAACAGTCTGTGACTGGAAAAGGAAACCAAAAAATCAGTGTTTCCTCCACTAACTTCTGATTGTAGGGGTAGCCAAACCCCTGACTAGAATGCCATTGTTGGATCTCACATCTATAATGAGCTATGATAAGAATCTCTGCTCTTCAAGGACCACAAACTGCATCAGAAGTACAAGGTGTAACCATAAAATGAAGAAACCAAGCTGGTTTCTTTAAATTCAATTCAAGTTCCTTAGCAATTCAACCTGAATAAAAATACATTTGAATGATAACTACCTGGATAGGCTTAGATAAAAGTTCTAGAATCAAAGAAACTATCCTCAAAGCTTCTTTGCCAGAGGTAGACAACTTTCCCATAAAATCACAGAAAATTTTGGCTGCTAGTATTCCTTCCTCACAGAAAGTTCATTTAGGAATGCATATTCCTTTTTCAGAAGGTGGAAATGTATGAAAGAGTACATGAAACTTCTATGAGAAATGTCGAATAGAAGCTTCTAAACAGTTCTGGAAGTGTCCTTGTAAGTCAAGGAAGGTATCACTAGTATAAAAAAATAAAAAATGAAAGACACAGAAAGACAGTGAGAGTTAGGAAAGAGAAACAGAACTGTATCTGTCTTGCCACTGGCCTACAGCAAAAGAAAGTATGACTTCTTCAAAGAAAGACCAAGAAATTCAAGTCTTCAAAGGCCTCTAGAGTATATTCCATTTTTTACAGTTTGTTGAGGTGTAACATATTTCAGTTCTCAAGTGCAAAGATACGCAAACAAATATTTTAAGGTAAGTTATATCCTTCATTAGTAAATAGTAGTTTACTAATAGTATGTATTAATATAGTAAAAGCTCTCATGCTTCCTTCAAATCACAGTAGTTCACATGATAACTTATCTGGATTTTGCTTGCAAATTGCTTTTCAACATCTCTTTCTCATCTCTGACCGCTCATGGCTTGGAAGGGTGTACTCTTTGCTGGGTAAAAAAATGTCTGGATGGCCAAGCCCAAAGAACAGTGGTGAATGGAGTTATATCCAGTTGGCAGCTGGTCTCAGCTGGCATTTCCCAGGCCTAAGAATTGGGCCCAGTCCTGTTAAATGTCTTTATCACTTGTCTGGATTAGGAGATCAAATGCATCCTCAGTCAGTTTGCAGATGACACCAAGTTGCAAGGCAGTGTTGATCTGCTGGAGGATAGAAAGGCTCTGAGGGGGGATCAGAACAGGTTGGATTGATGGGCTGAAGCCAAGTGTATCAGGTTCAACAAGGCCAGTTGCTGGATCTTGCACTTGGATCACAACAACCCCATGCAAAGCTACACGCTGTGGGAAGAGCAGCCACTATTCCAGAAGCTGCCCAACAGAGAAGGACCAGGGGGTGTTTGTTGGCAACTGGCTGAATATAAGCCAGCAGCGTGCCCAGGTGGCCAAGAAGGCCAATGGCATCCTAGCCTGCATCAGCAATAGTGTGGTCAGCAGGACCATGGCAGTGATTGTCCTCCTGTAACTGGCACTGGTGAGGCCACACCTCGAAACCTGAGTCCAGTTCTGAGCCCCTTTACTACCAGAAAGGAACTGAGGTGCTGGAATGTCCAGAGAAGGACAACAGAGAGGGTGGAGGGTCTGGAGCACGAGTCTTATTAGGATCAGCTGACAGAGATGGGTGTATTTAGCCTGAAGAGTAGGAGCCACAGGGGAGACCGTTGTGTAAATACACTACAACTACCTGAAAGGAGGTTGTAGCAAGGTAGGGGTCAGTCTTTTCTCAAAAGTAACATGCAATAGGATGAGAGGAAATGACCTCAAGTTTTGTCAGGGTAAGTTAAGACTGGATATTAGTAAAAATTTCATCCTGGAAAGGACTGTCAAGAATTGGAACAGGCTGCCCAAGGCAGTGGTTATGTCAGAGTCCCTGGAGGTATTTAAAAGACATGCAGATGCGGTGCTTAAGGACATGGCTTAGTGGTGGACTTGGTAGCATTAGGTTAATGGTTGGACTCAGTCTTAGAGCTCTTTTCCAACCTAAACAATCCTGTGATTCTGTGATTCTAAAGCAAAATTTAGTACACTTTTTAATAAACTAGTGAAGTATATTGCGCAGATTAAGGATCTTTAGTACATTAAATACAAGCTCATTAATGCATGGATACAGAAAAACGCCTAAAAGGCAAAAAACCTTGCATAATTATATAATTATTACCATAGATATATTGCAAAAAGGATGGTTTAATCAATCTCAACAAGCACTCCGTTTGGAGAAATTAATAAATCTGGAACAGAAATTCATCAGCATAATAAGACTTTAGGTGATGTCTGGGGCAATTCTGGCACTGAAAATATTTCTCTACACAAAGAAATGCTAATGCAGTTGGACAACACCTCAATATTACGATATATAAATTGACAGGCAGAACTAAGAGTTCACCTCTGCTAATGAATGGAGGATTTCAGGCTGTTTTAGTGGGCAGGAATTCAACACTGAATGTTGCTCATATGGCAGGATCTCACAAAAAATGCCTGAACCAAGGGACAGTTCACTCTGGAGAATTGTTTCTGAATCACATTCCCAGGATGAGTCATAGATCAAATCCGGCAAACTTTACATGGCTACTTGGTGACAGATCTATTTGCTTTGAAGAGCAAGGCACTTTTTTTTAGACTCTGATAGTTAAACGTGTTCAGATGTACTCTGAATTTCCTAAACATACCCTATCTCTGAATTATGTCTTTCATAAAGAATGCTGTTTGCAGTTAAAGGTTTCTCTATGATCTAGTTCAGTTCCCTTTCTCACCTTGCTCAAGATCTGAAGACAAACATAAAGGGAAAAAGCTGAAAAGAGAAGAAAAAAGAGAAGTGTTCTCACCCTGCCTCCTGGGGAAAGCAGCAGGAGAAGAGAAAGGTGATAAGGAGGCAGAGCAATTAGGTTATGCATTTCTGAGGAAAAACCCTTGCAACTAAACTTATGATGAGAACCCAGAGATCAGTAATGCTCTTACAACTGATCCTGTCAGCAGTGTCATTACAGGCCCTGAACAGGCCAGAAAGTGGAGGGCATCGGTTAAGGGAGAGGAAGAAAAATGGGTTACCAATTAAAACAATACCTACATTAGTACATAAAGAAAATGTACATTGGAAGAATCAGCAATTTCAGTGTTGATTTTCCCATTGTCACACTTTCAAATGTCTAGGCAACATAACTCACTTCCCAAAGGATGTGGATTCCCAGTGGCTTTCAATTTTAGCAGAGTGATATAAGATTGCCCTGCCATGTAATGACACTCAGCTCCACTCCCATCAGTTCTAGCATTCTAGCAGCCAGAGAAGCTTTCTTCACAACTGAAAAATAAAAATGCAGCAACAACAAAAATGTTCATTTGCAGCTGGATCTGAAATCTGGTTTGACTCTTGCTACAGGCCTATAGCATGTAGAGCTAGCAGCGAGCAAAACAAAACAGCTATTGAGAAAAGCAATTTGCAGTTATTAGTAGTGATTAAATTCCATCTGACTTAAAAGGAAAGCATCTTGGGGTGCATTAGGTACAGCATTCCCAGCAGCTTGAGAGAGGTGATCCTGCCCCTCTACTCAGCATTAGTGAGCCCACATCTGCAGTGCTGTGTCCAGTTCTGGGGTCCTCAGTACAAGAGAGACATGGAGCTCCTGGAACAAATCCAGAGGAGGGCTACGAAGATAAGTAAAGAACTGGAGTATCTCTCTTATGAGGAGTGGCTGAGGGAGCTGGGCCTGTTTGGCCTCATGAAGAGATGAACAAGAGAGGACAACATCAATGTGATGAAGTATCTGAAGGGGAGAGTCAAGAGGATGGAGCCAGACTTTGTTCGGTGATGCCGAGCAATAGAACAAGAGGAAATGGGCAGAAACAGATGCACAGGAAGTTCCATCTGAATATGAGGAAGAAATTCTTTACTGTGTGAATGATTGAGCACTGGAACAGGTTGCCCAGAGAGGTTGTGGAGTCTCCCTCACTGGAGATATTCAAGTGCTGTTTGGATACAATTCCATGCAATGTGCTCTAGGATGACTGTTTGAGCAGGGAGGTGGGACCAGAGGACCAACTGTGGTCCCTTCTAACCTTACCCCTTTTGTGATTCTGTGATTGTTGTCTTTTGTGGCATCACTATATATTCTCAAAAAAAAAAAAAAGAGGCAGAATGGGTTTCTCTTAACTGCAAAATGATTTTTCAAATATCTAGATTATTACATCCCTCTGAATTATCTACATTTTACAGAAATTCATGTCTTTTGCTGATAAATAATCCTGACACAATTTTGGACTCAAATTGTGGTTTGGGTAATATATGCATATCAACCTTGACTTTCTAAGGAGAAATGTAAAGTTGTTATTTTTTTACCCAGTCTGGGCTATGATTTCTTGTATCCTGTATTTCCATCCAGCTGGAAATTAGATCTTGCTATATTTTATCATACCTTATACACTGAGAAAGATCAATTTTCTTCAGACCACCTCCACCATGTACCTACAATATGGATCATTAATGCATATGCACTAATTAATGCATATTGTTGGATGCAATTTTGAGAAATAATGCAAATGCCAGCTTCTTGTTTGTATGCTTCTTTTAGCTCTGTATAATATTCACACCCTGAAATAATTATGGGACAGGAAGGTCAGATAGGACCATAGGGTAGCCCACCTGAGTGTTCAGTGGGGAGATCAACATAACACTTTTTCCCCTCTGAACATTTTTGGTTAGGCAGAAACCGATACTGAGTTATGGAAAATGTTAATTGATTCAAAGAGAAACTAGAATATTCCTGATACCATCTTTTCATTTATTTTTGATGTCTCTCTTTGACTTCCTCTCAAAAATAACTAGTGGGGACCCAATTCATATCTTAATTATTTGTTTCAATATTTTAATTATTGTGAATGTCTACTTTTGTTTTCACTGAAAAGTTTGGGGGTTTTTTAAGGGAATGTCAAAAGGCATTTGTACATTTTTCATCCATTTCTAAGAGTTGTAGCCTGAGACATGTAAATGATATATATGAATCCTGTGGTTTTGGAGTATAACCAAATATTATACAGCAGTTTATTAAAAGTGCTTACTGTCTGAATATATAGAATAAAGCAGTATAAATCTTTGTAGAAATTAAAATCTGACTGGTCATTATGTTCATCTTTTTCAGTCCTAACTGACAGGGAAAAGGGTATAAGAAATGAGGAGCAGGGAAAGGAGAAAGGGAAGGGAAAAGGTATGGGTGTGGACAAAGATGAGGGTGGAAAGGTAGAGGATTTCTGTCACGTTCCATCTACTTTTAGTTTCATGCCTTAGCACTGAAATGCAACATGAAGCCAAACATATGCTCTTATTTACTGTAGGAATAGTAATCCCTCTAAGATGAGGTAAGGGTCATGACAGAATAAAACCATTGTCCCCATACCTAGACAGTTATTTGGAATTAAACACTTTCTGTTGGTTTTTTCTGCTTTCTGCCTTCAAATTCAAAACAAAGTTCACCCCAGAGAACTTAATGGTACCGAATTTATTGTAATTTCTTCCATACAGAATTCAAATGCGCTGCTCTTCTTGTTATAGTCTGTGGTGATGCATCACATAACCTACCTACCATTGGCTAACTTCCCTGATCTTTTGCAAAAATAAGTAGAACTTGTTGGGGAAGATGAAACAGGAAAGCCTTATAAATATGATTGCCTGACAAAAGATTTTGGGAATATGAAAACTATAAGCGACATCGAAATGAAGGCCACCTTTGAGATACCAAGTCTTAGTTACTGAACAACTGGAAAACAATGGTATGGCCGACTGAAGGTAATCCCCTCTTGATTGAACAATACCCTCTGCTTGCAGACAGGTCCAAGGGTCAGAGCAGACCCTACTAGCTCAGCAGAAGGGGTCCAAAGCGTAGTTTTTAGAAGTTAAGATGTAACACTCTATGGTAGTATAAGAACTCTTATAGGCTGTATGTAAATGCTATAGGATTTGTATCTTGTATTAGATTGGTTAGTGACAATTAGAATATTCAGTACAGAAGATGATTTATTGTATTGTAACGAGGACTTCTCCCCCTTACTTACTACCCTTCTCTTACTTACTTCCTCTTCGCTCACTCTTACTCTACTCTTACCTACTTGCTCTTACTTTTACATTCTTGCTCTCTTGGGCCTGCTCCGAGCTGAGTCTGGCACCTCTAAGCAGTGCCCCTGTACCCACGGCCTTTGCAATAAACCACATGTTCCAAGATCTGACTTCAGAGATCTCTCGTCTCCGTCCATCCCGACCGTCCAATCCACCCAAGCTCCTACAGAACTCAGTGAGGCAGAGATGTTTTAAGATCTCTGGAAAAAGCCTATGTCTCATTCTCACAAGCTCTGCTGTTGCAGATTTAGTTCTTACAAGTGTATGGAGTGACCACAGACCCTGCTTTAGCGATTTACAACTATATCTGCATTTTTTGTACATTAAAAGAAGCACTGGTTAACTAAGTAGTGTTCTTGCAAAGAGGGAAACATGGCAAAGAGGAAGTGATGCATGTAGGTTTTTTTAGCTGTTAGGTCCAAACCATCATGATCAAAAAGATCCAAAAAAAGTTTACATGATATTTATATTCAATTCCCTTTTTAGACAGATGTACCGCATGTGTTTTCATGCAAGTCTGTATTTATTACAGCAAAATGCAACTTATCTATAAAGTGAAATATTATTAAATCAAACTGAACACATACCTGTACTATCTGCTACCAATTATTTTTTTTGCATTATCGAAATTAGTACATGGAAGTTGTGACTCAAAAGATTGGTTTCCATTAGTCACTGTCAGTCACTGGATATTTGAGAAGCTCACAAGCAGTATTTCTCTCATCTTTGACTTGCAACAATTGCACCAAGTAATTAACACACACTGCCAAACATCATGATGTTTTATTCGAAGTATTCAACTAAAGTGTATACACTCATGTGCTTGTACTGCATCTTTACTTGTTAAACAAATAAATATCATTTGTCTATTACAGTGTTCAAATCCAGGCTTGAAAACTCCACTGAAGTACTGGCTTTATGCATGTCAATGCCAACCTTACACATGACAAATGAATGACATTAATACCTTTTTTCTTGCTGCTATTCTTCTGTTTATGTCAGAGAATCTGTCACTTGTACTCCAGCTGGAAGCAGTGGGAAAATTCCCCTGTAACCCCTTCCTTCAGCTTTAAGAGATGGTTTCTAAGACTTTGTAATTTATAGGTAGGGCTTAATGCTATTTCTTTTAACAGGCTGAGAATGTGGAAGAGGAAGAGGAAGACAGACACAGAGTCCTGAATTGTCGCTCCACTAAATATCATCAGACAAGTGATAAAATGGTGAGGGTAAAATGTGAGAGGGTGGGGGAAAAGGAAAATGACTAAAAAGGGTCAGCAGCATGGATCTTTATAGAGAGAAAGCAGCGCAGGAAGAAATGAAATGTATTGTAGAAAAGTAAAGCTGGAGTACAAAACATGATCCTAAAGAAGAAAAGGAAAGAAACTGGCAAATGTAAATGATAAATAGAATATTCAGTCTATCAGATAATTCTAAGGTGTGTGAGTCAGCTTTCCTGAATTAGTCCCCTGTCCGCTTTTCACCAGAATTACTTCCCTATCTACCTTTCACCACGTGATCTTGAAAAAGATGCATTCCCTTTTAGTGCTTCAGCTTCCTTATCAACAAAACAAGGATATAAAACACACGTCTCACAGAGAGCTGAAAAGACCTTTAATTTGTGATACAGAAGTAATGACACTAATTTACTGCTACTAGAGAATGAAAACATACTTTGTTTTTTACTATTTGGTATGCAGATGCCTAGTAACCATAAATAAGAAAAGTTCCATTGTGCCTGGTACTGTACAAAAACCTAGAAAGAAAGAAATTCTGACGT
The DNA here is from genome assembly GCF_017639235.1 of Corvus kubaryi. Lineage (NCBI taxonomy): Eukaryota > Metazoa > Chordata > Aves > Passeriformes > Corvidae > Corvus > Corvus kubaryi. The sequence continues at coordinate 22,112,174 of NW_024582091.1, read as the reverse complement.
TGAATGTTACAGACATGAAAAATTATGGGAAAACAAAAGCACATGACAGCTTCACAAAAAAAATCTTAACATTGTAGAGCGCATATGCACATATGGGTTGAACTATGTGTTTTTGTGTGAGAGGGTGGAGAAGTGTGGTACAAATAGAAGCGGGGTAGAATTAGTATTGTTCTCAATTTCAGAATTGTCATTCAGCAAGGAAACCAACAGTAGGATGTCGAGAAACATAGACTGAGAGACCACAGAAGTCAGAGGCAATGAAAAATCTGAATTTTTTCATCCAAGAACAGTTAGAGTGAGATCACTACCTTTCATGAAAATAATAAATGCTTTTTATTTTATTCCAAAAAGGAAGAAAAAAAGGCTTCCAAAATTTTAAAGTGGTGAATAGTAACAAAAGCAGCCAAGAGAAAGGAAGAGAATTTCATAACTAAGAAAAAATCCATAATTTGAGAAACATCAAAGCATGTATCAGGAGAGGAAACTCCTACCCTAGGAAACAGCAGATAAGGCTTAGAATTTACTTTCACGTATCTTTTCTTCTAATTCTTGGACAATACTAAGGTTTTCTTTATTGTTCACAATGAATTAGCTGAGCAGACCCACCAGGCACATAATAAACTTGGAAAACTATTTCCTTTCCATGCTCAGACCAGATAAGCATATATTAAGAGGAGAGAGGACTGAAATTTTCCTTTGCTTTCTGGCTTCTAAAAGAGTTGTAATGCATGTTTCTCAGACCATGAGGAGGCATGAGATGAAGGAACAAGACCCTGAAGACAACATTCTCCTTTTTCATCAAAGCTATTTCACAAGGATGTTTGACTCATGACGGTAACAGCATTTTCTACATATATCCCATGTGCTCTCCAAGATTTTATCTTCAGGAGGTTTTAATCCAGCAGTTAGCTTGTTTGTCTGATACCCATTTGGTTCCCCTTTTGTTTTAGCACCACACAGCTTTGGCCACGCTCCAAAGTTTTTTTAAGAAAATAATTCAATGGACTGCTATATAGCTAATTTATGTAGAAATTACTGTCAGTCTTGTGGGCAGCTACCAATCCTCATTGTGATTGGAACTATTACCAAGATATGATAATTTCATTTAACACTAGCAAACCATCTGGTGCCTCTATTTCTTGTTGTGACACAGTGCCACTGTTTTTACTCAATCCATTCTCATTAAAACAAGACAAAGTAGCTAAGGATAAACATACACACAGATGATAAATTTATCCTCTCAATTATCTTTGTGCAACTCCCATCCCAGAATTCATACCCTCTTAGATTTTTGACGTATGAGCATACTACTAGAATCTAATCTGACCTCTTGTATAATGAAGGCTATGTGTTTCACTGAGTAGACTCTAAATCAAAAGAATAACATGCTTGGGCTATGCTGTATCTATCTTCCTCATAACAGCTGCCTGTGATGGATGAATCCAACCCCCTCCTAGATAAGTTATACCAGTGCTTAATGACTCTCACTCTTAAAAATATGCACCTTATTTCCAGTCTGAATTTGCCTAACTTCAGCTATGAAACATTGGATTTCATTATGCCTTTTTCTGCTAGATTAGAGAGTCATCTAGCATCAAAAGTCTCATTCCCATTAAGGCACTTGCAAACCATGATCAAGTCACCTCTTAACCTTATCTTCAGCAGATTAAACAGACAGATCTTTAATGCTTATTTTCAGACCTATAGTCATTCTTTCACCTTTAATGAACACTTTCCAATGTTAAGCATATTTTCAAAGTGTGATCACCAGAACAGGACACAAAAGTTCATTAATATTTTCCTTAATGCCATATAAAAAGGCACTTCCTAATTGATATTCAGTTATCCATATGTCAGAGAATATAATATATACAATTTAAAACTGTTTTATCATATTCTTGCTTTAAGCACTTTTTGTATTTTTTAGTATATTCTATGAGATATTCAATTCTAACAGTACCTCGTAATGCAATTCCACTTAAAGCCTTATTTTAAAATATTTTCTTGCATTTTCATTTTCTTATGTAAGGAAATTACATTCCTGAATTAATTAGTTTTTACAGATTAGAAGTATGTTTTGAAAACACACAAATACAGATATACCATTTTGACTAAAATTATAGTATTTTATTTTCTGATAACTCCACATCATTAGATAAAAATACCTAATTTTACCAGGAAGTTTACTATTAAAGACCCTGTATATATATATATGTTTTGATTTATCTTTCATGGAATACATATCTAATTAACCTGCATTCCTTACACAGGTAGCTCTAGGGAATAGCATTTACATCAAGAAAACCCTGATGTTCTCCTGGACATTGCTTCAGAATGAATCAAATGGTTTTGCATTGTTTTCATTTTTTTTTCTGTTTGAGTATGATTTTCACTTACTGACAATCTGCAAGAACAGATGTAGCTACGTCTAATGCTTAAGTTTGGATTAATTTCATCAGGTAAATAATATCCATTAATAATAAAAACAGTAGTAGTAGCAAATAATAAAAATTAATTTACTACTAGATAAGATAGTAAACAACGGAAAAATATTTCAAATCAGTTGGCCCTAGTTGGAAGAGTTCTTAACTATTTCTTAACAGTTTCATGTCATAAAACACCTGCTAATCATGATCTGTTCACACAAAAAGTCCAGAAAATATATTTGTTCAATAGAATAAACTTTAATTTGACCTAGAATTTATTAGCTGAATAAAGAAATCCTATGTTTTCTTACGATTTCTCTTTTTCACTCATAGTGAAGGAGGAGAATTCATTAATGTAAAAAGAGTAATACTAAATCATGTGATCTAACATCCTAAATTTGTTGTGTTTAAGTCTAGGTTATTTCGACTGCAAATAAAAATCATCAGTGAAGGATGTGAAAGTGCTATTTCATTAGACGTAAGGCCTCCCTAGTTCTTGGAATCAGTATGTTAGGCAAACACAAAGTATATCTAGACAAATGTAAACAGAAGAATAAAGAGAAAAGGAATAATTGTGCAGAAGAGGGAGTATTATATCAACATGCAGAGAGGAAAAAGTCGAGAGAAAGAGGAATAATCTCTGTGCACTTGGAAACTTAGAAAACCCACATTAGGGGCACTAAATTAAAAAAAAAAAAAAATTAAGGACGAGCAAAAGGAAAACTAAAAATTTAAAGTTGCTTCCTAATATTTTAGTGTCCACAGTTTGAATCTGAAATAGAATAAGATCAAATTTTTCTGCCATACTAAAATTAAGTTAAAGCCCTATAGTGTTTCCTGGTAATTCAATAAATACCTTGTGTTATTTCTTTATGTCTCAAGGCATAAATAATTTTGACTCTTTTAAAAACCTCAGTCTTTAAACTTTCAATGTTGTTACTTTTAACTGCTTCACATATTTCCTGACATGAAGAGACCTCTAATTGATTAGTCATTTCTATCAATTTCATCGTCTCCTTTTCCAACAAGTATTCTGAGGAAAACACTCAGAACATTCCCAATGCATGCTTTAAGTTAAGCAGCTTGAAACATTCCAAGGTATTGGAGTTGAATTGATTTTTATTTCCAAGCAGAAGCTGAAAGCCTTATAAATGACTTATTTTTTTAAAATTTAAACTATGTGTACGCTTTGATTGGGTACAAGATCTACCGTCATAAGATTAAATAGTGATTATTTAGCCTTGATATATAAAAAAATGTTGCGTTCTCTGAATTTGATGAGAGGAACTGAGCATGCCGTCTTCAATTTCTGTACCAGTTTACAAGTGACCTTGGTTCTCAGTTTGCTGATTACAAATGCCAACGTGACAGTCAATGTAGAGCTTTAGATGAGAGCATGATAATTCTTAACACTAGAATATATTAGCCAAAAGTCTTCAAAAAGTACCAAAGATCAGGCAACTATTGTTTAACACCTCTCTCTCTGGAATATCTGAGACACCTCTGTGCTATCAAACACAAGAAGTTAGAGAACAAACCATCTTCTCTCCCTTCATGAATCCTTATCACTAATTTAAGTCTGCTTAAATGCCTGATGAATCTAGACAAAAAATATGTTTCTCTAATTCAATATCATACTTCACTATATTTCAAATTCAGTTACCTTAGTAACAGGTTAAAAGGAACAGAAAAACTGGAATAATCTGAGCTTTTTACATGGACCTAAAATTTCATTCAAAAGTTTCTCAAAATTAGGAAGTCCAAAAAGTTTTTCTCAGTACAGCCACTAATACCCTTAGTGTTTCTTGAGTAAAGACTACAACTAGGTATAATGCTGCTGAATTAAAAACAACTTTTAATCTGACAAAACTTAATCTTGCACACAGCTATAGAAGATCTGAGAAAAGTATTCAGGTTTCTTCATGTACTTCACTGCTATAAATGCAGTTCTTTAAAAGAAAATCATCAAAAATTCACTTTATTTTCTGTGGGACATTTTTCATTTGATTCCTTTTCTATCATTTTAATCATAAAAACAAAAAAGTTTTTCACTTCTTTTTGACAGCATCAGCAATCGTACCAGTTGCCCCTCAGCAAGGTGTAAAAGCCTTACCCCAAAATCAGGACACAGCAATTTTTCAAACAGAATATAAACCTTACCTTGAAGAAAGTCATGGTTGCTCCATCTTCAACTGCCCCATACTCTATCTTTGTCTGCTTGGCCAAATCGTCAGCAGAATCAATAGGGGATTCCATACGTTCCACTGTCAGAAAGGCGGCTAGGTTAGCAGTGTACGAGGAAATGATGATAAGAGTGAAAAACCACCAAATGCCTCCCACTATCCTGGTGGAGAGGGCTTTAGGCATGAGCTCAGAACCTAATGAAAACCAGGGGAGAAAGGTGAAACTGATGCACAGAAAACAATAAGTGTTCAGCACTTTTTGCCACAGTGGGGAGATGGAATCACTGTGCAAAATAATCTTTAAGCTACAGGTTTACATGTACTGCTTGTACAAACACACACAACTGAAATGAAAAATAACTGGTTAAATTTATAAAGACAGATCTTTTCAGAGCTGTGGGAATCAAAAGATAGTAATGGGAGATTCAATGATAGGTGCCATTTTAAAATTTCTAACCATACGTATATAAATACCAGTATGAAAAAAAGCAGTTACTTCAACTTGCTTTCCAGAAAAAACGAGCAACTGATGAAGGGACCAGATGTGAAATAAGGGATTTCATATCTGAGAAACAAAATCTTAAATCTATTATAAATATACTTTGGAGTTTTGTCATTTGCATTGCTGTAAAGGATAGTTTATTAAATGTTTAGATTAAAAAATTAACATCTCCCATCTCTATGTTTAGCCCCACAATTTCATATAAATATGGTTGGCTATGCCACACACTTCAATTTGATAGAGTAGCAATAAAAATATTAGATTTCTATGCATAAACTAGATAAAGATAGATTATAATGCATTGCTGGAGTTGCCTGCTCATGGCACTAAAGAATGGAGGGGGAGATAGACACTGTATAGTAATTTGCATAATTTTAAATGCTAATTTAGAGCCTAATGAGACAAATTGAAGCACATAAACTCCTCTTGTGCCTAATTACTAAAAATAGGAATAAATTAATTTCACTGTAATATACAATTACAAATATTTATTATAAATGAGCATGTATGGATTTTTTCCATAATGTTATAATTGAATGAAATGAAATTTCTAATGACGTCAAAATAATAATTTCAAGCTTCATTTTAAGAACTTCATGTAAGATCTTTTAGAAGTATCTGGAAACTTGTTTTCAAGGAAACAGTTTTACCATATCCATTATACCATTGTACCGAAACAATCCCTTTTTGTTAATTGGTTACTCTGCTTGCTCTTAAATCTCCTGGGTAAAATGGAATGAAGGCAAGATGGACTATTTTATTCCTGTTAAATTTTAGTGCTTATATTGAATTAGTTAAGGAACTGGTCCAGCAAGGTAACACATCTTCATATAAATGAAAGATTACGTAAAACTTCCAAACTCAATGCCAAAAAAAAGAACAAGGACTGGGGAGGGAGGGAGGAAGAAAACCAAAGAAAAGGGAAAAAGAAGTGGTATCATAACTGGACTACTGTATTCAAAAACAGCCCATCTTACCCTGCAGTTCATCTTACCCTTGCTGTTTCAAACAAAAAAGGCTGACAGACTTGGACATGACAGCCAACTCCAGCGCCAGACTCTGCCTAGAATTCTGCAAGGAAAAAAGTAGAAAAGTACCTGTCTGATGTAGTTGCTCCTAGGCCCTGTTAGTCAGACACTTAGACACCATAACACTAAGAGATTTCCCAACAAGCCCACCATCAAAAACTCTTTTTAATTGCACTCATTTCATTTAAAAACCAACACCAGTAAAGTCAGATAGGACTTTAGAAATAGGAAGTCAGATAGGAAGAAAAGAAGAGTGGAAACATTCGCCGCAGTTACCCCAGTTACCACAAGTTCATACCTTACCAAGGACTGAAACCGAGTGCCACCTGGGCCCATGAAACAGAGCCTGGTCAGGGGCTGACTGTCATGTACCCAAGGTAACGTCATGTCCAGCACTATATCCCACAGTTTCCTGGGAGCGAGAGGTGCCAGCAAGACATGTATGAGCTTCCTCTATCATGTATCCTCCAGCACTAAGCAAGTCTTTTGTAAAGAAGCAGCACTTAATAAGTCAACGTGAGAATGGCCCAAGCGTTTTTATACTGTTTCTAATGAAAACTTACTGTTATTAGGTGAGAACCTCTGTGCTTGTCTAAAAGCCTACTTTTAGACAACTTTAGGTTTCTGAGAGTTTTTTTTTTTTTTAAAGCAATCATCAAAAAGACTGTTACTGCACCCTTAGAATGGTGCCTTTAAAGTTTATTAAAGGATGAACTGAGTAAAGGTAAAATAATATAAGGCAAGGACAGAGGGTCAGCCTTAATTCTGACAAACTAGTTTTCCTTCATGAAAAATTATTATCCTCTAGAGATATCTTTTAAAATAAAGGCTGGGGGTCTTTTCTTATTTTGATTCTCAAAAAAAAAAAAAATGTTTAGATGTTAGGGACTAAAATACCTTTTTCTTGCAAAAAAGATGATGCAAAAAATCTAAATTGCTTTTTCCATTCTCCGGAAATATGAAGAAGCACACAGCCACATAAGAAATAAAACTCAGCATTGATAGTGATTCTGACAATCCTGAGAACTGTGAATGAAATTCAAAATACCTTCCTTCATTCAGTATCTATTTTTTTGATAGCTTCCTTGAAAGCAATCATTATCTTACCAACATGTATTAGGCAATTGTGCTTCAACTATCTAATTTCTTGAAATGTATATTAATGACCTAGTTGATAGTAAACACTTAGCCAACTACAGTTGTATTTTTATTTCTGACTTGAAATCCTGGCTTCTTTTTACCCATTAATTCATGTTTTTCTGAGCATAGTACTCTTTTTACTGAGGTCTTAGAGTCTTTTTAAGCCTACCAACCTGACACATGACAGAATATTTACTGCAGTTACAGGAAAGCTTCATGAATTCATTTGATGAGTTAAAAACAGGATTTATTTATAGCTGGCGTACTTATAATGGGAAGCTTTAAAAATGATTGCTCAGGTATATCCATTAAAACAACTCTACCGATATGCACTTGCTCCTGCCAACATTTTCTATTAATTTTTTTGGGATATGCAACAGTTATTTTTCCAGAAGGAAAAGTCATTCCTTTTAACGGTTCTTTAACAGGACTAACAATCTTTCATATTACACTATACTGCCCAGTGAAATGTCAGAGCAAAAACTGAATCTGTGCTATTCAAATGTGTCTGATATTATATGACTCTGTTCAAATCCTTATTAAAAAGGGTAATAAAATGGTGATATATTTTTATGGATCTATATATTTGGTATGCTTTCAAAATAAGAGGAATATGATAAGGAAATTTTAAGAATCTGCTTAAGCATTTTACTTAGTTGTAGTTAAAAGTGATTGTTGGTTTTACTTTGAGCTATATGACTATACAGCTGCCAATTTTATTGTCAGCAATGGTATCAGTTTCTCAGTGCAGGGATTGTTCAATGTAGGCTTTTTATTTAAATCTTTAAGAATGGTCATTCTGATTTTAAAAATATGAGTTGGGACTGCACAGAATTAAATCTCCTGTACTATCATTTTATTTTACAGGTTCTAGCTGCTAGATAAAATCTTTCTTTTATTGAAAGGTTTCTAGAACAAAATTAAACAAATGATAGATTTTTACATTATACCCTTACCTGACAAAGATATATTCATTTTTAAGTTGTTGAAATTAAGGTTTTTTAGGTAATGTTCATTTAATTATGCAGTAAGCGTATCCTGTTTAGGAAATAAACAACATGACTATGCTGTACTTTTTTAAGTTTTAAAATTTTTATCTGTCTTCAGACTAATTCCTAAGGTGGTATTTGGGAATGCCTGGATACATAATCATAGAAAAGCTGGTTTATGGCTACATGCACAGAGGCACCCATGCAAGTGACTTGCGCCAGAGAGCTGTTACCCCCAGCAAAAAGTGGGACATGATGCCCAAGAGAAAGAGCAGACTGAGTCGTATACCTTGCTGCATGAGAGCTCCAACTCCAAACCAGAAACTATTTAGCAAGGTAAAATTGTTTTCCACCACGTCTGAATCAGGGTTGCAAGGATGTGGATTATACCACTCATAGGGACTAAACCTGTGGTAATTGACAGAAAAAAAGAACAAATTTAAAATGCAGCCATCACAAAGTCTATCCAGCAAATCTGCTGCAAAAGAAAAAGAAAAATAAGAGAGGTTATAAAGAAAATAGTGATTGAAAGTTTTTACAGTGTGATTGCCTTATACTTAACAGCAATATTAAAAGAAAAAACAATATTGAAGATTCACATTCTTAACTATTGCTGATACTAATAAAGTTGCATACAGATTGGCTCTGAAAGGCTCCAAGTGCCACCTGTAAACATCAAAGCACTTATTTTCAATGCCAATAGAATTACAGACAATTGGTCCCATTTAGGATTAGGTTCTTATAACCACTGTGTCAGTATTTTGCATCTTGAAAGAAAACATAATATGTGTTAAATCACAGAATTTAACTAGAAAATAATACATTAGACAAAACGCTTTTCTCAGAAAAATTACAAATAATGAATATAACAAAAAACAAGTAGTTAGCAGTAAAAGTGGCATTGTTAATCACCAAACAAGGGTAATACACACTACAATTCACAGAAAAAAAATACTATAGAAAATTAAAGGAATTGCATCCTGTCCTGTGAGGTGCACAGTAGCATCCCTGGAAAGGTTTTCCAAAAGAAGCTGGGGACACTCACAAGCACCTTGCAGGGCCAGGCTCTGAGAAAAGAAAAAAAAAAGAAAAAGAAAAATATAAACATAAAGGAAAACACAATTAAATTAATTATCTCAGAAATAGATAGAACAAAGATAGCAGAAAGATGTCTGAGTCTGGCAATAGATTACAAGCAGATTATATACAATCAATCTATTTTAATTCATGGCTTTGCAATTGCTGTGCATTATGACAGGTTCATCTCTAAATGCTGTTTTATCAATTGTAGCTAAAACAAGCAAACATGTCTAGATAAATTATTTTTGGTTACAATTTCTTTCAGAAAAAAAGATTTTCAGTTCTCTCTTCCTCATTATACTTTTGCAGAACTTTAAATTTTAATTCCAATGTGCAGGATTATTCTAATCATTTAAGAGATTTAATCATCATTTCTGGACTTGGAGACACGCTGTTGAGAGGGACTTTTATTTTGTGTTTAAATCATGTCTTTAAATATTTGATCATGAATACAAGTAATGCATGTGCATAATATATTTGAGAAAAAAAAAAATCACTGCAACACAGTAAAATGGAACCAGCACAATAATTTAAAATATTACAGATTTTAATTATTAAATCAATATTAATATATTTTCATAATTTCTCAAATCATTAAAGCCACTCTGTTAAAAACCCTCAGATAGGCAGCCTTTATGAAAGAACTTTTTTGATGTATCTTACAATCCAAGCAATCTGAATAATGCGTCTGTCACTCTGAAAAATGCAATTTTCTTCACAATAATATTTCAAACACATTATAATACAGAAAATCAAATGTTCTACTTTTAAGCTCTTAATGTAATGTTAAAACACCTCTCATCTTAAAAGTGTCTACTTGAAAAAGAACTGTTTCATTTGGATCTCCAAAGTAATACTGATATGCTGTTCAAAAATGTTGATTGGTTTCTAATTAAACATTGTGACCTGAATTCTCCTACATACTTTGTAGTAAAACTAGATCAGAAGTTTATTGTCTCATTAAAAATCTAAGTACCTTTTATGTCATCTTGTTGTCAATCCAACAAAACCTGGAAACCAAGCACTTGGTGACACTGAAGCAGGTATTCATACTCTTTTTGCGGAGAGATATTTGAAGATTGAATTTGAAAATACCTTTTTCTTGTGAGGACAATGTTTGCTAGACAAAGCAAACATATTTTAGAGATTTAAAATAAATATAAATATTCAAGAGTTATTTTTAGTGATTGCAACATTACTGAACAAACTAAAACATAACTTGATATTTTTACCTTTTTGTTCTGATGGCTTAAGTTATTTAATTTTTTTATATTATTTTGAAGCACAGAAAAATTGTCCACAGGTGTAAAGAAAGGAAGAAGCAACTTAGCATACAGGATGACTTTAGGAAAAAGAAACAATGCAATCTGAGTCCTATAGTTTTAGAATTCTCTACTTAGAAAGTAAGGAAAATTAACTGGCCTATTATGGATAAATATTGTTCCTCCTTATTTTAAGGATGATCTATGATATTAGATTGTCTAGTGTAATAATCTTAAGGTATAGATCCTTTGATCAATTTTTTGTATGTACTACATATGTGTATAAGATTCATGCTGTTTAGCCTATTGCAACAAATATTCATAAATCATAGAGTTACAGGTTCATCTAGCAGGTTTTATAAGCCAGAATCTGGCTCAGGGCAATGTCTACTATTTCTCAACAGCAGACTGTTCAGTGAGGTCTCAAAAATATCCAAAGACAAGAATTCCACAGCTTCTTGGGAAAAACATTCCCATGTTTAGTTATCATAATAAAAACTTCTTTTTTTCTTTAAGTCAGGCTGGAACCTCCCTTGTTTCCAAGTATAAAGAACTCAATCTTTTTTGCTCAGCTTCTCTTATTAGAAAGTGCCTATTAGGAAACTCCTTCTCCCTGATGCTAAAAGAGCCCTCCCCCCAGCCTCCTTTCACAAGTCTTCTGATACAGACTCCACTTGCCAAGTTTATTCAAGTATCAGGGGTCTCAGAACTGCTCACAGTATTTAAATGTGGTATAATAAATGATACTATGGGCATAATCACCTTCCTTGATTAATGCACTATACTCCTACTAATTTAAATGCAGAACACTAGCTCAATCAAGAGAACAAGCATACAGCAAAAAGAGAACTGATGCAACTTTGAAGATTGATTTTTCTGACCACTGATAACAGGTACTCTTCCCAATTACCCATTTCTGTTATTTCTATTAAATGTTTATGCTAACATTTCTGATACAGTCTCTGTTAATCTCTAACACCTTCATGTCTCTGAAATACTTGAAAAAATAGAATATAAATGAACTTTACAAGACCTGAGTTCCAGTTTTCCTGATTGCTACTACCCACTGAAAAGTTACAAGTACTCTCCAGAAATTATTGGCTAGTGCAAATAATGTTTAAAAGTCAGCCTTCTCAGCAATCCACAGGAAGGAAAGATTTGTGGTAAATTTAATTCCACTTTAGGAATATACCATGATATAAGAAATTAAAATTAGTATGCCAAATGATCAGACAGACCTACTTCAGAACTGCAAATTATTTCAGACAAGCTATAATTTATGATATTCTGTGTTATCACAGTGTTTGAAATAACAGTGTAGAAGCCCAGAAGACAAAGGATCTTATGTGTGTGTCTCAAACACCTAAAGTTGAATAGCCATGAAGCCAACCAAAGATTGTTGGTAAGAGTATGTTGTGATAAAGAACATGTGACTGGAGAAGGGGTACTCTGGAGATATGGCAGCATTTTCTGGGACAAATGTCTTTGTTCTGGCTCCTGGAAATAAGCACAATGCAGTACAGTTCAAGCACAGGACCGAGGTCAAAAAGTAGGCATGGACTATTGATCAAAGTACAGGTTCATCAAGACCACCAAAGACCTCCAAAGCCCTCAAACCTATTTTCAGAAAGGTCTAGGAGAACAATCTGCACAGGATAATTAATTCCTATAAAAAGCAAGAAACTTATCTCCAGGGTAGGGAAATGTATCTATAAAAAGGTACCTCCATGAAGCCCAGATGGTGCCCACAGGACCCTAGACACCCCACCAGCTGGATCAGTCCTGCAGCCAGGACTGGTGATCTTTTTAAACTCCTTGAGCCTGTTTGACTTCAGAAACTGTCATAGTGTTAACTGTGATATATTGGTAGCATTTCTGCTTCTCTTTTTATTTAGGAGTTGGATTTTGTGCACTCCTAGCACAGGGAGTCTTGTGATGATGTTACAAGGTTCTGTTTCTTAATTCTTGACCTGCAGGCACCCACTCCTCCTTTCCAGTGTCCAGTTTGAGACTACCTCATGAAGAGACATGACTAATTCTGGAAACTAGAAGAGCTTCTACAGTTTTGATCTGTAAATAAAAACACAGTCTTATGGAGAGCCATGGGACTCAGTGTAGATGACCTTAGATGTGATTGCACATATACAGTTTTTGTTCACCCACTATACTCAAAGTAAATCCTGTCACACACACTGACTGCTGCTTTCAGTTGCTCTCCTAAAGGTGTGGTCTAGCATGATCTATACAAATCAGCTCAATTCAAAGCTGCTGAGAGTATGTAAAGGGTACCCTCCACCAATTTCAATAGTTCTCAAATCAAAACCTGTCAGTTTATCTCTGATGATAGTATGAAGATAGTATTTTGTTTTGAAAGCAAATTAATAGGTATGCTTAATACAGGCTGTAATATCTGGAGATAAATAAATTTTTAATTTAAGATGTATTTTCTGGAGAGAAATGCAACTTGTTAAAAAGAGAAGAAAACCCAAAACCTGCAATTTAGAGAGAAGAGAAAATGGACTACTGGAGTAATATTTGTATTTGCATTTTCATTATACCAAAACAGAGCTACCTAGGAATATTACACAGAACTGAATTTACACGAGTTGGGATAGTCCTTGTGGGATAAAGACTGGTTGGATCCATTAGTAATATATGCAGGTCATTTGAGTTTTTTGTGCTCCTTTCAGATATTTGCAAAACAGGTGTCAGGTACTGTCATTAAATCATATTTAGCATGTTACCTGTTAAATTCTTATAGAGAACCTTTCCAGAAGGTCTAAAGCAGCTCTTTTCTCTTTTTTTTTTTTTCCTAATTATTTTATTTTTATTTTATTTATTATTTTACTTTTTTCCCTCAGGATCAAAAAAGTGAAACACTTGGGTTTTTCAAAACACAGATCGATACTGAATATTTAGCTGAAAATCCATGAGAGTTATCAGCTACCATTATATGCCTGGACTTCAATTCTTATTTAAAAATCCATACTGACAAAATTTTTCATCCATATCTGACATGGTCCTGCCTTCTGTTCTGACCCAAACAGGAGCTACATAACAACTATGGAAAGGCTAAAAAAAATCTATGTTCTACAAGATAGTTTGAAATTACAAGACAACAATCAAATGCAATAAACTTAATTCTTGGTCTGATGCAGTCAGGTAGAATACTTCCCTATACTCATGGAATTATGTATATAGGCAAGGGAAATAAAGAAAATACAATTGCAAAGAAGTATGATGCAAGTATAACTTAAGGGACTAATAAGATTGTTTACTGGTAGCTGTGCTTAGTTTATTTAAATTACATTCTTTTCAATGATATTTCAAACAAAATGTTACTATTGTGTTTTTTAAAATGAACATGTAAATAAATTAGGAGCAAATGGTATTACAAAAATATTATCTAGAGCATGATGTGACCAACATATTCGTCATAATTCTGCAACAGACACAGCACAAAATTACCCTGTGCATACTATTCCAGCATTATTTCAAACCTGTCAAATTTCCTCACTTTTCTCTGGATCAGGTTTATAAAGAAAAGTAAATATTATTACTCACTTACATGCACACAGACATCTCTTTTGCACAACCAGACCAAGAAGTGAGCAGACAACAGGTTTTACTGCAAAACCATTAGCACAAAGATTTCACAAGCTGTAAGGCTTCATCTAATGACCAGAAATGTACAAACCAAAAGAATCTTACCCCATCCTCTTCATGAACTGATAAGCATACTGATCCAGTGCTGGGTATTGCTGAACACAACAAACTATCAGCTCTAATCTCAGCTCTAGCAAATTACACATTCTCCCATTCACTAGAGCAAAATTGTAAGAATGATTCTTCTAGTCGTTGTTTTACAGGGCTTCTGTGCAGGACTACACCCTCAATACATATGTTACTGCATAAGGACTGACAAAGTACAATATTCAAATAAAATATTTAATAACTTTTTCAAGAATATCCAAGATATAAGATGGATGCTTTATCATAACATACTACACTGCTTGAGAATAAACCATGTTACTACTTCACTTTATTAAAGCCTCCATTTTTTTTTTTTTCCTAAATTATGACTTTTAGAAAAACTTCACTATATGAATGAATATATCCTGTCCCATTTTTATGCATCTTTATTTTCCTGACTAATACTAGGGGGAAAAAAAAGAACAAACCCAATTAGTTCATAAGAAAATAAGACAATAATTTAGTTAACTTCTACTATAAGCAACATGAATCATACAGGAGTAATATAACCCAGCAACAGGGAATACCTGGTGATTTTTGGAACTTGTCAATTTTTACTGCTGTATTAGCGACAGTAATGTACTGTCGCTAATACTGCTCTAAAATCCAAAGAAATGTAGGCTTGGGGGCTACAGAAATGTGTAGTTAAATCATAGCTCAAATCAGAACCAAAACCATAAAGGCTGTTTTGTTTGATGAAAATTAAATAAATAAATTTAAAATTAAATAAATCATAAAAAATTCTTAACTATTATGTGATAATTATAATAAGTTTATAACTGAAGCATTTGTTTTTAGAGTTGTGGATTAAGGGTTTATTAAAATCCATTATTATTCTGTATTAAAGACATTATATACATAAAGTACATTACCATCATAATTAAAGATTAATGAATGATGGAAATAAGTGTCAAAGATATACATATAACCTAATTTTTGAAGTACTAGTCAAGTTCCTATTGCTTAATTTATTATATATGCTGTTTTCAGTTCTTAAATAATTTTCCAATTTCCAGAACATTAGTCCATCCATTTCTTGAACAGAAGAAATGTTGATAGAGTTAAATATAAAATTACAGTCAAGAATCTGTAGAAAACTTATTTAAAATTACTATCTTCTAATGTATGTGAACTTCACAATGATTGTAGACTTCTCCCACAATCAGTGTGTCCTGACTGCTGCTAGATACATTGAAGTCTTACAAAAAATATTCTAGGAGATATTCTGAGCTATCTCAAGTATGGTATGGTAGGGGAGATGCTAAAAGAGTTGCTTTCTTTTTAGTTTTCACAAGATTCACAACCTTTCCTGCCTTCTGCATCTGAGGGACAACACAGAAAACTAGAGTATTTGTTGTGTTAGAAAGCATTTTGCCCCCTTTTTAGTGACATAAGTAAAATGATGTCTTCAACATGATTTTCCCCTTTGTATGCTTTGCTCTTTAGGCTCTCAGCATGAGCATCTTTGAATCTTCATTTATGTTCCTTTATTCCTCTGTCTCAATAGTAATAATTGGGTGCTATTTCAAAACAACATTATTCACAATACTTCTAATATTTTTTATTTGCATTTTCCTTCTAACTAGCCTACATTTAGCTTTTTCATATAACATCCTTACATCTTTACCAGAGAACATTATTATTGTTTACCCATACATGGTCTTCCCTGAGTATATTGAAAAAAATGGGAGAAATAAAAAACTCACTTCTTTGGAAAATTCTCATCCTTATTTTTAGAAATACTCAAATTTCAAGCAATCTGTAAATTCTTTTTGGCTGGGATAGAGTCAGTTTTCTTCCTGGTAGCTGGTATAAGCCAGTATGATGTTCAATTTTGGATGTAGTATGGTAGCAGTTGTTGATAATACACTGATGTTTCTAGGGGTTGCTAAGTCATATTTATACAACTTCATCTTTTTCTGTCTTCAGGAGTGCCCTGGTCTTGCACATCTTTTTCTGATGATTTTTAAGCTCATTATGAGGGGTGACTGCCCCAGGCCTGTAACCATACAACAGAAAATATTTAAAAACAAAGACCTGAGCATCATAAGCATATACCTTGTCCAGGGATTAACTCTGATTAGCAGTGCTGAGCCTTCTAGTCACTCCTGTGACTAACAGAACAGAAAACCTCTTTTAAACATACATAGTGACTAAACCAACCAGCTGAGTGACTTTTGGCTTACAGGCCCTCCTTAGCCTGGACAGTTTTGAACTTCGTTTCTGATGTGGAGGGCACTTCTCTCAGAGGTTAAAATCTAGGATAAAAGTCCATCTACTGAACCTTGGCCAGTAGTCATAAAAAGGGTGACTAAAGAAGATGGAAAAGTGAATCTGGTGGGAGTGTATTAGGTATACATTGCAAGGACTTATATGTGGGTGAGAAGTGAGAGAGAAACCACTACGCACTGACTACAAACTGCCCCTCAAGCTCCCTTCTCTGTCTGGGGGTGGGCAGAGGAACCTGAAGGAGTAAAGCAAAGGTGGAAGAAAGGTGTTGTCTCAGTGTCTGTATTTCTCACTGTCCTGGGTTGCAGTGTATTCTATTACCATCCTCATGAGCCGTTGAAATCAGGTGGGGCAGTGTTCCCTTGCCTCCTCCCCCCAGACTATCTTTCTGTTAATTGCCCATCATTGTCCTGCCGCATGACTCAGAGATAACTCCCTCTGGACTATCTTCTGTTAATGAGCCTAATCAACACTTGGCCTCATGACTCATTACCCCATTGCGAGATGCTCCACCCAGAGGGAGGAGCCAAGCATTCCATCCTGGACATAATCTGAGTTTCCGAACACCACAGACACCATTTCCATGGGATTCCCAGAGGGCAGGACCTACATAGCCACCACTGGACCTTCCAAGGAAGAGCAGACCCTTTCTGCAGGATCACTGCTTCAACAGAACCACATCCACCACTTCAGGAGGAGTGCAGCCACCATCTTATTGGACTGCTACCGCCACCCTGACTAACAGGGTGTCAGGTTGTATCCTGGCTCTGTCAGTTTGAACCAGTGTTTTCTCCCTTTGTCTTTTTTTTAATTTCCCTATTAAATTGTTATTCTGACTTGGTCCCTCCCACAGGTTTGTTTTCAAACTAGTACACTCACCACCTGAATTCTTTTCAGCCCATGACAATAACTGGTAAGCAACTCCCTGCCTTTATCTCAACCTTTGAGCGCACTCATCCTATTTTCTCTCCTTTTCCTGCTCCAGAAGGGATTGAGTGCCTTAGCAAACATTTGGCCTCTAGTCAAGGTTAACCCCCCAACACACAGAATTGGCTTACTTCTTATATTGAGAATTCTCCTTTGGGATATGAGATTTGAGTTCTGGTCAAGAGTTTGAGCACCTGCCCTCACACAACACAAGGAACCTCCCCACACCCCATCCAGGAGCTATAATAAGGCTTAAAAGGTAAATAACGGTTGTCCTGAAATTATTCTGCAAAGCTGTATTTACATATCCAGCAAAAGAGAAAGTATAAAATGTGCCTCCACATAGATTACACAGATTAGTCATCATCTGAATGTCTTTTGATGGCTAAGAGGTCACAAAGAAAAGCAAAAGAGCCTGTACACAAATACAGACTCTTATTTTCTATACACAATTAATTCCCTTTATCACCTCTTTTACTTCTCCTAAATCTTAGACACACCTCTTACTCTTTCCGCTGCCTCTCCAGATACTTCTGGCAAATTTACAGAAGCTTAAAAAATGTCATATGTAAATGGAACAGTCATACTAAGATATGCATGAAATGAACCCAAGTAACCCTGCAATCATAGTGTGACCCTCTTCAGCTTCCACCCTCCCACACTATTTGTTGTGCTCACTTGTTTCATCATGTCTAAAATTAGACTTGCCTTCTTCTCCAGGAAAAAAACATCTAATTTGCTTTGTGAAGTCTGTACCATATTCAGTCCTGTATGAGAAACATCTTCCTCAGTTCATGATACCTTTTATGTTCTCAAATAAAACTTAATCTGAATAAAGAAAAATAAAATCTTTCAAGTTGAGAACCAAAAACTTTTGTGTTTGTGGGAGTGTACTCAAGAGAAGTACTCCTGCAGACTTCCTTATGCTTTTAACTCTTCTGTACACATCTACTTCTGCCCACACTCAGAGATAAAGTATTTAGCTAAATGAATTAAATCTCTATCCCATTGCTGGTATTTACTAGGGAATAGAGAAAGGAAAAATTTAAGTTCTTGTTTTTCTTCAGTCAGTCACTGACACAAACAGGAAAAAAGGTTTTACTCACTTTCAAAGGGCACCTGTTTCTCATTCCACTGCCCTTTCATTTTTATTAGAATTTCTACTATGAATATGAAGGTTTTAGAAAAACTGTCACATTTTCTAGAAATTATTTGCTGTGTCACATTTCCTACTACAAAAAATGAATCACTTATAATTCCTCGACAGCTGTGGTCAAAAAATAATAATTTATGGAATGAGCAATAATGCACTTGATGAAAATTAAAATATAATAACAACTTCTCCTACATCCAAATCAAACCTTACCAGCTCATGGCTGACATGTGAAGACAGTCATAAAGAGCAGAAAAAATTATAGCAGGAGGCGGTTTTCAGACACAGCATTACGCCCTGTATTGCCTTTTTATATATTCAAGCCACTTTTAGTTCAGAGTAGTCACAGCTTTTTGTATCCTAGAATGAGACACTGCAGTCTTTTCTTCCCCTAAACACACTTGCTTAATAGCTTAACTCAAAAAATGCCAAAAATTTCCTTTCTTTTTCGATAGTTCTGCTGTACATCATGTAATAGAACTGAAGCTTCATGTCAATATTTAGTTAAGGCCCTGTAAGCTTATACAATTGTTATCTGCCTTATAAAATGTAAACTAGACAGAACACCACTCCTTGCTTGGCTCACACTACAATAAACTCAGAAGAATCTCTAAAGATCATTGTTTGTAAAATACTCTTATTTACTTTTTGCCAAAAATGGGAGATATGCTCCTGTATCACAATGTCTTTATTGATCAATTCAAACTCTTAACAAAAACATTAATGACCACCCTAAACTATGCCTACAGTACACGATATGGTTTTAGAGATCTACCTGCCGAGTATTGACAAGCACATGTGATTTCTTTTGATTTAAATAGCTTTGACAGCTTTGCAGGCCCAAATTGATGTTACAGAGAGAAGTAATTTCCATTTCCTTAAAGGGTCACTTTGGAAAGACTATTTACTTAGTTATCTGCAGAGGTTATTAATGCTATACTATATACTATACAATGCTATAGGGCCTCCATTCCCTGGGCTTAGGAGCACCGTACTGCATCATTGCTACTGGAAGTAATTAGTAAAACATTTTAGAAGGGGTTTGCCAAAGGAAGAAAACATTGAAGGGTCTTTTTTCTTCTCAGAGAAAAAGAGGCATTATAGAGTGTCCTGTGTAACTATGAAGACCAGACTCAAATTTTCAGAAACTCAATTCAAAGAAAACGTGGTAATTGGTTTATTTGACACTTAATTAAAGGTTGACCTCTGTTTAGGGGTGAGAGGGAGCAAGGGGGAAACTTC
Organism: Corvus kubaryi; assembly: GCF_017639235.1. Taxonomy (NCBI): domain Eukaryota; kingdom Metazoa; phylum Chordata; class Aves; order Passeriformes; family Corvidae; genus Corvus; species Corvus kubaryi. The sequence continues at coordinate 22,092,260 of NW_024582091.1, read as the reverse complement.
ATTTCTCCCTGAATTAACTGAAAGGAGGCTGTAGTGAGGTGGGGGTCAGTGTCTTCTGGCATATCTCAACTGAAAGAACGAGAGGGAAGAGCCTCAAGATGTACCAGTGGAGGTTCAGGTTAGATATTAGAAATTGTTTTTCACTCTAGGAGTGCTTAGGCATTGAAATAAGTTTTCCAGGGAAGTGGTGGAATCACCACCCCTGGAAGAGTTTAAGAGACATCTAGATGTGGCATTTGGAGATAGTATTTTGGGGTGATTATGGTGGTGCTGGGTTGATGGTTGAATTAGATGATCTTGAAGGTCTCTTCCCACCCTGATGATTCTGAGTACTGGATATTTTGGTATTTTTAGAAGAAACATAATTTTCTCTGTTTAATTAAATCTCTGAAATTAAAATCAGCAGTAACATTAAAACAACCTTTTTCATAACTACATTGTTAAATCATAAATCTAATCATATATTGTTCTGCTTGTGACCTGAATATGCATAAAAGATAATGATTTTGTTACAAGCCTGACCTCAGGAGAAGTGAAGGGATAAGTCACTGTAGCTATAAACATTCTTCTGTATCATATGTCTAAAAACACACACCAAATAAAGTGCTCTTAATGCAAGAGTTAATAAATCTTTCTGCAATGCATCAGTGTTTAGATACATGTACAATACAGCACATTGGGCTGCAATTTATGTTCTGTCAATACTCATGAGTGAAGAATACCATGTAAAATTTTTTCTCCTTCAATTCTTTCTACTTGGGCACCAGAGATAAAATTCCAGGTATGCTGTGTTCTGGTATGAAATGTTCTAAAAGCTCATCTTTCTAATTATATCAATTACAATAGGTACCAGCTGGAAAACTCTCATCTCTTACGCTAGGATTTTACTCAAATCTCAGAATTGGTCAATGCTGTTTCTATATTATAACACTTAATTACGTCACTGCTGATTTTATGGGTAAGTTTTATACCTTTCAAATTAATTTACCGACTGTAGTGTCAAAATTATAACTGACAATCTGGCAGTAGAAGATCTATTTTTAAAAAGGCCTTAATTAAAAAAAAAAAAAAATTAAGTTGATGGGCTTCTTAAACACGTTATCTCTGGAAAATTACTTAATTATCTCTAAGTGGGTCTGAGTAACTGCAGCAAAAACCACTGAGAATATGTTGCTTCATACAGTATGAGGAAATTTTTGGGAATTGTAAAAAACAATCAGAATTCCTGATTTCTTTCTTTCTGAGATATTGCAAGGCGTTGATGTCCTAAAGGTAAGCTTGACTATACAGACAGCATGGTCATTCTTAAAAATTGTAGTTCAAATTTTCCAATTGATATCCTTCTACAAAATAAGAATCAATCACATCAGAAATGGAAGGATCACACCTTTCCACTATGTTCCCTTTGAAGAGCATTATTATCTTTGATAAAATTACTATTTTGAGAACTAAGAAAAAAATGACAAAAGCATACCATAACAATTAAAGATGAAAAATCCACACCCTTGTTAACACTAGTGGCTCTCTTTTATTTCCTTCCCCATCTTACAGACAAAAAATTAGGTTTCGATTAGCATGGATTTTACATCCATTAAAGCTATGTACTATGAACTATCGAAACATGTAGACTTTGCACTCTCCTGACTAATAAACTCATAGTAATTAAAACAGGAACCCTGTCGAGTGTGGATAAACTCAGAGTTACACAGGTAAAAACATACTCGGCTGAGTCCCAGCAAGGTAATATATCTTTAATGATCATTGGAAAACACAGTTAATCTTTGCCAAGATATATTTCCTTTACACTTATAAAGAGGAAATTGTGTGAAGAGAAACTATCCCAAAGGTATGATTTCTTCATCTGTGATGGCACAGACTACAAAAGAAAATGAGGGTGTTGAGTTTTCTAGCTATATCTTTATTGCTGCTGCTTACATTGTCACTCTGTATCCCCAAAGAAACTGAGTAAATAATTCACTGAGCTGTGGTGCTCCAACTCTTTGAGAATAAATGGATATTGCTTTTTAGTATATTGTAAAACAAGAAAACAATTGAAAATACTTTGCATTCTCACTGCTGTCTCTCATGGAAATACTAAACAAATAATCAACATTTAAAAAAAAATCAGATATTCAATATGAAACCAGAAGTTATGAGTACAAATGAAAACCAGTTCTGAACACATGTGAATGAATTCCAACTTTTTAGGTTAGCTGACAGGATAACTAGCAGTCTTTAGGACACTTTTAATATGGAATGAATATTAACAAGAAAGACAAACCCCTGGAAGTCAATGTCTCTATGAGTCTTGCACACAAGAAGTTGTACGGATACTGTTGCATGCTCAAAGGAATCCAAAGCATGTTGTAGATTAGACCAGCTGCACAGAAAAGTGTGAAGTTTCACTACAAGCTACAGAAATTTACACAATGATGCATAAATAAATAAATTAAAAAGTAAAATAAAATAAAATAAAATAAAATAGAGAACCATTTTGTGTAAAGTAGAATTAACTTGAAAAAGAAACAAAATGGGCAAGGGAAACCAAAATTTTGAATGTAGATTGTAACAACAACTGTCAGCAGATATAAGAATGGAAAAAGTCTCAGAAGATGTGGGATACAGTTCGGCACCCCTAATTGATTTATCTGACACAAAAATTTGATCAAAGCAAATAAAGAGGACAATCCTAATTCAGTCTTCATTCTATCTTAAAAAGCAGCATCCATCTAAGAGTAACTGTCCCTATACCTGATGCAATTCATAATAACTTTAAAAGTTTAGCCATTTTTCAAAGTAAAGAAACCCATACTTGAACCAGAAATAGTTAAGACTACCAGTATTAAACTATTCTTCCAGTTAAACAAGGCAAAGTGAGAAGAGAATGGAAGAGTAAATGGAATTAACTCTTCTAGGACTGTCTTCTGATAAATTTTAATTCATGTAAAAAAAGAAGATATACATTTTACATATAAAATTTACAGCTAATAGTGTTAGCTCAGTTAGCAGGCAAACATGCTAGGGAATGCTAGAGACCTGAAGACCACAACAGAGCTCTGTTATGTTTCTTGTCTTCCCAGGGTTCTGAGATTCAAACAGAGAAACACCTGTCTGATGGAGATATAACAACTTAATCAATGCTTGTAGAAGTCCAGAAAAGCTATCACCAACTACTCTATATATTCCTGCAACTGACTCTATATAAAAAAGCCTACTTTATATCTCTAAGCTTTTGCCTGTGTTAACGGACTGGTTTTACATAGGGTAGTGTAACCACTTACAGCAGTCTATTGTAGTCCCCATCTGAAGCAAGGAGTGATTTACAATGAATCAAGGCCTACCTTTATAATAAGACATTATATATACTCACTCCTGGCTGGTACATATAAGTGAAATAAAATTACTGTTGACAGCCATCTCAGTTTGGCACATTAGAATTTACTCTTGGACAGTCACAGAATTTTTCTGTAAACAGGATAAGATAAACAATACTGCGATGAAAATATTAATGGGCATGTCAACATTATTGCCTGAAAGAACATCTCTTTATACTTGGAGAATGCTACTCTTTTGGGTATTGACTATTGAATATTTTTCTACTGATGCTCACCTAACAAAAACTAGGAGATTTATAGTAGGAGGGTCCATGAGGGCAACCCCATTTGATACTGATTAGTTTTGAAAACTTTATTAAGCAAAACTCTTCTCTATAAATTGTTTCCTCTACAAACTGACTATGATAGCATAGTCAAAAGATAGGCATATAATTTTCAGGAATTCCTCCAAAAAAAGCATTGTGTTCCACTGTCTCATTCTGAATTTAGTTTTGGTAAATGGATAGAGAAAAGTTTGTAGAGACAGATCTCTTCATTGGGCCACATTCAAAGGAAATCCCTGATGTCTAAAAAAGGAAAATGTCACATCTATCTTCAAAGAAGGTCAGGGAGGAAGATCCATGGAATTGCAGACCAGTAAATCCCACTTCACACTATGGGAAGATAATGGGAAAAGTCCTCCTTGAAACTACTACCAAACAGAAAAGAACAAAGTGTTTCAGAACAGAAAAAGGAGGTTTACAATGCCAATCATATCTAACCAACTTAAGTATTTTCAGTGATAAGAAGATTAACTCTGTGATTAACGAAAGAGCAGGAGATGCAAGCTTGATTTTGATGACTGTTTATTAGTGTCCTATAGCAACTCTATGGCCAAATTGGGAAGGTAATGCCTGGATGCCAGTAGACTGCAAGGTGAAGAAAAAATTTGCTGTATTTCCATTCTTGGAGAAGAGTGGAAATAATTCAAAATTTAGCTGACAGGCAGTAATGTACAGTATTTCTCATTGGGTTGATACAGGAGCCAAAGCTGTAAAAAAGCTTCATTAGCAACCTGGATAGTGGAATGGAATATACACCTCAGCAACTTTCAACCTGAAAGTCAAGAGAAGTGATTGTTCCTGCCCATTGGGCAGTCATGAGACTACATCTGGAGTACTGTGTCCAATTCTGGGCCACCTGTGGCATAAATATCTCAGAGTCCAGCAGAATGAGAGATCAGCAGAAATACTAATAGGATAATATCTACTTTCTACGTTCAGCTACCTGAAGAGTGGGTGGACTCATGTTCTTCCTGAAAATGTACAGAGAAAAGACAAAAAGCAGAAAAAAGAAGTTCCCTCTGGACATTAGAATTTTTTACAGTGAGTGCTTAAACACTGAAACACACTACAGAGAAATTATGCCATCTCCATCTTTGGTGATCTCAAACACTTGACTTGGGCACAGCTTTGGGAAACCTTCAAAGTCCCCCCTGCTTTCAGAGTTGGGGATTCACATGGATGACAGCGAGGTGTCTCTTCCAGCTCAGTCTATTCTATAATTCTATCATATTCTCTAGGAGAAATATATTTACATAAGAGGACAAGACCTAGGTGAACAGCCTTTGCTAGTACTGCTCTAGTGGGACTTAAGGTTGTTATTCAACTTGTCTGAAGGAGTTAATACACATGTAATCCTTGTGTACAAGAGTGTAGAATATACACAATATGTATTTATTCTTGTTTTGAGCATGAGCTTTAATTGTGGACTTTGTAGTGGAACAGACACAACCAAGAAAACTGTAAGAGGCTGGCCTCTTTGACATGCTTGACCTCAAGGTATTAAAAGATTTACAGCTTTCATTTTCCAGATGCTTGATATCTTTCCAAAGGATCAGGCAATACTTTTGTGGTTTTTAATACAAGATTGTTATGCATCTTAAGGCAGGCATCTTAGAAATCAGGAACATACAATTATTAATTGCTGTATAGAAATATATATTACTTAGTATCTAAATATTTATAGAAATATATATTACTTAGCACATGTAAAAATATTATTATAAAAATTTAAATTTACTGAGAAAAATATTTGCAAGTTTATACATGAGAAACTAATAATTTTTTAGGTGTGTATGAGAGGAAAAAATAAAGCTTATTGTTCATTCAACCAGACAATTATTGTTAATATTTAGCTACATAGAAACTACTCTCTCAGGAACACTGTTCTGTTTTGAGCAAAACAGGTCATGTGCAAGATAAAAACCATATTTATGATGAAAGCACTGTAGCATCTGAGTTTGTAAAGTTAACAAGTATGGTCTCAGTAATAAACATTAGGCCCATTCACAGATTATCCAGTAAGGTAAATATACCTGTTAGCAATTTAAATTAAAGTCCTTTCTTCCTCTATCGTCCATTTCAAAGAATTTCCAGCACTAACCTTTAACACCTACTGAATACACCGTCCCAAAGCAGAAATTATTTCTTGCTTAAAATTATTTCTTCTCCTAATTTTTTTTTATTTTTTTATTTTGAATTCTGTTTTATTTTCAGTAGCCTCTTACAAACAACCACTTTTCTACTAAGCATTTTGAAGCAAGGTAATGATTTTGTAGAAGGTAAGCAGACAATAAAATACCGCATTTCAGTGTATGTCACAGCAAGCAGATACTAAACATCCCAAGGTAGCTTTTACTTAGGCTAAATGGGCTGTGTTGCAAATGTGCATTGCAAGCAGTCTGGCAATTGCTAAGGGTTCAGATACACTAAGTTTCCTTTTTGAGCAGTAATTACTATAATGACAAGCATATTTGCCCAGTATACCTCTGGAGTATCTGGCTTGGTTTTTGTTTATCAACTGTACAGTGCCTTTGCTTCCAGATGTGAAATTCCATCTATTAAGAATACAGACCCCAATCAAACATAATTAAGTGACAATTTCTTACTGCCGGGCAGGTCACTACAGTCATTTGTGCATCTCCTTTTGACTGTCCAGTTGACTGTAAGGTCAAATCCATCTGTTTAAACTACCTTCACTGAATTTAAGCTAACACATAACTTTGTGTCATAAGGATAATTTAAGAATATTCATAATTATATTAGTATTGACCACAGGGGATAACTTAAGAAACAAACAAACATTTTTTAAAAAGTGTAATTGCATGCCCTTATCCTTACTATGGTCTGGAATACATGATGTGAATTTTGCCATTGATATCAGCAGTTCTTTTAAATTTTCATGAGGCTATATTTGCAGACTGTGGTATTTTTATGATCTTCCTTTTATACTTTGGGAGAGTTATTCTTGAGCATGCAATGCTCTGTGATTGAATGATACAGTGTATAAATGTAAAATAGATAAGCCACTGATATAGCATAGATACCAAATAAAGATATTTTGTATGAGTCTAGGTTCACTCAAAGTGTGTCTTAGTAAGAAATATGAGAGGATTCTCTAAATACCTCAGAAATTTATGAAAAATCTTGAAAGGCATATAAACTTGTTTCTTTCTCATATCTCTTTTACAAGCATAAAATTTTGTTTGCTTCATTCAATCCATTATATTAAAAAAAAACTTGAACTATTTTCATTTTTTGTTTAGAATAGCCTAAATTCACCAAGTTTATCACTTGTCTCAAGAAACAATCACAACCTAAAACAAGATAGCTTTCTTATGTCTTCTGATTTAGCTTTCCACTCATATTCGTCTCTAAAATAAGAGAAACATTTCTCATCAGAAGAAACCACTTGGTGATCAAAGAAGCAAGTCAGCTACTTTACAACAAGAACTATCTTTTTGTTTATATTGTACTTGTTTGCAAATAATTCCTGCTGGGCTCCAGGCTATAGGGTGCTGTAAACTAATTACTACATGCAAAGAGATTTTACCTGTCATATATAGCTGCAGGCAAGCACCTTGTTATTCACTGCTATACCAAGAGGAAAAAAGACTGCAGTGGTACCTATTCTATTTCTTAAAAAATAATGCTTTTTACTTTTATACACCCACTGTAATCTTCTAAGCCAGCTAATATTATGGCTTTGCTTTAAAAAGAGGTGGTTTAGGTTGGCTTTGTCCATTTGGGTTTTTTTGGTAGTGTGTACTAACAATGATGAAAATCACAAAGCAAATCAGAATATTCTTATTATTTAAGAAATCATCTTACAATTATATGATTGCTACATTATCAATCTCTCCAACATTGTTTGAGTATTCTTTCCTTCTTTCCTTCCTGATCTAATATAAAATTTACAATAATTACAGTCAATTTCTTTACTATAGAAACTGATATCAACATACTACACTAAGACTGAATTATAAATCAGGTATTTTTTCTGTACTTAAAGAAAGTAAGCTGTTTTAGAAAAGTGAGCTGATTCAGAAAAACAAAAAGGGTATTATTTTATCTTTGTAATGCTTACAGAATACTTTTAAACTCTCTGTTCAAAAGATAAGTACAACTGAGACATAAATGTCATCACTGTAATGAGCATTATTATCTTATTGTAGCAGTAAGAATGGATTTATTTAGGGCAGAAGATTTAGCTATAATATGAATATTCAGTAATTTTAAAAAATCAGCCATTCCTGTGTTTCAAAATTGCATACCTTCATATATCAGGTTGCAGTCTTACAGTATAAAAACCAGTCTAGTCCTCTTTAAAAAAATAATAATAAATAAATAATGATTCTTTAATATTAATTTAAATTCCATTCTTAAGAATCACTCATTTTGTAATTATTTGGAGGCTAGATATCCTCCAGAACAGTAATGGCTGAACAGAATGGTAGCAGTTAGTCACACTTGTGTTTCATCAGACTTTATTAAGATAGCATTTACACAAAGTATCTCTTTATGTAAAACCACAAGAATGGATCTTGAGGGTAATTTGCTGAACACTTGGAGGCTATTGAGACATGCTGGGTCCCTGAAAATTATTATAAGTCATATATTTTACCCCCAGAAAAGTGGGTTTCAGTATAGGGTGACACAGTATGTTGTACCAAACAACATTTTTACATTATTATACTCTTTGGGGATAAAATAATCCAAGATTTCTATTCCTGATATGACAATTGGTTGCTTTCCCGCCATATTTAGAAATATATTAGCTAGTTCCACCAAGTCAAAAGCTTGACTCTTTCCCTAACAGCAATGAAATTCCTCCCCAGTATTCTACTTTGAGTACATTTCACCAATTTACACTGAAAATTCTCTGGTCTATTTTATTTTTACAGAATTCTCTTTACTTTTTTTTAATCAACAAATAAAGTGATAAAAGACTACATGATGTGATATAATTCTAAATGTATTTCTAAGAGTGTAGAAAGAAAAGACCATATGGCTTCAGTGAACATTTGAACTGCGAAGCTGAATCTCAAATTATTTTCAGCTTCATTCATCGCTAATTGTCTCCTGAGGTTTGAAAAAATGATTTTAAGAGATGACACAACAGAAACCTTCAAAGTCAATGCCTGACAACTACTGTTAGGAAAATAAATACTAAGGACAATTGGATGGCTCTGAGGCACTGCAACAATAAGTATAAATTTGCAGCCTATATAGCAATTTATTTGCCTAAGAGGTTTGTAGAGAATATCATGCCTTAATGGAGCAATAAGAAAGAAGGAGAGAGGGAGCTTTCACTGGCACTTTGAAACAGGGAGATAGGAGTAGGGAGACAGATATTCACATCCACTTAAACTCTTAAAAATGCATTTCAAAGGGCAAAATGATCCTTTAAACACATAAGGCACTTCTTTTTGAAGAAACACAAGGACTGATTTTGAGGTTAATTTACCATACGCTTTGAGGTCAACGGAAGATAAGTGTAGTTCATTCCACAGAGCCTGGCTTCAATCACTCCCTGTACAACGCTTACCATGGGAACAGTAATAGTAGTCATCTTAACATTGGCAAGAGATCCCAGAGGATCTTCTCTGTCCATGTAAGTTGGAATGGTAACAAGGAAATTGTAAGTTGACCCTATAAACTTCTCTGTCCTCCTTAGGTTTTAGATCAGCTGCCATGTGCAGAGAGTACTCAGACTAAACTACCACTACACCTGTGGGAAATATACAATCCTTCAGGCCTTGAGCAAAAGCCATCTGACAGTAGGATTGTAAAAAGGTCAGGATACTTAAATACAAATCACACATACAGCCAACACCTACATATACACACATATGTAGATATAAATATACAAATATAGATTGTATATGAACAAAACTTCTAACTGCTGGAACTGCTACCTGGGTAAATGTGTTTCCTAAAATGGTTCAGATTAATAACTCTATAAACATCCAGTGCACAATCTTAATTCCATTACGACAAAACCAGTATATATTGTCTCAAAACCCAGACCCCATTTTAGAGCTCCTATACTTCAGCTGGAAATTCATTTTCTACCACATGACATGAACACAGTGAGTCATATTCAAAGTTGAATAAGAAAAGCTATCAATATAAACAAATCTAAGGTACAATTATAATTAAAAAATATTAACTCAAAAAAAACAAAGAAAACCTAAAACAGTTTTTAAATAGACTCAGAAAAGGAATATGCTTCAAGCAAAGGTAAGTTATCAAAAATTCTACATTCTCTTCTCAAACACAGTCCTGTAATTGAAGTCTCTACCTCAGTTCTATGAGTACTACGAAAACGGATGAAAATGCAAAATTAGGTTCTAGAAATATCAAAATAGTTTTCTTTAGAAGGGGCAGAACAGCAGAGTAAAGTACTACTTTTATAGAAGTTTGAGTTTTGGCCCACATCACACAACAAATAAGTTTTCTCTGTATTTTAAATTATTTTACGTATTTGAATGCAAATGCAAAGCATCTTTCAAGATACTATTCTTTCTGTTTTCAATTGATCCTTTTTAATTTTATTTCATAACACGCTACTAATTCAGGCAAGAAAGACCTGTTATTATTTCCTTTTTTGCTCTTATCCCTCGCCTAGAGTGCTAATGAAAAGTGTAAGAAGGTTAGGTACTGTTAGGTGATCACTGAGGCGCTAGGTGTAACTGTCAGAAATAGGAGAATGAGTTACTTGCAGGCTGAACTGCCTTCTTGAATTTTATCAGCTGCATCAGAACTTCCCTCCCTTTATTCAGTCTGCAACACTGCCTGTAAATATGTAAAGAATTTATGGGGAAGATTTGTCTTTTACTCATTGAAGATCTCTACATTATTTTTATTCTTTTGGTTGCTGGAATTATTTTCCTTTGTCTACATTTTAAATTTTATGAAATAAAGAAACTAACATTGGCCAAAAATGGTGTACTGCTGTCCAAATAGAAGTTAAACAATATTTGATGAGAAGACCACCAAAACCACAGGGAAAAGTGCACTTTGCTTATGTATTTTGTCCATTATGTAGTCTATGCTGTGTGTAAGAAAGAACCTGGTCCTACTTGCTTTCAGATTTCTAAAGTCACAGAAGACACCACAGCCCCTCTCATTATGTGGAAGGAATCAGTAGGGATAAGCCTGCTGTGAAACACAAACATAAAGGCTGGATTTTTCATTGTCATGCTGAAGATATTTTTTACCTATAAAAAGTATTTGCTTTAATTATTGTTACTGCTGTTATTGTTTTACTAAGCTATAATTTACTTATGCACATTTCTGGGGAAAGAATGGGGAAAAAGCAATGCAGTGCATCAGGAAAAATGGCTCTTAAATTTCTCAGATTTGTGTAGGTTGTAGCTTCACATCTGGTATGACTCTGAGCCTATCATAGAAGTCAGTCCTAGCCAGGTGCTGCAGGGTTTGATTTCTAGTGCAGACTATATCCTTTTGAACAATCTGATTTTTCTTATCATTCCCTAACAATTTTTTCATGTCCACCAGTAATTTCATTGTATCTTTTCATAAGTATATATTTCCCGAAAGTAAATTAGAAGACAAAAATGTCACCTGCTCTATAGCTATCAGGTTCTGTCTTTAAACGGCCATCAGTTAAGAGATACCAAGTCCCCATGAATTGTTTTGTAAAGGTTTTATATTTTTTACAGCATTATATTTTACATAATTTATATTTTTTACTTCATTAAACAGGTTGGACATATTTTTTCAATTAATGGCAATGTAAGCCACAAAACAATGACAAAATGCAGAAGTGTACTCAAACTCATACTCTATCACTTTAATGAATGCATATTCATACATATCTCTCTCTCAAAATTAAACATTTGGAAGCAATCTCTCAGAATTATGTGTAAAAATGACACTTGACCAATTCATTAAATAGTTTAGTGAAGCTATCATTTTCAAAGTTCTTACTTAACTGCTTATTTATCCTGAATAGGCTAAGACCTGTGCTCTCTATTAGCATTCAACAGGAAAGCATGAGAAGTGCTAGATATCTGTAAACAAAAGATTAAAATGCATGGATGCCTTACATGGTAGACTAAATGGATGCAATTATCACAGGATTATAGGGAAAGATGAGGCATTCAAAATCATCACCACTTGCTGATGAAAAGCAAACGAGAGCCGTTTCAGTGGAAAACTGTGATCTGTCCTTCAAAGAAGATTTCTAATAAAATCTAGGGTTCAGTTTTAGTCCCTTTGGGATAACAGACATGGTAAATTAACCCATTTTCCTCAGAAAAAGTAGGGCATTTACTGATTGTATATTTCACATGAGTAGATATTATTTAAATATTATATATGGGTCTCTTTAGTAAATAAGTATGTTTAACAACTATTACTATCAAACTGACCCATACATAATATAGTTACACACAAAATACTGAAAGTGCTACTGAAAGGACTTGATAAGAAAACCTATTATAAAAATCACTTATGGAACAAAGACAAGAGAATATTATATGCATCATGGAAGAGTTCCATAAAAAAAAAAAGAAAAAGAAAAAAAAAAAAGAAAAGAAAATGTAGCATAGGAATACCTTGTCCCTGCAATGGGAAAAGAATGATGGGGGTATGGGTGTGGGTCTGTGTTTGTTACTTTTCAGAGCAGACTCACTGCATTGTCTGGCAATCTATAAATTCCTTACAAGAAGTTTTGTGCTATTGACACATCTTAGAGTACAGGAAGAATATTCTTGCAGGATGGACTTTGTTATGGATTGTTACTCCAGAAACCAACAGACTGCAGAACAAATATCAACTCAGTCATAAGAAAAAGGAAACACCAACAGGAATACACTGGAGCATAGAAATTATTGCTGTAGGTTCTCTCTGTGTGGCTCAATTATATGCAAATAAGAATTTAAATTAAAATTACTACAAACTTGGAAAAGCCAAGGATTGCACATGTATCCATTCAGAACCTTGTGGTTTCATACTATTGGAATTGTTGGCTTTCTTTTTCCAATTTAATTCAATTACAGAAGTTGTAAAAATCATTAGCAATAACATTGTTATCATGCCAAACTCATATTGCCTTCATTTTACTAGTATTTGTGCTCGCAATGTCTGCTAGCTTTGTTCACAATGCAAAAAATAAAAGAAAATTGCAGTGCAGTTCATGTAGCCACTCATACTGACGAGGTGAACACATTTGGTAATTTGTTCTGACCCAGCTACATTTATTTAACTGGGGTGATCTAATCTCAAACTACTACAAATGTCAATGATCCATTCTAGTTTTGGAAAGCAGACAGAAAGGGAAACAGGACATAATCAGTTCTATTATTAAGTCAGACAACAATCAATATCAGTAATGCATAATCACTAGATCTCTTGAGTAAACAGAAAAAACAAATCACTTCAGGTTCATGCTCTTAAGAATCCTGTTTAGTCATAGCTAAATCCTCATTCAACTATGAAATTCCTCACAGTCTCAGGAAATGCAAGATTTCTCTTTTCTGTTATATTTATCTGATAACATCAGTAAAATCAAGCAGTTCAAGAAATACTGCCTATTCCTTTCAGATTTGCCTGAGCAATTATTGTCTAACTACATGAAACAGTACTAGTTTTCCATATTTTACAATCCAACAAGAGGAAGCTAGCAACTATAAAAGTATATGCTTTCAAATATTTGTTTAAAACTTTTTAGTTTGACTGCACTGTAAAACTTCAAACAAAACATCTTCTTTTCCTACAAAGAAAAATTGTTCAGAATGATAAAATAAAAAAGGCACCATATTATCACAAGCACTTCTCAAAAGATTCAGCCTGACTTTTAATTTTAGCCACAAAAAATTAAATCAGACAGTAAGGAAAGATAAATGCTAAAGAGATGGATAATATTTCTTTCTTATCCATTTTCATATGTAAAATATCCCTGCTTCTGAAATTTAACAAAATAGACCAAAAATCAAATAGTTGCTGTTTTGATTAGGATATATTACTTAAAAGCACACCTTCCTGAAAATATTATTGTGTAGAGTACTTCCAAAATACTGCACTTTCAGGCAAGTTCAACTACAATAACTCAATCTTCAAGCTATATTCTCCCTGTAGAAATACAGATGTAATTCATTCTGGTTTATCCTTCAGAAAACAAAACAAAAAAAAATCCCCTCAAACATACATCAAGCAATAAACAGAGAATAAAATAATTATAGAGAAACTTCTAGTATTTTATCCATGCTTCTTTGATTAAGGACTGACAGAATGGACCCAAAACTTGCTGTAGCTCATTTGAATATAACAGTACAATTAATCCATCCAAGTTAAAATTACTTTATATTATGACTGAATAATTTTTTTCCATGCTATAAGGCAGTTTTTTATACATACATCCTTGATGGCAGAGTGGCTTTAAATTTGAGAATGAAGAAGGAAAAAGTTCATGCAAAAGAAAGGTATTGTTTTCTGTAAATGAAACAGTTGTAATACATTAGACAATTCAGCAAAAAAATTTTCACCTGACCACGAACCCTCTTTTCTTGCTGTTCTTTAAAACAAAACCAAAAATCAGTGGTGAAACTATTGTACTGATTTTTTTGACCTGAAAAAAAGTTGAATTTTAATCAACTGAAAAAATATATTAAAAAATAATGCGAAGAACTAAATATTCCAATGGATTTTCTTGGGTTAATTAGGTGAAAATGTAAGCAGTGTTATTGTAAGCATCAAACAAGTAAGCCACATGTTGATTTTATGAAGTATTCTCAAAGGAAAGGATGTTACAATTTAACTAAACATATTTGCTTTTATATCGTGATTTAATATAATGTAAGACTGCATGAGGCACAGCAAATTCATATCCAGATTGCCCCTAGCAATATTTTAAATTTATATGCACTATCTTTTACTGAATCTACATAGTCAAATATAATATATGGATAAATATATGCTTAATTTACTGAAAAATACTAGTTATCATTATAACATATATACATTCACATTACATTTTATGATTAGTTATATGCACCAATTATTTATGTGAATTTTTATGCCTTTTTAAAAATGGATATCAAAATTACATGCAATAAGTAAAAGTAGAATAATATTTGTCTGTGAGACTTCTAATAATGAGAGCAGAGTAAACAGGTAGAGACACTTTTAAAGAGACCTACGTACAAAATTTTTTGAGCGTCTGACTTTAAATACAAAAGGTGACATTTATTATTACAGATAAAACTGCTTAAACATCAGCAGTTATTAAGCATGTCTAGGAAAAAACCCAAACAACATTTACTTGAATTGAAAATTATCTGTAGCTCATTAAGAATCAAATTTTGTCTTTATTTTTTTTCTTCCCACATTTTTGTCTTCAACTGAAAAATGCATATTTTCATGATTCTTAAAATTTCTTTTTCACAAGAATAAAAGCCTACCTGTTTACCACTCTGTCATGATTTACAGCTATTTTAATCAACAACAACTTTCAGTCTCAACACGTCATTTAACCTAATTGAACTGCTAGACATAAATTCATAAATCAGGAATTATTAACAGGGAAGTAGGGAAAAACTTACCTAATTGTCACTTACTACAGTAAAATAAATATTCAGGTGCATATTCTGAACCAACTTAGATGACAGTTGCAGCTTTTGTTTCATAATGGTCATGATGCCAGTAACATTCATAGAGGCCCAAATTCAAGGCCATATTTTTCACCATTGCTTCAAATACTAACTCAAGAAACTCAGGAGAACATTCTGTCTTATCTATGTTCACCTCACTGAAATATCTTTTTCTACTTAACTGCATGCCATGTTGTTTGCTGTTTTATATGTTCAAAGGGACCTTAAATAAAGTCTACAGAAGTTGATGGAAGTATTTTCCATGATCTTTGGGGATGCTGTAATAGACCTACACTCTACAGGAAAATTTCCCAAATCTCAGCACTGAACTGTGGATTCATCTGATGCACAAATAATTTACACAACAGACATTGTAAAGAGGTTAATGAAATGTACAGAACATGAAATAAAATGACATTACACAGCAACATCTATGAAGTAGATTTACTATTTTACTAAAATTTTCACAATAAGTACGACTGTTATAATAGTAAATACTAACATGAGAAAATCAGAATGCATACTACTTTCCACACTGACGGGTTTTTTCCTCAACACTACTACTCTCTGAACTAGGTAAAAGAGGTAATGAAAGTTATTAAAAAACCATATTCTGTTTCTGACTAGTATTAGTACTAGCATTTCATACGAAGACACAAAGAATTGGAAGTTGAAAAGCACGACAAAATTGAAAATTGCCCACATGCTACTGAGAAAGTTTCTTTACAGTCTCCACCCATTGTTTTACACATGAAGCACTATCTCAGATGCACTTGTATATCTAATCACTACAGTTTTATTGCAAAGCACTCATTTTTTATTTTAGCCTAAGAAAAGTTTCAGAGGTTAATTAACGATCTACGAGAATAAAAGTAAATTCTCTTTTCTGTTTTAAATTTGTTATTTTCAATTTGATTTAACGCTCTTTCCTTTTCTGTATTCTGAAAAAGGGTAAATAATAAAATATAATTTATCTTCTCCACATAATTCTCTCTTTACTATAATCCCATCATTTCTCTTTTCTGTTCCTATTCTCTCATTGAAAACTTCTATTGTTTTAAAAGGACTTATTTAATACAGCATAATTTACTTTTTGGGTTTTTTTTTTATCCCAGACTAAGGAATATTTGGATTTTCAATTCTACTAAAACTGCACACATTTGAACTAAAGTAGTTATCTTTCTGTCATAATGCAACAATAAAAAAATGTTACCGTGTGTTATGACGAGTGTTATCTTTGAAAAATGCCATGATTATGAATAACTAGTAAACACTTTGATGTCTTGAAACCATGAAACAATGCTCTTATTTTTTAAAAATAAAATGCATCTTTTTTTTCCCAAAATCAGAATTCTTTTAATATATGTTAAAAATTTGAATAACACATTGTTGAGAGTTGTTCCAAGAAGTATCTGTTATCTCCATGGCCTTTAAATTATTCTTGAATTAAGAATGACTCATTAAGCAACCCTAAAATGATAGTAAAAATAATACAATTCTATACGTTTAATATGTAAAATAATTTGATTCCTTCCAAGTACATTCATTGATCCGCTCCTAGAGCCTAGACTGTCAAATCTAATGAAAAGTAATTTTAGCATGTATTCTCCTTTATATTCCCCAAAACACACCTTCAAGAAGGTTTTAGAAAATCATAGAAACCGAAGTCCTGATCTGGAACTCAGAACTTATTGTCGAAGAAAATCAGCAAATCTATGTCTGTTGATGTAAGAATATTCAAAGAGTATGCACAGTGTGCATTAGCAAAATGTTAACAATATCTTAGATCAACTTTTTGAAATAACACACGTTGATATTTAGCCCATGCTCTAACACACGGGGAAAAAAATGCCTTCATGCTTCCAGGGAAGAAATCATCTTTGTTATATAAGAAATAACAGATCCATGTAAACCTTAATGATTACACATATCTTTACAAATGATCACTTCATTTTTTCTGGAGAATGTTAATCCTCATATTTGTGATAGCCTAAAACCCCATGTACTCACTGTCATGGACTTCATCAGGTTTTGTAATGTTCCTAAGCTGCAAGGGTGGACTAAGTTCTCAGAAACTACTTTACATAAATACTCATCAAGCTGACACATCTTCAAAGATTACATTTAGCCAGTTTTCCTATTTTAAGAAACCTCAAAATCCTACAGGATGGGAGATCGGAGCTACACAGGCATTGCATTCATTCTTCATTTAATTATTCTTTAAATAAAAACACATATGAACTGCTGCCTCTGTAACATTACTTACAATTCTTAAACTTCATGATATAGCATCCTATATTTGCCCTTACCTTGAAATATGTTTCATTAGGAAACCCAGTCTGCAAGTGTTTGGTGTAATTTAGTCCAACAGTGTGTAAATCTCTATTAGACCTTGCAGAGTTTCTCATACTGCTGACTGGCACGTTTGCCATAATAGGGGATTCATATGCACTACTGATTAGAAGATCTTGCTGTCTTGGTGCAAAGAAAATTCTATTCTGTTATGAATAAGACTGTAAATTTGTAATATAAAACAGTTATAGTCTATTCTATACTAGTAACATAAAGTAATAAATTAATGACTATTTCCATTTAAAAGAATAAAACACAGTATAAGAGAGAAAGGTACTTGAGAAATTCAAATGCTCCCTCTTTTAAAAGTGAAACACCTATTGATTTCCTCAATTCATTCAAGAGTTTGTCACCAGTTGCAGGGAAGAAGTAGATATTGCAGAGGACCTCCTAAAGGCACATAAGGAGGTGTGAAGATATATTTTGCAATGTAAAAATATATGGACTTCTTAAAAAAACGTTTGGTCATTCAAAGGCTGTATAACAAATCTGGCCTTTCTATTCAATTTGCAACATCCTTCTTGTTTAACATGTAACATCACAGCAAAGGAAATATCTAGTTTGGAGTGCATAGCAATTCACTGTTGTCCTTCACCATACATTAAATGTCACCCATCAGAATGACATGAATAAAAAAAATTATTACACTAGAGTCACTACATAGTAGGATATCTGTTAATACAGGCACATGGAATGTGATGTTTATATAAAGAATAAGCCATTAAAACATCTTAATGACTAACATTATGTTTCTTTCTGCTTTTAAAATTGTCAAAATAGAATGTCCTTTAAATAAAACCAGTAAACTAACAACTTTAATCGGGATAATATGGGTCCATGTGGAGTATTTTGAATTTATTTATAGTATTTTTTGCACTTATATATCACTGTGACATTAAAAAAGTTTTGTCATCACAAATTAAGACCCGGAAAATTGGCGTTTTATGGTTTGTTTTGGGGGGTTTTATTGCCTTTTTTTTGGTGTATTGTTCTTTGGTTTTTTACCCTCTCCAAGAAAAAGAGAGCATAATCTTTTTGTTTAATATTTGTACATAATATAAATATATATAAATAATTTTTCATTTAAAGTACTTGATTAATGTCTCATCAAAAATCTACAATAAATAATGTTCTTCCCCAATAAACATATAATTCTATGAACTGCCATGGTTATATCTGTATCAGTAAGTGAAGGGAAGGACTCAGACTTCAGCAATGGCACGTCATCATCCATACAGTGTATTTGTTAGGGCATTCCTGTTCACAGTTCTGGCCTATGCTACACTCAGATAATGCCCAGATATGGTTTAAAGAGACAGGAAATCCTGGTAAGCACTGTGGGTGGGATAACTGGGATGATGGAGGATTTAATCCTATGGAACTTTCTGGCCCTCTGGGCCAGAAAGCAAGCCCTGGACTACAGCCTTTGCAGAGTATATACATAGTCTTTAGAATCCACTGTGCTACTGTCAAAACCAGTGAGAGCTTTCACACTAAATGCTGCAGGAACATGATAGGACAATCATATTATTGACAGCTGATTACAAACTGCTCCATCCTTTCTGATGATACCATTACAATTCTCTAATTTGTACTAATAATTGTACAAATATTTCAGTTTTTGCCAATGGAACACACAGGCTTTCTTCAGTAAAGACCATAGTTAAAGGAATTCAAACACAAGACACTTTTTAAATTTGACAATAACTGCAGCTAATCTACAAGGGTTTTCTTCAGGGACCTGCTGAATTGCAGCTCCATATCCTAATCATGGATAAATACTTGAAGTTGTTTTGGGTTTGGATTTTTTTATTTGTTTTCTTTGTTTGGATTTTTTTCATTATCTAGAAATCTTTCTCTCACCTTCAAATAAAACCCTGAGGCCTGGATATGAACTAGCTATAATATATTCAGCTCAATATTAATGAGATAGCAGTACTTCTTTGACTGACAGCACCAATAGTCAGGAACTCACATCCTCACATGACCACCACTGGGCTGCCTCCTTCATAGAGCTATCAGTGACAGGGTACTAAGTGTTTCAAGTCTTGGCTCAGCAGAGTATTTCTTTTAGATTTTTCCAAGAAACTGTGATTCTAGAAGCAGTATTTCAACAAATGGACACTAGATCCAAACTGTTTCTGGGCATATGCAGTAACATTCTTTTCTACAGAAACAGACTATGCATAGGCCTTTCTCTTTCTTCTCTTCTGAAGAAGGACAATCACATCAACTTTTTTATTAATGAAGACCACTAACGTGACTTCATTCTGTGTTTAGCCTGTCATTTGACTCAAAACATACTGCTTCTAGTACCACGTGGCCTACCTGAATCTATTATCTTCCCTCTGACCAAACTGCCAAAACAAACATTTCTGAGTTAAAGAACATTGTAGAGATTCAGCTGCTGTAACACCAGTGTCTCAGAGGTAAAGGCCCCACAGGCAACTCATAGGCAGTAAGTGCATACTCCAGTCCCATATATCTGCAGATCTTTCCATCAAGTTTCAGTACTTACAAATGCAGTCCTTTCCACACAAACTAATCTGAAATGTAAGTTTTCAGATTTTCTTCTTTTTTTTTTGTTCCTCATATCTACTGCTCTTCCCCAATAAAAAGACAGACTTGGAAGTGATTTTCATGTCACTGCCATAGGATAACCTGTGTAGTTATTCCACCAGTTCCAGTTGAATCTTATCCAGATTTCACATGAGAATAGCCTCAAGGCCAAAATCAATATCTCTCTTTCAAAATCCTCCTCAAAGTTCCCTTGCTTTATAATGTAAACAGCAAACTGAAATGTGCTCCTGCCTACTTAGCTGAAGAACTATAACTGCTGAACCTAACCTGTTAAGAAATTTACTCATTTTTCACTTCATTTTCTTCATACCTCATAGAAATTTTGTTCCTATTTAACTATTTAAATTATTTAAATACTCCTTATGAACTGTGAATTCTTTAAAGCAAGTATTTGGTGTTGGCTGTGTAACAACATGACATGGCCCTGCTTAGTGATGCTCTGAAAGCTGTCCTGTGTTACAGGAAAGCCCAATTAAGCTTCCCCTACCGCCCAGAGATCTTCGCTGCTTTCACCTGTGGAGTCACTTAGATTAGTTCATAGAGGCACAACACCATCGTTCTTACTGGTGTTGACATTTGCCCTTGTTCAGGTGCAAATGACTATACAGTATAAAAGGCAGGATGATGAGGAAGGTGTCATAAACATTAAAAATCCCCATCAACATTTAAGATGAAGTCAGAACTGAGCTTTTAGCAGCAGCTGAACAGAACAATATGAGGAGCCTCTGGTATGCATCTACCTACTGAGTACCTTTATCTATTTACAGTTACATTTGAAGCAAGGTGAAAATTCCTTTCATTACCATAAAAGAAGGGCACACTGACCAGATTTTGACAAGTACTGACTCTCCTCTAACATGCCCATTTAGAAGATGAGGAGAGCAAGAGAGAGAAAGTAAGAGAGAGAAGTGTGTGGAGGATAAATATGACAAATTTGAAGCCTTTTTCAGGTATTTTTTGCAACTTGATGTTAAATTTGCCAAGCTCCACAAGCACAGCAAAGCAGTGCAATGCAAAAAATTCTGCTGCCTTCTATTTTCCTTCTGGAGAGGGCTCATTGGTTACATTGTGTCAGCCACAAAACCAGAGAATTTTCTAAGCAGTGGAATTCCTTCCAAAGGAGCTTCTCTGAACCTCCATTACACTATAAGCCTTTTGATTTTCCCTCCAAAATATCTACCAAGAAAATTGCTCCAGAACATGAACTAATTGCTGTAATACCTGTTGGCTGAAACCAGTTTGATATACCTGCTGATGGTGCTCTGGTACAGAACACTATACCTTTACGTCTACAAACCAAACAACCTAAAAGTAAATAGGCATCCTATTCTGTGTAAGGCTAAAGCCATCTCTCCTAGGAAAGGACGAGAATATCTGGGAGAATGAAAAAAAATTGTATAACCTTCTTTTGATATCTACCACTTCACTATTCACCCCATAAAAACTTTTCCTTGCAGCATTGCTACCCCACATAGTTGCGGAAAGAAGAAACCCAAATGGAGAGGCAGTAGATCTGAGTAGTTTGCTATCTTTTATATGAATGATTTTATCAAGCTGAAGTAACATTGTGTTCATGTTTCTTTCTCATAGGTAGTGGCTATCTGTTGTAAAGTCTTTAGGAAAATCCTAAATGGCAAGTGAAGGTATCATATGTCTAATGGGCACACAGAACAAAACAAACAATATAATGAGAGTGATGTGCCAGAACAACCCTACTGAATAAAAATTACTTATATTTTAACCTGTCTCTGATGTGCTGTAAGAATTATTAATGACAATTTTTTTTATCTTTTAAACACATTGTTTTCTAATAAAATTATCTATATTCCTTAGCTGATGTGGGATTTTTAACCAAGGTGTTCAAAATATTCAATATTGTTAAGTAATTTTCCTGTAAGAAGGATACTTTTGTTGCCAAAGACAAAATTTTTGATAATACTATAATAAATTAAAAAGAGCAAACAAACAAGCAAAACAACATAACAAAAAGATACCCACTATTCTTTAGCCTGAAAATGCATGACTAGATTTACACTAAAGCAATTTCACCATCATTTGAGTTAACACTGAGTGACTTCCATACATAAAACAGAAATGCTTGAAGGACACACTACAGATTTCATTTTGGTATCAAAAATAATTATCACACTTATTTTTTCAATCTGATTTCTGATCAAGCCCTGTCAGTGCTTAAATGACTCATACTCTCTAATAAGTTAGAGACAGAAGTCTTGCATAAGCAAGGTAAACCTCTGGAAATAGCTAAATCAGAAAGATCCGGAGAATCAGAAATATCAGATCAGCTAAATCAGAAATATCCGGAGATATTTATCCGGAGATAAATAATTCCCATATGTCTGTCTACAGAAACTTCTAGGGAACAATCTTATTTTTCTCCAGAGAGTGAATAACACTTAAAGTCAAGAAATATTCACTGGTTATTTCCTTACTTCTTTTAAAGCTATGCTTCTGGTTTGAAGTATAATGTTTAACCGTGACCCAAGTCTAATAATTATTTTCATCCGAGAAAGAAATGCTCTATTTTTCAAAGACATAAAGTTCTGTTCAATTTATTTTGGTTTGCATGTTTTATTTTTCTGTTTTGTTTTCCCTTCAATTTCACTCTATTTACATGTCTCTTTGAATTTATTTTTCAACTATAATGGATAATGATGATTGAGAGAAAAGATACTTAGAAAATTTGGATTTAGCTAAATTTGCAAAAACTAAATTATTTCCAGTTCTGAATTCAGAAACCTATTCTTAGTAAAAAAAACCAAAACCGAAAAAACCCACCTTATATTCTAACAGACAAGTTCCACCACTCCAAATAATTGGACAATTGACTATTCAGTTACAAATACCTAAAAGTATTTGAGGATTATATCTGCATTTTTAACACTACAGATCAGAACAAGGTCTATTTTAGAGAATGAAGGAGTAAAATTCATAAAATACTTTTGTTACCCAATTTTTCCTATCCTTCAAGTAATTCTGAAACCAGATAATCCATCAGAGAACTCTCAAATACTATCCTACATATGCTGCTATTTCATTCCACTGAACATCTGTTCCTAGAATTTTCTACAAGGTTAATCACCATCATATCATCTTGGCTTTTCTTCCAGTGGTTTACCTCTCCCTCCTAATTTAGATGAAATAAAGAAATTCAGTGCATAAGGTCCATGTATTTAGCAAAAATATAACGATCATTTTTATATGTTTGGCTTATTTAGCATAAAAACTGCTTTTCAATCCTTCAGCCATTTCTGCTCGATATTATTTTATTTTCCTAGGTCCTCCAGAAGAAGGGTAAATAGAAATTGTGACTGCTAACATACAATTTTCCATCCCATCACTATAACATCTACTTTTTTTTTTGTGAAAAAACCTTTCACTGTTAGTCAAGGGTTCCAAGCAGGATGCATACATGAAATTACTTGAATAAATAAAATGTCTCCTACATCAGTTTTCTGTTTTGACTTTGGGGGGGAAAAAAGCCAAACAAACCAAAACAACAACAAATCAAGCCAAACCAACCAAACAAACAAAAATACCACTCAACAGTTCAGCTGCAGGTTGAATTAATTTTCTAATATGCAAGGACTTTGTAAATTCAGTCACTGGTGCTAATGGAAAAGGAATCTGTCAATCAGCTAACTTGCACATTTTCAAATTATCACTCACACCTAATTATTAACAAAATCTTTTGAAAATGCTGTGTACCTTCTTGGATTCTTGACTTTATTCCCATTCCAGTAGATCCTTGTGTTCTGTTCTTTAGGTAGGGGGACTATATATCTCATGAGAATGAGGTTTTGCATATCTCATGAGAAAACTGCTGCTATGCATTATGGTGAGAGTTAAGAGTTTCCTTCTCTCCACAAATACTATACATGCCAGAGTAAAACACATGAAAGAAACCAAATCTAAATTAAAGCAAATAAATCTTCTGTCCCCTAACTCCAAAAACATAAGAGGCACTGACCTTTCTCAAAAGGATAATTTTAGCTTTAAAAACATTCAGCTTCATATATAGAAGAGCCCTTCTCTTTAGGCACATTTAACATTCCATGCTATCATCTGCTAAATAAATATACAAAGTACCAAGCCTAAACCTGTGTTTTCTTTTCTTGCCACATATAGAGGAAAAAACTGTTTTGACAAAACAGAATTGAATGACCCAATATAAAAAAAAAGAATGTTCAGCACTTTTTCTGGAGACTCAACTTATTTTCAAGCAAGCTACTTCATAAAAGCAATCCAATATTCCTCTCATGTACTATATATGCTGGTAATTAGCAAGGGCTGTTAAAAATAAGGATGAACCCATGCACTGTAAAGAATCTTTCAAAACTAAAAGAAATTGTTTCTCAGATGGTTTTTTACAAGCATGGACTATGAAATTATTTGATAATGGGTGTTAACACAGTACAGAGAAATTAACAAATCACTGCCCATGGTAGATATGAAACATTATTTTGTGTGATACTATAGAACTTTTGACAAAACAGTCTTCAGATCTTGACTCATTTATGGAAGTTGTTTATCCAAGACATTTGAAAACACAAAATTAGGTAGATGACATCTACTTTGCTTTCAGTTAAACCCAATTAGATAAAATTACAAATTTTTAATGAGAGATGTCACTGTTTTGGCTGCAGAGATACTTTCAAAAACAATATTCATAGTGTGTATGTTTAAAACATTATAACTTGGCCATAGAGTGTGCAAAAATAAAGTCACAGAAAACTGGGCATGTAAACTCAATTATGAGTGTGTAAGACAGGATTATGTGCATTTGAAAAGAAATTACAATACAGTGTGGCATAATATCTTCCAGCATCTCCAAGTTCGTTCTAAAGATGAAGGGAATGCAAATGTAATTATTAAATGTCACAAGTAGTTAGAAATAATGATTTAGATAAAAAGTGAATGGCATTCAGACAGATGTCTAGCAATGAAGTCTGTGAAACACAATGAATCAAGCAGAACAATTCTAGTCAGTCAAAATCAAAATAGAAGGAGGCCACCAA
Source organism: Corvus kubaryi (assembly GCF_017639235.1). Lineage (NCBI taxonomy): Eukaryota > Metazoa > Chordata > Aves > Passeriformes > Corvidae > Corvus > Corvus kubaryi. The sequence continues at coordinate 22,067,019 of NW_024582091.1, read as the reverse complement.
GTACACTCATTATTTAATCAGCTATTCACCAATGAAAACTTAGAAGATTTTACTAGTGAAGATGGTTTATCCAACTGAATCCTCTCCAAGGGCTTTAGTGAAGACCCTTGAGATCCTAAGATTCAAGGTACTGTTGAGATTCAAAAGGATATGTAGGATCCTGACATGTTTGGGTAGTGAAATACTCAGTGTAACATGTAAGTGACTAACTGAAACAAAGAAGAAATCACAGAATGAAAAGTAGTTCAACATGACTTTTTAAGCAACTTTCCATAAATATCCTCAGATTCTATAAAAGACTGCATTGCAATGCTCCATCAATATGGAGAGGAAATATATGTTTTAAAATATGTAACACCTCTATGTAGGAAGTCATAAAAGTAAAGTCAGAATGGGTACTTAAGTAAGCGAAAATGAAGAGATTCAGCTGCTCATAGTAAGAGACACAAAATTCCTTAAGGATGAAAAGAGTTACAATTCAGCCATTCAAAATACCTAGATTCTTGGATAATTAGTAATGAATTGTAGAGCCTTGCAATGACTTTCAGAATAATGAGAAGAAAAGTAACAGAAAGGATGGAAAGAGTTTCTAGGCCATCTTCAATTTTACAGAGCATTATTAAAATACTTCTATACTCTTCATTAAGAAAAAATAAAATCTGATTAGGGTAATCTACAAAGGACCAAGAATTAACATAAAACGTACTGGTGAAGCAACTGGGACAAAAAATGCATATGACAAGGTGCTTTCCTTACGGCAGAAGTCACCAAACCTACTGCTTTCCTAAAATCCTACATCATGAGAGGCAAAAAAAAATCAATTTCTTGACATAGGAGTCCAGAATTTATTCTCTTTAAGTGAATATATTTTTCTTCTTCAACATGCATCTGGAGATTTAGCCAATGGGGAGTATTACATTTTCTGTTGGACTGCTAAAGCAGCTGGTTATGATTTTTTCAGCCAACCTCAATAAAGTCATTTTGGTTGTTTTGCTGGCAGCAGTTTCTTCATAGTTTTGATGCATGGCAAGTACCTTCTGGGATTTCAGACTGATCTACCACCTATATAGCAAGGATTTAGAGAACCAGGGATTTTTACCCCGAAAATGTAAGGGGGATATTTATGCTAAAAAGTTTAAAAGAGAAGAAGTTTTCTCTTGCCGTGATCTCTAACAGTATTATAGCAGAGGTAGATGTAGTATTGTGCTGGTATGCAGACTCGTAAATGCCGTGGAAGTCTTGTCTCTTCTTGAACAGCTGAAGGAGATTTGAAGAATTCAGAAGTGGTTCAAGCAAATTGAGGGGTTAGGATGAGGAGTCCATACTGAGTTGTTTATTTATAAACTATAAATTTCATAAACTGACATTAATTTTCTTCTGGAGGACTCAGAGAGATCAAAGCATTCTTCCAAGTTTCAAAATGCAAAAAGTGAGAGATTGTTCCTTAATTCATTGCTATCCAAGTCCTTCTTTAAGCCGTATATCCTCATCCAAAACATTTAGATTGTATAACAGTGATTGTGATCTAATCATAACTCCTCAAAATAATTACACAACCTAGATGATGATTGTGAGAAGGAATTATAATTCCAGTATATTTTGCATTTTTTGTATAGAAAAGAGACAGATCATCAGTTTCTCTCTGCGTGCTAGCCACAGAAAATTACTTAATTACTTAAATACTGTTACTAATTATACAGATTTATGCTAATATAAATGGCATACAGTGCACTAAACTGTTTAAACAATTTAAAACTTTCATCCACATTTTGGGAAAAGTGATACTTAGAAGTATCTGGGCATATCTGAAATACGGGCAAGTCTTGCTTACAAAATTTCCAGTGACTGCTGTCCAGGCAAGATAACTGTACAATTTCATTGTTAGAACATTTAGCAGGATAGACTGGGTAAAAAACAAGTGCTTAATAATTTACTTATGAGTTCAAAAAATTAAGATACAATATATAATTAAGATGTCTTCTTTATATTACCTCATCTATTGAAACTTCATTTGAATGATAGAATTCCAAAATTAAAATTCTGCAGGTCTCATGTAAAGGAGAAGAAATTTAGTTTAGCAATTAAGCTTTCTAGAACATTCACCCAAAATACTAGGATGTCTTGGTATACACAAACATATTTTTTAATTTAAAAAACCATCAAAGAGAAAGAAAAATTCTTGTCAGGCCATGTGCCTGGTTCACTTGACAAAAAAAATCAGTGTTCCAGAGGTTGGCACAGTTACTTTTTATTTTTCACAGTAAAAATGATCTCTAGCATTAGCAAGGATTTGTTTTTCAACCAGAAAAAAATTATGTGAAAAAAAGCAGACTATACAGAATCTTTTAGAGGCAATCAACTAAGGGTGATCAGGTGCAACTTGGTTTCAAAGACATAAAATTTTCTGATTTTAAAATAATTGTTATGGAACAATTTTGAGAAGTGTGTAATTTTTGGCATGCTTTTAGGCTTGTCTACTTGCACAGCATTATAGTGACAATATCCCCACTTGCATTACAATTGAGGCAAAATTAAATCTTTGCATTACAATTGAGGCCAAACTATCTTAAAACTGTAAAACTATAAGAGAAGCAGATTTCAGGGTTGACACCTGGACTGCCCTATTGGATGATGAATCTAATCCTGGAAACACCTCATAGCATATGCTGCAGTACTCTAGAGAGATTTCAGGAGATAAAATTCTCATAGAAAGAAAGCTTGTTAAGAATAAAGGGCAAATATGCTAACTTCCAACTTGAATAATTATCAACATAGTAATTTAGGAACCAGAGCCCCATAGTAACTGGAAAAGTAGTTTCCTCTCATTCTATCATTCATTCCTTTCCATCAAGGTAGCTTTCCAGGAGTAGCTTGAAAATCAATCAGAAAAGCTCAAGGACAGAAACCAGCTGATCAAAAATATAAAATAAAAATGAAGACTGATGAGATGTAAAAGGATATGCATGCACTCCAGAGAGACTTAATGCTTAGGCATCTGTTACAGTCTGAAGCAATTCCTTAGCTTCTTCACAGAGAAAATATTAAGATAAATGTGTGGGGACTTTATAAAACTTGTCTTCTTTCATTATGTTTTATTCCAGCTGGTAAGAGAAAAATATAATTTGTTGACGAAGCAATGTTCATTGTGCTCTCATCAGTGCTTATGAGGAAATGGAAAAATAAGTGATAACAAATGCTTTGTCAGGGGGAACCAGCACAAGGGCTTGAGTTAGGAAATGTAGAATAGCATAACTCCAAAGGGAGGATAAGGCAGGAAGTCCTAGAATAAAAAATTGTGTAAAGGCAAATTAAGCCCTTTAAAATGACAACCCATGACTCAATATTAACAATTAGGGCAGTGAGCACAGTTTAATGTATATTTGGACAATATTCACTGATACTTCAGACAGCTCAGTGTAAGAAGCATAAGAGCTCAATAGTGGACCATTTTATCCAGGATACGTTATCTGCTTCGCATCTGATCTGTAAAAGTAAAGCACCTTGCTAAGGCAGCTGTATCTCTTCCAGTTTTGAAGATAGGTCACCTAAGAGTAAACTTACTTATGACAGACAGATATGCCCACAGAAAAAAAAAAAAAAGACCTAACTACACAGAGAAATCCTTCAGTATGCAGGGAATAACTTGAAATCCAGTAAATTAGGCATAAAATTATTTGATAAAAATATTTAAGGAATGTAGTCTCCAATATATGTTTTCAGAAAAGATGCAAAGAGACATGGATGTTTAAAATTATGCATAAGAGACTCAAAAATACAATGCAATCATCAGAAAACCAGCTAAAGATTAATTTTGAAAGCCATTTATAGGAAAACCTATGTAAATAAAACATATTAAGCATTTTTCAAAGCATAAAACTGGTTTTCTTCATATTGCCTACACAGAAAGGGAAGGATCCTCCAGTTACCAACAGATTAGATTTTGCCGGCCAAAAACAGGAAGAGTCTTTTTCTTGTACACAGACTGATGGAAAAGAGGGGACAATATGTGTCTATGAAGTTGATATACAACACTGTAAGAGAACAGCATGTTGCTTAGAAATGAAATAATGGTTTCCAGCAACAGACAGAAATAAAAAGAATTCTGCTGAGATTTTTGATTATACAGATCAGAAAATGTTGTGTAATTGACAGAAGTCCAAAAAAGAGTTGGTGTACCTTAATGAATTCTTAGTTTTCCTTCTAATAATATCTAAATTGTGAATTTAACTGGTATTCTAAATCAAAGAAACTAGTAAAGGCAGAGGCATAAAGGTAAGGTATTGGAATGCAGCAGGATTTCAGATGACACAAGACACTGCTAGCAGACACAAAAAGACAGTGTTATCTAGCACCAGAAACAGATCAATTACTGTTGCCACAAGAGGAAAAAATACTATGTGAATTTCTCAGTTTACAGAAAATGAATAGGCTTAATGTCAAGCAGACTGGATTTATATATCAGTCATCAGTCTGTACAAGAAAGAAAGGAATGTTCAGAGACTAACCACCCTAACTACTGATATTCAACAGCAGCAACAGACAAGATTAAGAAGAGGTTTTTGTATATATGGAGAAGGGACAATCTACTATACATCCCCACAAAGGATGGCAATTAAAGAAAACACTGTGTACAACACATATACGTTCATCCTACCTGCAATGCAAAATCTGTGTGTTCAAAAGAAGAATCATCTTTTTGGGGGGAACTACAAGAGGAAAATAAAATAGAAAAGCCCTCCAGCTAACACATGAATCTTACCTAGATTGTTGTCTTGCTGAGTGTGCAAAGATTACAGCTCTTTACATATGGTTCTCAAACTGGAAGGAAAATCCAATGCTCTTGCAAATAAAGGAAAGGACTGATATAGATTTATGTTATAGTTCTCCTTCTGTGGAAGTATTTTCAGCAATTCATTCTTAAAGATTCTTGAACCTTTTACTAATTTCTTCATCTTTCCTTAAATATCACCATACCACTAATTAATGAGTGAGATCCAATTGGCACATGAGAACAGTACTTTCCATTTTCAGTGTACCAAGCTCTTACATGCCAACAATGATTGGAAGACGTGGTGAAACAATTAACATCACAAAACATTGGACACAAAAATAGTAGATTTCAATTTTAAAATAAATATTCTATACTGAACACTCTGATGAGCTGTAATTACAAAACATTATATCATAAAAGACATACTAAGTACTGCTCCAAACAAAGGCACACCTTATTATGAAACACATAGTAATTATTATGAAACACTGGCAGTTAAACATCCATTATGAAAGGATTGTTATGGAATAGAAATCTTCTTAATAAGAAACTCTAGATAGAACCTATTAAACTAGTGGCACGCAGTCCAAGAGTTTCACAACACCAGGACTGAAAAACACATCATCAGCTGTGCAATATCTAACATATAATCTGTACTGAAAATACATACCACTAGGCTGCAAAGTCCTCTTCACCACCGCACTTCAAAGTACCTCTCTTTACATGACAGGTAAAATTTTTGAATTGTATTTGGAAACAGGTCTTTAACTTTTAAATAATGTTCTTCTTTCTCTCTGCTTAGCATTCAGCAGGGAATTCAACTTTTAATTAAGACCTGTTTCCTTTTATGAATGATAGTGTTAGAAAATGCTATTACATACTATTAAGTCATTCTGTATTATGAATAAAATCTGTAGATTGTCTTACATAACCCTACATCTTTTATTTCTAAATGTGTTATCAATATTTGATTGTACCAGTTAAGAAATACTGAAAATCTCTAGATATGAAGGCTAGTATAAATTTATGTGTAAAAAAAGTATCCTATACAACTCTACAAAAACCAAATCCCTCTGCTCACTATAAAACATATTCCATATTGCTTTACACTGAAGATAATGCTTCCAATTACATAGGGAATTTATGGTGCTGGTCACAAAAGCAGACAAGTGAAAAAAAGTCAGCCTTATTGGTCTATTATCTTGTGCTTCTATATGAAAATAAACATTCCTTCCTGTTCTGCTAGTGACCTCAAGTGCCCAAATAACTTAGTTAAAAAAAAAAAAAAAGAAAGGCTTCAAGAAAATCTATCTTTCCTAAAAAACATGTCAAGGAACATTTTCAAAGCGTAGGTAGGAACTCAGCCATACCAATCCCACGAACATCAGTGGGAGCTACCTGTGAAAAGTACTATGCATCATGCTTAAAATGTCCTTCTGTGATAACAGTAGGGTTAAAACTTTTGGACATATGCATAAATATTTCACAATTTCACAAGATAACAGTTGTGATTTATGCTCAGCTGTTCTTTCAGAGGTATCTGTATGACAGGAACACCTCAGAAACTATTGTACTCTCTGGTTATACAGTCTACTAAAGTATACAGGTCTTTCAAGAAACTTTCAACATAAGTCTGGCTCTTTAAATCAGACTTTAAAAAAAGATGCATAGTAAAGTCTTTCATTACAAAATATGTTTCACTGTTATCTGTATTACTTCAATACCTCATGTACTTCATCTACAGGTGCTAAATTACTTTTAAACTGGTTTCTAAAAATATCGTTTCTCCCTAATATGGGAATGATACAACTTCTCCAAAATGAAACAGAGAGTATCAAAGACAGATGGAGAATCCTGATACTAACTACAGCAAAATAGAAAAAGGAAGATAAGAAGATTATACTGTGAACCACACAATGAAATCATGGAAATCTCAGGACTGAAGTGAGATTTCATTATCAACTCAAACAAAAAGACCCCATCTTATTAAAGAGATAACAGCCTATATAGTTTATGTACATTTGATTTTAAAAAATTGCAAGTGACTACAAGGGGAAAAGAGACTACATACACTGTTCTGATTTTTTCTTTTGTTGTCATGACAAAAGCCAAAGTTACAACATGTAAGTCTGTATTTATGTGAGCATCTGAACTCAGCCCTAATGAGTTAAGAAGGAAAAGGTAACATATCCCAACATATTGGGATTTTTTGACAAAATATTTTTTTCTGCTCATTTGGGTTGAAAAAAACCAGCTAAAAAAGTGAGCCCTATCTATCAAATCAATTTTTAATTTAACATTTGATGTATTGAGTTCCTTAATTCCAAAAGCTCAACTAAGTTTCCAAAAACATTTCATTCAGAGACTTTAAATTCTGTGGAGTATCTCAGGGATTTCACCTAGCACAAAATTTTAAAAAATAAATATTGTTACCCTACTTCTAAGATACTAATCTACACAAACTGTTTTGCAAGTGGTAGACGCCTAGTTTGGACATCTAGAATTAGTGTGGGCAGATAAGTACTCAATTTGAGATTGAGCACCACAGCATAAAAACAAATCAGGGTAACAAAATAAAACATGCAAACCCTGTGTTTCTAAATGCAAACTTATTGGGAAAAGATATTTTGAAAATTTTCTGGTGTCTCTATATTGGTCAATAAAAGAAGAAATCTAGCTAGCATATTCAAGACTTAGGGGAAAAGTCCAGTAACAAAATGGAGACTTACTATGGCAGTGGAGAATATTAATAGTGAGAACCCTCATCATTAATTATTCTTCTGTAAATCATGAAGTTTAAATATAAGAGTATGAAAATAAGAAAATTTTTGTGACTTTTGACAATTATTAGTAAGAAAAAAATGGTAACAATTGCCAAAAAAATCACAAAAGTTGACATGTTACCTGGCTATGACAAAGAGCACACAACTGACACCCAAGTAAGCCAGCAGAATATACATCCAGATATCAGGGGAGAGAGGATTCAGGAAGGAGAAGACGCCCGGGTTTGTACCATTGGGCTTGCGGTACAAAATACTTATTCCAAGAGTCATAAAGGGCTTGGAAAAGTCGATGACCTTCTCACGAACATAGGTAATTGCCAATGGTGCAACTGCAAGGTCAGCTTTCTGTTAACAGAAATACAAAGAGAGAAAAAGGCTGTAAGTCAGAAGAAACAGGCTGAAGCAGACAATCAGATTATGCAAAACACAAACTTTGTATGGAGGAGGTTTGTTCTTGTACTAGGTTGCCTGAAATTTAAAACTCTCTTCTCCCTATAAGTAAGGCAACAGATTTATTCTACTTCCTCTTTGCTAAACTGACATAGCATTTGGAAAAAAATTAAAAGCACTAGTACAGGGATACAAATGAAGAAAAATATTGCATCTTGCAGAAAACATGAACATCCATTATAACATACTTTAAAATTTTATTAATTGTGCATTTCAATATATGACTTCTCTTTGTCACTCCTTCACTCAATTTGGTCTTTAGAAGCAAATATATTTAGGAGGCAGACATGACTATGCTAGTAGAAGTGCAGGGAAAGGGCCACGAGGCTGTTCTTCACCTTTTAGCATAAAATAACTGGTACAAAATGAAGACCAGTTTAAAATTGAAAGTGCTACATGTGAAAAGTTGCTGAGGAGGTTTTAACAAAGTACAACTGTCCTTACTAGTTTGTGGAAATCACTACAAAACTTACAGAGAGTTATTAATCAATTGGAGTATTTAAGATGAAATCATACAATTGAATGCATTTTGTCAATTAACATTTAGTTTTAGATATTTTAGCAGTAATTCATAGGAGATTAGTAAATGGCCTATACTATTCTTTTAATCAAAACTTAATGGAAATCAGAGTGACAAAGATCTACAGAATCTACTTCTTAATCTTTGTCAAAAGCTCTTGAAACACTCCTGTGCATGTACATACGTGTATGTGTGTGTGCATGCACACATAAGAAAGAGGAAAGTTCAGAGCAAGCAAGTTTACAGTACAAGATCTGGAAAGCTGTAAACTAAGAATTCCTTATAAACTTTACATAAATATACGTATGTAATGACAGAAATGGTATAGCTACCGCAGAATACTGTTACCCAAGTAATATATCCAAGTAACATAGCTGAAAATAACACCATTTTCAGAATGCCTGTTTTAAGATACAGAGATTTTATCCCCAATAAAATAAGTTCATACATTTATATACTTTTTGCTCATTTGGTATTGTATATGCTCCATAGCACTCAACATTCCATGCAATGTAGCATTTCACTGTTCCCTTTAATTTTTGTTTTCTCACCTTATACAAAGTTCTTCTATGGTATATTCTTGGTATGAGCATTTATATAATTAGATCTACTGTGGTAAGTTACAATGTGAAACTCTGTTGGCACTGTTCGTGTAATTTGGTAAGGGTTTATTGGTCAAAAAATAACATGCACTTCATTTCCATTGGTATTAAGAACTTATAATCAAACCAGCAAGGCTTAATTCCACAGTGGATGACTTTTTATGGATTGCATATTATTGATGATATTCCAGCTGATGCAGAAAGAAAATGGTAAAGTAAGAAACTGAAACTAATTTGAATTAAAAGTTATAGGTCAACACGTAGAAGTTTGCAAAATATAAAAACTCAAGCTATTTGTGAAGCAAATAGCAGACCTTAACCTAAGAGTCTGAAGCCTACTTACTAGAAGCTGTCAGAAGAGGCGGCTTCCCAAAGACAAAGAAATTAGATCTTTTGGAAGGCTATTGGTAGATGTGAATTTTGGTCTTATTATTTTAAGACAAACTTAATGAATAACAAATAATTTATTTCAATAAACACCATAGAAAATCCAACCCCTGGTCATTAGATGGAAACAAAACTATATACAAATGAATATAGGTTGTAACTATCTCTAGTGGAGCCAAGCTGCAGATGAAATTAGAAAAATAACTGATCAAAAAATAATCCCAGCCTGACAGGACAGATATAAAATTTATGTATATAACTTGACATCTCAAGATTCTCTTCAGAGCTGAGTAATTCTGTTTCAATACTCTTGAACTAGAATATCACTGTAAGAAGAAAAATTAAGCATTTAACAAACAAAATCCAGAGTCTTTAATACCTGAGGAAATGACTAACTTCAAAATGTAATGCTACCACATGTAACAACTTTTGCTAATATACTTTATCTCCAAAATACTCAATTCTCCTGGCAATTCTTTCATTTTGAAAACAGCACTATTTGAAAGTATGAGAAAGCAGGGGCCAATTTTCCAGAAGTGCAATACCAGCGTTTCTTAGCCTCATCTAATGAAGAAATGCAAGAGAATCCTCTTTAGTTTACTTCTAGGGATGAATAGGGGAGGAATGGTGTAAAATTAGTATTTTATCAGTCAATATTTAACAACATTAACAAATTAGTATATCCTAGAATGGTTTTTTGATAAGTTTCATTACAAATAACATTTGTTTCATGTGGCAGCGATTGATGATTCCATTTTTTAGAATGAATGTATGCATGCTTCTGTCCTTTATAGGAATAAAAAGATATATCTATCTGAAAACACAATCCATAATAGCACTTATTCTTTCTTGAGATGGAAGCCTTTTTATGACAGCATCCAAGGATTGGTGAGTTAAGTAAGCTAGTTGCTACAAAGAAAAATTCTGCTCCAACTAAAGGTTACAACAGTGATTAGAAACAGTCTGACAAGGACATTCCAACACAAGGCACAGTCCTGAGGAAAACGGAAGAGTTGCACAGCCTACTGTGCTGTGTGCTGGAGGAGTGCTATGCAGATAATAACGTGTGGTTGTGCATCCTCTCCCTTCCCATCCCATTTATATTCTCTCCACACCTGTATAAAGTTTCCCTGTCTTGCTACCATGTGCAGTTGTAGGATGTTCATTCATCAACAAACAACTCAAGGTCTCCCTGATTTATTTCTGCTACAGAAGTGACTAAGGCGGGCTAAAGTCCTCCTCCTTTGCTTCTTCATTAACATTTTACCTCCAAGCAGCTTGTTCACTGACTCCTCTACATAAAGTAGCATTCAAAGAAAAAGAGAGGACATTTTTTGATTTGCACAGGGCTGAAATTTGGTACATAACCTCTAAGAAGAGAGATTTTAAAATTATACTGAATTCAATCTATGCTTGCAGAAACAAATAATGTCAGCAAGAAATCTGCACATTAATGTTGAGAAGTGTATGGCCATAGCATGCATAGAAAGTTGGTATTTGCAGAAATTGATGGGTTTTCTGTGAAAGTTATAAAACCAGGAGAAACAATCACAATAATTTTGGGAGAAATAGAATTTTAAAAGGATTTTATAGCTTCTACTAATAACACGGGGGAAAGGAAAAACAAACACTGCTTGAATTTTCTTTTGTTGATAATTCTCTGAAAAGCTTTAGTCTCACCTATTTTGTTCAAAAGAACGAAGAATTTAAATTCAATCTAGAAACAGAAGCAATAAAATGACTAATAGTTCTTTTTAATTAGAGTCTACAAGTACACAATATTCTACCATAATAATTGGGTTTGTTAGCCAACGTAAATGGAGTCTTCTGGTAAGAATTTTGCTCTGAACATTTTGCATTGATTTAGCAACCATTAATGTTTGTACTAAAAATGCAAAGGGAATCATCCACTATCGATTGTCCATTGTTTATACAGTCAATCAGTACAATCATATTGTAACTGTATAATATACACAAAACTATGCATACACTGAAAAGACATTTAAGTAATTTTACTTCTCTACAGGCAGCAATGCACTTATTGCCTGCAATTATTCTTGAAAATAAAGGAATCTACCTTTTTAAAAGAAAAACTTCATAAGCTTTTGTTTAATCCGCTGTTTCGTCAGCCTAAGACCCTAAGTCATTATGTAAACTTCTTCTTCAGCCACCCCAGTTTTTCAAGACTGTTAACCTGAGTTGAATTTCAGTTAAATTCCCTTTGGAGAAAATGCATCCCCAAGATAAAAGATGAAGGGTAAAGCACAGCTTCAATTCTTTAAATCTGTCTAACACACTCTTAATTCACAGAGACCTTATGCATCATTCCTGTTCACATAAGTGCATTTCCCTGCCACTGGTTTGAAAAGATAAGATCTGTAATTAGCTTTTAAGCTTACGGTCTATCCTAAACTATCTTGTTCATGCTTCTACATTATAGAAAATTTTATACCCCACAAGAATTTTTTGGTCTTCTGACAAAATCTTAATTTCCTTTGAAACCACTAGGACCTTATTAGGGTTTCATGGTTATTTTTAACTAGCCACTTACATTACTTTGACAGAAATTGCTTCTCTAGTACCTTTCACAGGATCATAGTACAATTCAATTGGGGAGAGATCAGGAGGTCTCTAGTGCAATTTTCTGTTCAAAGCATCTGCACGATGAGACCAGGTTGCTCCGTGCTTTACCCAGTCAGTGTTGAAAACCTCCAAGGAAGGTGACTACATGCCATTTCTGGATAAGCCAATCCACTGCTTATCACTGTTTATCCACATAGTGAAAAAGTTTCTACAGACAAGCAGTGCAGCAGGCTGTTTTTAGAGAGGTTATGCAATTTCCATCCTTGGAGGTTTTCAGTTTATGCTTGCTGCCTTTGGTCTTCCTGCCAGGCTCCTCTGTGAAAAGCCCAGATGAAGCTTCTTGATAACCCCCTCACATGTCCTGGAAAGCTGCTACTAGAAATTTATTAATTTGCACTTTGTCAAAAGTGAGTAACATACCATAAATTCAAAAAAAAAAAAAAAAACCCAACAGATTTGATAGGTGAATTTAGATGTCATAACTTCGTATTTGTGGAGTCCTGACTGGTATAATTTAAACTCAATTTCTAGCAATATCACATATAGATGGAACAGTAGCAGTTGCTACTTTATAAACATAATAAAGTACTTTAACATAAGAAAGTGGTATATGATGACAGTTTCAATAGATACTGGCTCACCTAACACATATGTTTGTAACTCCTGAGTTGCTTCTCAGTGTTTGTTCAGCAATAAAAAGTAACTGGAAGACAGGTGGTTTACTCAGATTCATTTCACTGACAGTAATATTACACAGATGTTTCATTTCTTTAGACCTTCTTGTGTCAGCATGGCAAGTTATTTTCTTGGCAAAGTCTTGAACAGCAGTGGTAACTAATGGTTTTCTGATCTGCTCTCCCTTTGGAGAGGATCCTGATCTAGAAATCAGAAAGATCTTTTACCTAGAGACAGAATTTTTTTAAAGGTAAGAAGTTTTGCAGAGGAAATTTGCGTTCTGTCCACTGCCATAGAAACAACTTTCTATATGAATTCAACTAGACAAAAATGGAATGTATGGAATGCATGGAATCCTTCCTAAAGTGGCTTTTAAATAGGATAAAGCATACATTTGATCAACATAGCATTGTCTAGAACTGACTTTTGGTATTGTTTTCTGTTTGCTCCTTTGTTATTATGTGAATGTTTAGTCGAGGAAAAACGATAGTACTAAACCAGTGGGAACTCCCTAATTAGTTAATTTATATTATTTCTTCTTATTCAGGGTTGTTCTATTCAATTCTCATTTGCCTATGCCAGTATGGATAATATTTAATAGCTGAATAGATGCAACATGAGTATCCATTAAAAATAGATATAGTTTCTGACTGTTGATTTATAATACACTTTCACTAAAGTATTTTGCACCAACTTCAGTCTAATCAACAGGTATGCAAATTGTATGTAAAAGGACTAGAGGCAGTAGACCATGAAACTATATGTAACAGGAAGATGAGTGACTATTCAACAGTAAAAAAAACCTCAGATGTAACTCTCATCACTTAATTTCAGGAATCTTGTACAAAGGTTTCTTCTAATTTTTAGAAGAGTGGGATTCACATACCCCCAGAAAGGGCAAACTGTCAAAGACACTTACAAGACTGTGTAGATATTGTGGCTCAGAAATCAGGAAACTCCCCCATTAAGAAGAAAAACATTAAAATAAGAGTATTTACATTAAAATGTTTCAGTTCTTCTTTGCTGTTTTACACACCCTTTCTAACATTGTATTTTTGTACTAGAGATGGTAACATTGATTCTTTTTTTGTAGCTAGCATTTTTATTGTTATACTTTCCATATTTACTGCAACTTCCTGGAAGCACTGGGGTTTTTTGCCAGTTGCTAACCAGCTGTCACCTAAAATTTCAGCTACTGCACTCAAGACAAAAAAAAATCCTCCATCTTTTAATTTTGACATAATTTCTGTTCTCAAATAGATGGGGTTTTATCAAATTGTTTCAGTGAACTCAATTCATCATGCAATAAAGTTTGACTTGTGTCAAATTTGACTTACTCCCATTTTTCTGTATTACTTTGTCATCTGCAATTTTTCACAATGGAATCAAAATGATTAATAACATTTTTGCACATCATTTGGATGGAAGTAGATCACTGCAGGATATGCCACCTTTTATTGATTAACAATACTCAATTAAGAATTTTTTGAAATTTATAATTTCATCAGCTTAATTAATGGGGTAAAACTTATTAATATGGACAAAATCAACCTCCTGTGCACTCATCCCCCTCATCTGCATTTTGATGCAGGAATCACAATCCACACTCTGGAATTCTCAATTAATCATTAGATTCCAAGGTCTTAGACTTAACTAAAAGTGGTCATTATTACCAACAATAAGAAAAAAAAGGTCTTTTTAGAAAAGTCTATCAAATATCAAATAAAAAACAGAAATGGTTTTATATTGTTTATATTCTCAAAACCTTATCTCATAATATGTTTTACATGTCCCATAATTATTAAAAAATGGCTAAAATAGTAAAGATTATATTTCAAAAATATTGTCACAAATATAAAGAAGAAAAATGTTAACAGTACTTTTATACACTACATCCTAATTTCGTTCTGTTCTGCATAGGGTATATATAAGCTAACTCATTTCAGAAACTTGTTACATTTATTTAAATTGAATGAAGCTTATCCAGGCTCTAGGCATTATTTAAATACTAAAGATACCAGGACAAACTTATTAACAATCAGCTTTAATGAAAATAAAATGCAAATCCTAAGGATGAAATCTGTGGTGGCTGGGTTAAAGTATTTCTGTTATTTATAAGATGAAATCAATTAAACACTTTAAAATGTCATTACTGTTATAATTTATTCCTTATTTAGTGAAGTTTTGCTTCATTCTAGAAGACAAGTGTGAACAGAGGAGTACAAATACATAATGAATACGAACACACAACAAAAAAAGAAAAACACTGTTCTGCATGAGAAGCAGATGTAGACAAATTCCAGCCTAACTACTGCACAGCTGGAAAGTGGGTGGAGAGTTAAGTAACATTATCTATGTTATTAGAACCTCATGAAGTTCAACAAGGCCAAATGCAAGGTCCTGCACCTTTTCCAGGGCAATTCCAAGCACAAATAAAGGCTGGGCAGAGAGTGGATCATGACTAGCCCTGATGAGAAGGACTTTGGAGGTGTTTGTGGACCAAAAGCTCAACGCAGCCCAGCAATTTCTGCTTGAAGGTAACCCATAAAGCCAACTGCATCCTGAGCGGCATCTGTAGAAGTGTGAACAGGAGAGTGAGGTGATTCCACCCCTTTACTCTGCTCTTGTGAGACCTCAACTAGAGTACTTTCTCCAGCTCTGGAGCCCCCAGCACAAAACAGACCTGTTGGAAAGAGTCCAGAGGAGAGACAGTAAATTGGTCAGAGAGCTGGAGCACCTCTCCTATGGAAACATGCTGAGAGAGCTGGGGCTGTTCCGACTGGGGAAGAGAAGGCTTTGGGCAGACCTTACAGCACCTTCCAGTACCTAAAGTGGGAAAACAAGAAGGCTGGAGAGGGACTTTTACAAGGGTATGTAGTGACAGGACAAGGGGGAATGACCTTAAGATGAAGAAGAGTAGGTGATGATTAGATATAAGGAAGAAATTCTTTACTGTGAGGGTGGTGAGGCACTAGAACAGGTTGCCCAGAGAAACTGTGGACTCCCCATCCGTGGAGGTGCTTAAGGCTAGGTTGGATGGGGTTCTGAGTAACCTGGTCTAGAAGAAGATTCCCTGCCATTGGCAGAGGGTTTGGAACTTGATGGTCTTTAAGGTTCCTTCCAGCCCAAGTCTTCTACAATTACTTGATCTTTACTGATTCGTAATTGTCAATGCCTACCCAGAACTTTATGAGACAAGTGGACAGGTGGATTGAATTGAAAATTAATTGCCATGATTTTAAAGAATAACTTTTGATATATTTTTGCCAAGACACTTCTTTTAGAATAAGTGTAGCACTCTTTACAATAACAAAGAAAAATCCAGCAAAATACAAATGGTTTTCTAGTAACAGTCTATTTTCCATACTATAAATGAATTTTTAATTTCTAATAGCAGATTATTGTATACATTTCTATAGCAGAAAAAGAAGTAAAAGATCTTCCTTCAAGTTTAATACTTTTCAGTTTTTGAAACTTGACTTTATAACCTTAAAAGGAAACTTTTTAACCATTTATGTTACAATACATGGGTTTTGTATATAAAAAATGCTCTCAGTATGTCATTTATCTATCCAATATCCTGAGTTAAAAAACTCTAACAGGTATGTATACTGTTTCACATTTTCTTCTGGCACTTTTTGAGTATCCTGCCCCAGAGGCTCACATAAAAATATGCACACATTCTTTACAAGCACCTATACATAATTGTTGACATGCTTATGTATGTGTGTATATATATCTGTTTCACGTTAACATACTTTCTCAGGAAGAAAAGTTACTTATCTTTGGAAGTTACCAAACATTACTGGCCCTCATATTTGGGCTCTCAGAGGTCAGGAAATAGCAAAATCCAAACTGACTGCATGGATGAATTTCAACATATGGTCACCAAGTAACATGGTTTTTTTCCTAAAGCACACACACACAATAGTTTCATTTCCTGTATTTTGGACTTATGTAAGGCTGCTCTCACTGTCTTTTTTTAACTCTATTTGACATCTATATAATTTTCTTAAACAACTGAATTGATGCCTTGAAAATAACAGATCAGACTTGATACCCTCCAGATCCCCAAAAATTATGGATGATGTGTTTTGGTCATCATTTCCAGAGACACATCTCCCACCAGCACATCCTGAAACTCTTTTACCAAAATGGTGTTTCCATGAAAATTGACATATTTGAGGTTTCAACAGTCCCTCCTCTCTATCTTCCTTCTGACTTTAAGATATTTTGAAATTCTTTGGAGATGAGTAAAAGACAAATTACAGCACTATTAAAAATCAATATGTCTAATACAAGGGATAAGCCCCAGTGGAAATTAACTCTTCTATTAGAGAATTCTATTTTACTCATGTATTTCACTCATTGGGTTTTTGTTTCTACGTATGCATAAATTTTTGTTTCTATGTATACATAGAAACAAAAATCCCAATGTTATTTTCTACCATTCTTTATTATCATTATAGCAACAAAAGTAAAAGATCAGATAAAGGTATGAGGATATGAAAAATGTAATACATTTATGAATACAGCCCTAATCCTGGATCCAATCAGTTCCTAATCATTACTGTAAGCATGGATGATGCTTGAGCTAAAGCATTATTGTTTGGAGTCTCATTTGAAAAACTTCATGCCACTGCCTTGATGGGCTATGATTCACTTTGCTGGCAGTGCGGTGAAAATTAATTCCAATCATTCACTGTACAGTTTTTCTCTGTAACTGGAAACTAATCATTTCATAAACCCACATGCCAGGGATGTCCATAGTACCCTAACTGTAAAAGAACAGTACATGGGCATTTGTAGCTAAACAAACAAGAAAGCAATATTCCTTAGTGTCAAGAAATTTCAAATAAACTACCCGTTGAGTACAGACCTCCAGAAAAAAAATCCACACATCTCAGAGCACTTAAAAGACCTTACTGTCAAACTCTCCTGCTGCTTTTGGTATCAAATCATTGTGAATGTAGTTAAAATTTTTCATCCAGTTTCTTTGGGAAACATAGGACATGATTAGCTAAAAAAATCATGTATTAACATTTACAACCCTTTAGAAAAATTGTATACTTTATTATTCTCTATGCTTTACTGTAATATTAGAATTGTTACTGGGCCTTGCTTTAATAAATGCAAACTCTCTGAAAGTTCCTTGTTCTTTGGAAAACAAATTGTTCACTTAAAACTACTGTCATATTGGAAACTGCATCTTCATCTACCCTGTTCTTGAAATCAGTAACAATTTAATAGGGAATTCATATACGTACATATATGTTCCTCACTGAATTAATACATATGTTTTGCAAACTTGGCCTAAAACTTTGGCTTAGGATTTCTTTGGCATATTAGATCACTGACTTTTTTTTTTTCCATTTCCCTGACATTTTTTGTGGATTTATGCATCTCTGCTTGAAGTTTACTTTCTGCATAACTTTTGCTGAGTTAGGATCTGTTTGCACATTTTTCCATGGAATATCATACACGGCCTTTATTAGAGAGTGACAAAGTAGCCACGAAAACTGTCTTCTTGTGAGCACAGAGATGAATGTTTAGCTGTTGGTTTGAAATGAAATTCTATTGTCATGTAGAAGACCATCTCTTTGATCTTTTACTTTTAAACAAACAAATTTTTAAAAAAAGGAACAGAAGGTGCATAGTATGGCATATTTAAGTGAGCTACATTGATAAATTCAG
This sequence comes from Corvus kubaryi, assembly GCF_017639235.1. Classification (NCBI taxonomy): domain Eukaryota; kingdom Metazoa; phylum Chordata; class Aves; order Passeriformes; family Corvidae; genus Corvus; species Corvus kubaryi. The sequence goes on along the minus strand of NW_024582091.1, from coordinate 22,048,554 downwards.
GCATGAAAAATATTTGAAGAGAGGTTCTGTGAGTCTGTGAATATATGCAGTTTGCTTTAAGTGAAAAACAGGATCTCAAGCAACAGAAGAGATATGGTTAGCTGCTTGTCAGCGACACACTGATGCTTATTCAGCTTGGGACAAATTACTTTGGAAATAAAAGGTCAGAGCACTTGAAGTTGTGGTTTAATGAATTAGCAAATAGACTGAAAAGCACAAAAAGGACAAATGATATTTTCTGGCATGTTACAAATTATCATAAGAAATTATCCTATGACCCCAGGACATGTTTCACACAGAAATTAAATGCTACTTTAACGAGAAAAGAAAACATGCAAACAATAAAAACTGGAATCCACTATGAATATTTGAAACAGTAAAAACACACATGAAAGGTACGTTACAGGCACATAACAGTTAAAGAATCATGGATGCTATATTGTGACACAGAATAACTGGAAGGAGTTGGAATACTATTTTTAAATATTAAATAATGCAAATTAGTAGCTTTATTTAAAGAGATGGTTGTGCTGGAGTTCCAACATGGCTTAATAAATGCAACTAATAATGATTACTGGAAGTTCAGAGAAGAGATCTTCAGCATAGATTAGTAATGCTTAATCTGCAAGATAAATAAATGAATACCAAGAATAAAAATGCTGTCAAAAGAGATGGCTTTCAAATAGCTCAACAGGAAAATGGGGAAAGAGATGAATTATAAACAAAACATAAAACAGCCAAAAATACAAACTGATAAGGAAAATAAAACCAAAATAAAACAATAACATTTATTTTTTATACATTATTTTATTTTATTTTACAGAGAGTACAGGAAAAAATGAATTGTGGTTTTTGGGGTTTTTTTAAGAGGGTAAGTAAAAATAAAATAGAATGCCAAGATCCTAGAAAAACAACATTTAAACAGGGTTAGTGGAAATCAGTAGTCATTCAGCTTACCATCTATCTATATTCACCAGAGTTGCTGGTTCAAGCAACAGCAGTAGCTGAACTGCAGACTTGCCAAAACACTATGTTGTTTATGGCATATTACCCCTCAATACATCACTTTCCCAAAGTATCAGAGAAAAAATTTATTATGTATAGAAAACCTCTAGCATGAGTGAAATTTTCATCATATGACACCTGACATGCAGTTGCAGATTCTAGTTCCACTAATAAAATGAGGAAGCCATGAAGCAGACATGGTGCTTTGGTGCTTTAAAGAGCACTGATAGTGCACAATTTTATTGTTAAGCCTATTTAATGATGATGAAAAGAGAAACACTGCTAGATCTATCTTTTTTTCTTTTTTTCTTTCTTTCCTTTCTTTCTTTCTTCTTTCTTTCTTTTTCTTTCTCTTTCTTTCTTTCTTTCTTTTTCTTTCTTTCTTTCCTTTCTTTCTTTTTCTTTCCTTCCTTCCTTCCTTCCTTCCTTTCTTTCTTTCTTTCTTTTTCTTTCTTTCTTTCTTTCTTTCTTTCTTTCTTTTTCTTTCTTTCTTTCTTTCTTTCTCTTTTCCGCCTAAAGATTCTCTAACTGCCGATTACCATCAAATCTTCTGAGATTTTAACTAATAAAAGAGCCATGGCTAAACTATCCAGCACTGCACTGAAAATCTTAACTGTCAGACCTTTTGCATGAAAGTTACAAGAAGAAATAGGGAAGAGATGTTCCGTAGCCTTTCCTTATGAGTCTCTGTGCAGTAGGATTTCCTATAAGTATGAAGGAAAGAGGTAGAGTGCAAACAATGTGATGAAATGACATTCGAAATGGAAGGAAGAGAAAATAAAAAGGTAGGAGAAAATAAAATTCCTTCGCTGGCCCAAAAAAGAAGCAACCAAATATCTACATAGTCAGTTATTAGAAGGGTTTTTTTCACTTCTACACAATAGTATAAAGGAATTGGCTATAAGTGTTCAAGATCATAAAGACCTTAATCTAAAATAAAAGAAAAAAACCAACAGGTTATTGGAGGGAAAATCACTAAAAATATTTAAACTGATTATATAAACATCTATTCTGTTATTAAAAAAGAATAAAAAGCTACTACTATTATTTTTACAAATGTAGGTATTTGATATGTAAGTATTTATTTTGAAAAATTGATACTGATTTTGAGAAATTCAAAATATATTGAAGTAAAAAACAATTTTATGTCTAAAGTTAAATTAAGTAGTTATTTCCAATTTTTCAACTGTGTAAAATTCCTCAAAGCTGAAAATCCTATTCTTCTGAGAGACAAAGAAAAGTTCTGATTTAATCCTCACATGTAATAAAAGAGCAATCATCACCTAAAAATTGGACCTTTTCTGTAATTATTTATGAATCATAAAAGATCTGCAAGCCTTGAAGTCTATTTGTAATGCACATGCTTTGTGCTGTAGAAGTATCATTCAAAGAGCCCCCCTCAAAAATTATTTTTAATCACGTATATATAATAACAAATTATTTCCCCGTGGGTATTTCATTTATAGCTCTGTCAAAGTATAAAACAGTAATTTTTTCCTGTTTTGGAACCCAACTATAAGAATTTTTTTAAGTAATTTTGGGTCTGTAAAGTAGGATGTCTAATTTTCTAAAAATAAAATTATATATTTTCATTCTATCTGTCTGTGCTAGCTATATTGGAACATAATTTACATGCTCAAACTATACATCTCATGCAATATAATACAGTGACATGACAACTTTTAGTGCTAAAGAACAACCTGAAATTCTCCAGAATTTATGATTCAGTTCAAAACCTATTCAATACATCCATCCTTTCATAAAGTTCTTGAACCAAAGGCAGCAAGTCAGTATCAAGAATACTTTTTTATGAAGAATTCATCCATAAAGAATGGAGATACCTGGAACTTAGCTCCTCCTCCCTCAAATGTATAACACTCATATCTTGAACTTACATGAGAAGAGGGTAAAATACTGAATGAAAAATTGTGGCAAAGAAATCAGAAAGATTAACTGGAGAAATTTAAAATTTAGTCATAGAGAAATTTCATCTATATTTGCTATCCTAGTTAATATTTGTCTTACATTTGCAGCTCTAGAGAGCAGTGTCTTTTTCTCAACAAGAATTCATTGTCAGTTGTCAAAGGGATCACTGCACTAATTTTCACTGTCAGTATTTACCACAAATTCAAAAAGAAGCTACTTATTGCTTGGAGACAAATATCAGAATGCAGACGGTGAACTCTGAGTAAAACAGTCAAAGAAAGAAGAAACATGACCAAACTATGGGAAAGGAGATTGAAAACAAACAGAGCCTGATGTCAACAATTCAGTCTCTCTTCATGTTATTAAATTTAAATCCTGAAACTGACATGATATGCTGAGCTCAACTCAGGTAGCATTATCTTTATTTCACTTACACTTTTGAGTTCCAGCAATTATGCAAAGTGACTAAGTATTGATTTAAACAGTTCATTTAAATCTTAGATTTTGTTTGGTACTTTTAATCTTTATCCAAATTGTGCATTTTCCTTTCTATACATATAATACACCTAAATTATTCACTTTATTTATTCTTGGGTTATGCATGTTACACATTACCCTTGCAAACATACATACTACAGCATAGTAACCTTTCTTTCTAAACTTAAGTGACAGACAAAACGTAACAAACAGATGAAAATAATTCCTAAAATCATTCTTCATCTAAAAACAGATGTAAGTAATATGGCAACTTCAAGAACTGTCTTTATTCTGTAGTCTATCTGCTTTAATTAGAAAATCTAGCTGAAAAATATAGAATCATTTCACCTTTCAAAAAATTAACTAATTGATTTTATGACATTACGTTATAGAAAAGAAAACCTTTATGACAATTTAAAAATATTCTCTAAGGGAAAAGAAAGACTGGAAAGCTAATGGAGCACATGAAGTACTAACCATATGGAAACACTCAAGGTGGTAACTATCTGGAGCTCTTCACTAAACTCTTGTGCCTCAGTTTTGAGGTCTGAAGTGTTGCTTGCTAGTAAAATGCACCAATAATATGCATGTAAATAAAGGGCACAGGTGTATAAATAAATTGCATGTATTCAAATAGATTACAAAGTAAGAATAGATAAAACCAGAGAAAAATTTAAGAAAAAAATTTAATAAGTGAGAAATTGAGAGAGACTAGTAAAAGTTATGGTCCATATTAGGAAGTTGGACTACATCTTCCATATGTACTAATACGGTCTCTACACTTTTTTGACTCCTAAGTAAAAATCATTTCAATAGGCAAAATAAATTTTAATCTATGTTTAGTTGTATATTTTTTATGGGGAAAAAGAATACGTGTTATTAAGAATAACATAATAAGAATATAAAAAATATATAAGAATATAAAAAGAATTCTGTGGTATTAAGAGGAAAGGATGGGGAAAGCTACTGTTCCACACACTTTACTGCCATAACTTTTTCAAATGCATTTTATTTTAAGATTATCTTAGTGTAAAGTTTAGGAGGCCATACTAGTGTTTTCTTAAGAATGCTTTAAGGCTGAATAATAAAAGACATATAAAAATGTGATTAATTTTTGCTTCTGAATGAATACTTCCACAATATCTACCTCAATCATGGAAAATTAGTTCCAGATGATGGCACTACCTAACAAGCATCAAATCTAATAGTTGAACAGGCCTATGCACCTTTTCAAATGTAAAAATGCACATTTATAGAGATGGACAGAGAGTAACTAAATATGTTTGCTATGTATGTGTGTGTACTAGGTATAATGCATACACACATTTAAAGATAATATAATACTCCCATGCATTCTTCTTGGAAGTGTGAAGCCAGGCATAATCAACATCTGTTGCAATGCCAATACCAGATTATCTTACTAGAAAAGCATGAAGATCATCTCTCCTAGTAAATATGAATATTTTGATTAGCTCATGTTCTGCCCATCTGCTGAAATCTTAAAGCAAATTGAAACAAAATAAGTAAATGTTTTTTCAAGCTATTCATGCAGTTTTTGCCATCATTAAGAGGTTCTACTTGAAGTAACTATAATCTTCTATTTTAAATTACTGTGATGTGCAGAATGTGTTTCCTTTCAATCTTTGACCACATGAGAAAATGCTATGAAGCATTTCACTCAAATAAATGAAGAAGGGAACAATGCCATAATTTTTAAATTTATGAAAATGTTTCTAAGAGACTGAATTCAACTGGCATGACCAATTGAGGAAACACATTTTGCAGAACCTGAAGTAATGCCTCCCTTAATCACTTGCTGTCAATTGTAATGGTAGCTGGTGTGACCTTAATTTGTTCCATCAGTATACGTTGACATTTTTTGTCTTATTTCTTTCACTTTATTGCTAAAATTTCAAGAAGGATGAATATCAAATAATGTGTGTATTTACACTTCACACACAGAAATTTCTCTAAGACAAAATCTCACATCCACCATCAGAAGAGGAGACCTGACTTGTATTGCTGTAGCAAAGATATATGTTTTGTTATAAAACCCCATATATTTGTTCTCAGAAATAAATTCTGAGTACTACTTATTTCATACTTTTGAGTTAGACACATGCTACGGAAGAGCTGAACCAAAACAAATACTGCCTACGGGCAAAACAGAGATGCTTTTTTTTACAAATTCTACACTAAAGAAATAATGGGTATAAATCTACTTGCATTAATTCTTAAAACATCTGCATTTTGAAAACAGTAGTATTCAAATGGTATTATCATAAAAGTTTTACAATTTATATAGAAAGGTTTGAAATCTAAATGCATAGTTAAAAGCTTGTAAAAGTTAACTCACGTGATCAATTAGCTCACGAACCATCCCATTCCACTGTCCACTGGCATCTTCTTGGGCTCCATATTTTCCATCTTCCACCAGCCTAATCTCATAGGAAAATCCAAGGATAGTAGACAGCTCCCTGAGGAGGTCAATGCAATAACCTTCAAAACGATCATTTCCGTACAATGGTTTGTCAGACTTCTTGAACATGACGTATGGCTCTTCCTGTAAGAATTATAAAGACAGAAAGGATAATGAGTGTCCCCATACCTTTCTTCTCGTTTTAGCCCTAAGTAGCAGACAGCCATGTGCATACATATGCATACAGTCGTGCATACATATTCATACAGTCATGACACCACTCCCCATACAAAGAAATAATATGAAAAGCAGAATCCTTTTAGCTTTGGTTATGTGAGTCTAAGTCTTCATATATTTTCAAAGATTCTCGTCTTCATTTTTTTGGAAAAAATTACACTCTAAGCACTGTAGAAATCTTCAAGGAATGCATATAGACACTAAATTTAAATGTGCTCCTTAACTAATTGCATTATACAGTGACATCAAATGTATTGTTTGGATACAATACATTTTGTTTGGACAAAGAAAGCCTTTTAAAATGCAGAAACAATGTGCTTTGGCAACTGAAAAAAACTTAATTAAAACCCCAAACATCAATCAAATATTTTAAGTATTAGATTTTACACTTTTATTTATACAAGTATTTAAACAGTTTACTCAATGCTTTGTTAAAGTGTAAGAAACCCACAAAGGGAGGAAAAAGTCAGTGAAAGTACCCACTTCTCTATTGCCTCAAGTTACAGGCTGCCGTTTACGAGACTGCAGGAAAGCCTGAAAAAACTTTACACAAAAAGTAAATTCTATGATAGACATCCCATGAAAACCGAATTAAATTTCTTTAAGCATATATCTTTTTATATTTAAATCAAATTACAATGTAACTTTTTTTTTGCATTAAGTGGTGCGCAAACAGACAGCAAACAAATAAAATGATTGGCTGAATAATCATTATTATAGGAAGAAAATTAACATTTAGCAAAACACAGTATTTTTACATCTGTTTCTCAATATAGGATAGCCTTTAGCAAATAGAAAGCTAAAGGGAAAAATACTAAAAGCAAATGGTAGTTTTTCCACTATAATATGAAACCAGTATTCAAGCTGTGTTTTTAAAGTTACATATGCAACTCAGTCTTTGCTCACCTTTGGGAGAGACTTTTTTCATTTTTAACAATTAAAAAAAAAAAACAAACAAGTAAGGTAAGACAAATTGTAGTAGATCAAATCACTGCACCAAATACAAGACTCAGTGAATAATTAGATAAACTCTCCAGGGCAACTTAAGAAAATTCTTACAGTCCTAAATGTCCACATCAGCACTCAGTGGGGTTAAAGGCATTTCATTCCACAGGCATCTGACAGCTTTAATAAGTCAACACTCCTGATGTAATCTTCTGCCTTGAGGTTTCCCATGATTTGAACGTTATATCCACATAGAACTGGAACTTTAGTACGTAAGATTTTACCCAAAGAAGCAAAAAGGAGAATGCAGGGAAAAATCTTGCTCTTAAAAGAACTGTTATATACTTCAATTGAAATATGTAAGATTACAGCCACATCTTAAAAAAGTACATCACTGATCTTCATACAGTTAACAAGGAATGAACAGGAAGTAAATTGTCCAGCCAAACTACTAGGATGTTTTGACAGAAATTTCTCAAACAGATAAGCAAATGACACCAGAAGAGCTCTTCTAGGTACTGACAAGAACAAAGACCTAGCAGAGAATATGAAAGTTGAAAGCAATTTAAATGACAAGGATCATTGAATAATTCTTGAGAAGCAGAGATGGTATCAGAGCAAAAACTATGTGTGAAAATAGTTGTTAATAAACTTGGGAAACTGGTATGAAATATCTCAAAGAAAACAACTGTAAGGAAAACAGTTTTTTCAAGTGAAGTGAGAATTCCTTAAAGAAAGCACACCACTGGCCAAGCAGAAGCTCTGCTAAGACAAAACATACTGTGCTTGTTTTGTCTGGGGTAGCAGCAATTTTCTTCACATTGACTAGTATGGTTTTGATTTGTGCTCAAATCAGTGTTATAGCACAGGAATATTTTCATTACTGCTGAGCAGTGCTTACACAGTGTCAAGGCCTGTTCTGCAGGCATGAAGCAATTCCAGTATAGCTTGGAATGCTCATGTGCACAGATCCTAGATATTTGCTCTCAGAGCTGTTCAGATATTTACAGTCTTACACATCCCCCAATCTCTGGAATCTTGGCAAGATTCTTGACAACATTTTTGTCTCTGTCTTCCATTCCAAGCAACTTTGAGTTATCTGGGACAGAACTTAAATATGTGCAATAACAGGGAGGAAGTGTAATAGTCAATTCATGCTTTTAATTCTCCCTTACTTAATAAGCACAGCAGGATTTTCTTCATTGAGCGATCCAGCTCCTTGACACATTCCTACTTTCCTACTTTTTTTTCTGTCAGATCATTACAATAATACTCAGACATTTTATCTGTTCTGCTGATGCTGATGCTTTTTTATATTTTGTTAGAAAAAAATTTTAAATCCTGCAATCCTTTCAGGGAATTTTAGCTCCAACTCCATACTCATTTATATTCTTTACTCTGGCCAGCTTGGATAAGGGCTACAATAGTATCTGTACTACTATTTAATGATTCTCAGCTTTTGCTGAGAAGACTGATCAATAAGTTATTAATACTCTCTTAATGCCTTTCCAATCCTACATTAAGTAATTTCTTACTGGTACTTGTTGCTTTTCCTTATAATCTTCTACTGTACAAAACATTAGTTTTTTCTCTTCAGACCTTTTATTTGAAATGTAAAGCAATTTTTTACTTAACTTGAGCAGAATTGGTGTTGGCAGCTTCAACTGTTATAGCTCTTATTAATCCCAAAGTTTTCTCTAGTTTGCTTCTTCCTCAAGTAATACCCATTCTAAATACTGAACATGGCATTAATGTACTCTGGACAAGTGCATGCAAAGGGTGCTATGTGCTTTATTTGCTCAAGCTCTAAATTTATAGAATGGGCTAATGTAAAACTGGTTGCTAAGCACACTCTCAGGGAAGTGTCTGTGCATTAAATGTACAATCACCATTGCTTCTTGGTGGATTATCACTGCCACCAAAATCTTTCACTGGGACAATTCTCACTGATTACGTAGACAGAGTTTTTAAACTAAGTAATTTGTAGATTGGCAGCTGGTTTATACCTACTTTAATATTGTTCACAATTTATTTTTTTCCTTTACTTCCTGAGAGCATGACCCTTAAAAATTACTAGACCACATCACAAAACGAGTATTCTTTGAAATATTCTAAACAGTTTCAGTTGAAATTAAGTCTTTCAACTGGACACATCTCCCCAGGAAAACAACTAAACACCTTCCCATTAGCACTTTTATTATTGCTTGGAATGACATGAGTATCTTGAAACAAAAAGTCACTGAATAAACACTGACTACAGACTCCTGAATGAAACCTCGGGAAGAGACAACGTTTCCAGAAAACATTGCTACTCTAAATTTTTAAACAACAGGTGAGCTTTTCACAAAATTTTAAGATCAAAGTCATCATTTAATATCTCATAGGACTAAAATATCTTCAGTGAAGAGGGATACAGAAGAGCCCCACCCCACACCAGATAAGCACTAAAAGTGAGAATGCACATAAAATAGTAAATGCAAAAAAAATTTTTTCTGAGAAAATTTACTGTAAAATAAACTTAGCTAAAACTACTGCAAATAAAGATATGGTCACAAGGAACAGTGGAATCACAGGGAGATTAAAAACTATATCTGCAAATAGAAGATAAATCTTTGAAAAGTAATTAATATTGTATCTTTACAGACTGGTTTTAATTTCAAAAATGTACAGCTAATGCTTGAATGAAAGCACACTTATTCTAAAAAAAATATTCTAAAATTTCTCTTTTTCTTTTCAGATTTGGACAATACATACTGACTTGAATTATTCCTGTGAGTTATATTATATTTCAACTATAAAGATATTACTAGAAACCACAAGTTTTAAATTTCAACTTCTTTTATTTTTTACGAATATTAATCAAACATATGGATTTTTCCTTGATAATTTCAACATGGACTAACATATTTTTTAAAGAATCTAGAATTTATTACTACCAATATTGAAAAAAGCAAAACAAAGTAAAAAAAAAAAAAAAAAAAGCCAAAAAAAAGAAAGTGGAAGCCCTAATGATGAAAAGAGGAAAACCATCTTGAAAATTTGCCACTGCTACGACAGAGATTTTTAGTTATTTGCTTCTGTTCACTAGAAGGTGGGATACCGGCGTGGTAAAAGACTGCCATATCTTCTTAACATTTATATCATATATAAGTAATACATAATAAGCTTACACAGTAGGCAGTCAAAATTCTAGTGGGAGAGGTGAAGCAATCTACTAGTTACTATCAATCAAAACAATTGATGGCTGACCCAGCTTTATAAAGACAACAGATAATTTTTTTCTTTAAATTTTAATATTCTTTTAATATACATTAATTTAAAATTTGGCCATTGAAAACTCATGCTTAGGTATCCAAAAGAAAAGGGAGAGAAATTATGCACTACCCATTTGAGAAAGCAGCCTTTATAAATAAAATACACTGTGGAAATACTATACTTTGAACTAAATAAAATTGTTTTAAAATTCATTGTAATTATTCCTTCTAATTCCTTCTAATTCATTCCTATTTCAAAGCACTTTTTCTTCAGGGAAGTACAATAAAAAAGGTAATTTCTCTTTTCAAGAGCAAAGTAACAAAAAACTACTAAATTGAGAACATCACACACCTTTCATAACTTTCACACATTTCTTGGAAAAATTAAACTTGAAAACTGTGAGCTTTTCTGAGCTTTGATGTAAGCAGATACAGAAAAGTACATAAAAACTACACAGGAAAGGAAACAAGCATTTATTTCAGCAGAACAGGGCAAAGGAGCCAGTATGATAATATGTACAGGCTGGTATGCAATCAGCATAAAAAAACTAAGCACCATGCACATACCTTTATAAACATGGAAATTGAATTCCAAAGTTAAAAATCTTTCAAATTTGAAGTAGAATATATACAAGAAAAAAAATATTTAGATACCTACATCTAAAGTCTAAAGAAAAGAAATGTATCAGAGTTCTGGAATGAGTCAATTTAGGAGAATCAAATGATAAGAAACCCTTATTACTGACGTCGAAAATTTGTTTCCTGTAGGGTTTTTGTTTGGTTTGGTTTTTCTAAATGTAGATTATTCAGAAAGTAGACTTTTAAATGAAAAAGAAATTCTGAAGTTTCAGTGAAGGTGGTTCTAAAATAAAATAAAGCAATAGTATCAAAAAGATTGATATACCCAAAGCTATGGTTATAAAAGATAAAAACAGCATACTTATTATTATTTCTCAAATTTCCCCCCTCCCCTAAAAAAACCTGACTATCTCTCTAGTGGAGATGTTCAGCTGGTGTTTGGGGTTGCTAAGGGACCAGAACTTGGAAACCAGACATGTGTCTTCACAAGAACTACATGTATGTAGATTTCTGAAACAGGATAAAGTCCTGAGAACCCCTGCCCCTTTCCAGAATAGAGCACTGAATTGTTGAGAAACCGAGGAATAATCTTTCAGCTAGGTACCTGTAAAATGCATTATGAAAAATTCAAGACCAAAAGGAGCACATAGTTCAGTCCTTACTTAATTCATCAGTAGATGAATTTATGATTCCCAGTTTATTTTTTATTATTTTTCCCATCAATCTATTTTCTTCTTTTTGAGACTCAGTCACCACTGAAAATGCAGGGTATACTTACTCACAGCTGTAAAGATCTTAATGACTGCAAAATATAGGAGGAAAAAGCATTGTTCCGAATTTCAGAAACAGAATTAAAAATAAAGACTGGGATATTTAAATCAAAAGTGAGCATTAAAGCAAACTACAAGAGAAAAATGATTAAGGCTCCACAGCTGGCAGCATACTATAGACTATTGTAGGGAATTCTTAAAGTGAAAAATCCAGAATAGAAAAACCATATGAACAGCTTAAATGATAAAATTGCCTTTTCTTTTTGTTTCAAGCAAGATTTTATAGACTCAAAAAAGCAGAGAAAAGGAAGCTGATGATGAAGAAGGTATGTTTCTAGGAGCTTTAGAATTTTATATTGTTCCCTTGCATTGCCACAAAATGAATATTCGGTAATATGCTTTCTGTCCAACATAAATGTATTTTTTAAGCACAAAAAAGATAGAACTACCAAATTAAGCTAGTATATGTGCTTATGCACCAAAAAAACGGTTTGGGTCCTTTTTATTATTCTGAGTAGAGCTCTTACAATTTGTACCACTTCTTCTGAGTACCATTCTTCAGAGCTGAAAAGAATAACTGCAACTACCAAAACTTTTACTAAACAGTAACTGAAGTAAAAAAAACAAGTGAGCAACTTATAGCACCAATTTAAAGTCTTCATATTTATTTTATTTATTGCATTATTTAAATACCTGCAAAGAGGATGAATACTTATAAAAGAATTATAAGAAGTTAAGTCTTAAAAGAAAGGGTATCCTTGATTACAGAAAGCAGTTTTTCTCTTAAGTCTTAGGAGTCTTCTTTTGTGAGTTTTGCCAAATTAAAATCAGAGTTCATTGGCAGCAGTGCTATTTACAGTTGTGCAATTTGCCATTTCTTGAGCTAATTATTTCAACCAAAATTATACTAATATCACTATATAAAAGCAATATGATATTTTGAGTATATTAACTCAATTCTCATCAACTAACAGATGTTAAAACACAAACAGACTTGAAACATCCTAAGTTATTGAGTGTTTCTTATGTAATCTTGCAGGGATTGATCCTTGTCCCAGTATTGTTATCACTGATCTGGAATCAAGCATACAGTGATGTCTATGGAGGAGTACAGATACAAAGGCTGGTTCATCACTGAGTAATGAAGAGAACAGGTCACACAGAGACAGGACTATATTCTGTAAAGCAGTGATTCTAGCAACAATTATAGTCACGTGAATAAAAGCTATATATTAGTGAAAAGCATCAAGAAAAATCCTAGGTAGGATATTTGGGTAGAAAGCAACAACAGTGTAGAGAGCATGGGAAGTCAGCTGGAATTACTAAGAAAATTTACTTATGATGCAGTAGTTTTTACGTATAGGAAACTTGTGAAAGTCGGTGGGAAGAAAATTGACAGATTAATACTCTGGAAGATATGCTTTTACTATAAGAGACTACAAGACATTCATTTACATTTCATTAATAAAAAAGAAACAAGGGATTAAAAATTTATAAACTAAATTATAACTATAGAGTACCACTACTATAACTAATTGTACAAGAGAAAGTTGTGGCAAAACTGTGCTGGTCTTAGCATAAGAGCTTACATCTGAAAATGAGTCATCCATGTTCCAATTTGTATATCTGGTATGTATTTTTCAATTAGTAGAATAAATGAAACAAAGGATTTTAAAGGATCTTTTATCATTTGTAAACAGCAATGAAAAGTTACCCGCTGGGTGAAATTATATGACTTATGTTACATGAAAGGTTAAAAGCACACTGGCATTTGTGTCTATACACCTGTAAAGATTCATTCTGGCTTGAAACGTCAAAATATGTGTCGGTAGGTAAAAGCTTCTTAATAAAGTATACAACTGCCAGGGAGTGGATTCTTTTTTGATATCTGCAAATTCATCATAATGGTGGCAGCAGACAAACACAGCAGACAAGCTTCTAGAAACTTTTTCATTTGTATTGAAATTAAAATTACTATTTCAAAATTACCGTGAGGAAATAAATGAACACTAATTTTTACATAAATAAATGTATTTAGTTATAAGTAAAAAATACCTGATTCACTGCTGTAAATTTGCCAAAAATGAAAATAAAAAAGAAGTTACTCAAATTGTTTCTTCTGGTCTAGTTCAAAGGACAGATCAATTAAATATCTGTACAACTAAAAATTTCATCTCCATAATTGGGTAATAATAATGCTAAATGAATATTAAGTACTTTGTACTTTTCTTTGCGGTGTTAGAATAGCAAAAAGAAGCAATAACTTTTTGCTGGCTAAAATCATCAGGCTAACAGACATAACACTTTTTTAAACCACTATCCTTTGTCCTCTCATATGGTGCTGCAGTAAGTAACTTTGTAAAAAAGAAGACATTTTATTCAATAGTAAGAAAATTTAAATTACTAATCAATTAACATAACTCTAAAATTGGGATGGCTTGCTTACAATTAAGGTAAGAGTAAACATCCCTGAGTAGCTTAGCAACTGGAGTTCATTCATGACACGGTAAATTCTAAGTAATGGTAACACGCACTGCAGATTGTTCATTACTATTGCAATTAGTGTATCACATTCTATCAGTTTTTCTGCACAACTGTATTTCTGGAAAAGCAAATATAATTGCTTACCAAGATGGTAGTAACAATTAAAGAGCGATTGGACAGGGAATCTGTGATGTTTGCTGGTTTTCCTTTCTGATTCTCTGTCATGTTAAGGCCACTCAACGGATCCCAAGTTCCAACCTATAAAACAGTAAATTACTGTGTAAATTGCCCATTAGTTACATTTCAGCATGTAGAAAAGAACACTGTAAGGAAAAACAGATTGCTACAGGGAAAAAGATTTGATTGCTAATAGGTAGTATTAAATTTTGTTCCATTTTTCTCTATCATTGCATTTGAAGTCTGCTTATTTAAAATATGATTGCCAATACCTCAAATTATTGTTTTGTGAAGTGTGACATTAAGTGTAAAAATGACATAAAAAATATCTAAAGCTACTCTTAATACTTAATTTTCCATTTCTCGAGATAAACCAAATCTGAAGATAACTTGACAGGCAGAAATTCATTTGCAGAGTAGAGAGCATTGTCTCTACAAATGGATTTACCCTTTTCTGTGATCAGAGAGAACAGCAGGACGAAATATGTATTTGGGAAAAAGTAATGGAGAAGACAGAAACAGGCTAAGTGCAGTAACAATTCATTTACAGATAAATCTTCAACACGTGAGTATTTTGACATTTTATACTTTGAAATAAAGTCTATAGGATTTTTATCTAAGTAAAAACATCCAAAGTTATGTTTTAAGGTTCAGGTCAAGGACAGACTTAAGTACTAACTAGTAGGTAATGAGGCTTATCTGTAATTTATCTGCATTTTCATCACTATACAATTAAAATGGTCAAGCAGTAAACTATCCATTTTAGAAATCAGAATGTTTGTTTTACTCCATTGCCTAAAAAAAACCCCTATAAATATGTCTTATTTTGTTTTTAGATGGGATTTTAAAAAATAATTTCAATTACTAAACAATATCTATAATACCAGGTAAAGATATTTTAAAATTAAACCTAGACAAAAATTAAAAATGTCTGTAAGGATTCATTGCAAATATATATGAATGTATATAAACACACAAAATTTTTTAAATAATTTTTTCAACTGAGTCCTGAGAGACTCTTTGTATACTTTTAAGTAATTTGTTGCCACAGGGCTGTAAAGTAAGTTTGGATGCAGTGCGGTGTGGATAAAAAGAGTTCCATTTCTAAAACTGAGACTACAGCAGAGCATGAATCAGTGGATGCTGTAATAGAGAAAAGACAAATTTGTTCTCTTTTTCTACAACTTTCTGTTCCACAGGAATCAATATTTTGTCCGTCTTCCCTGCTTAACACTCTGTTCCAAGAAGTCACTCTTTTAAACTTGACCATTCAGTAACTCATAAACAGATCAAAGAATCATGAAAGAAAGGAAGAATATGTGTGTCTTAGAAATACAATTGGAAAATAACATCTAACCCATCATTTCAAAGTATTGAAATCAAGCCTTGCTACCAAAAAACCTCTCTCTCATTTACTGTTTTAATACCACTTGATTTGTTGAATTGAAAAGCTTTCAGAAAACACAAAATGTTCAGCCTTGCAGCTTGGTCACAATTAAGAAATTTTAAAAGGGTTGCTAACATTTAATTGCAGTGTTCTGTTAATTATGACAATCAGAGTGTTTGCTTTATTTCAAAGACCAAGCTAGAGTAGAATAACAAGGAATGACAAAGAGCAGAGTTTGAACCTGTTGCTGCATAATTGGAGCTGAACTAATCTCCTCTATGGGATATAACTTCAGGTACAAAAGTAGCACAAAAATTTCTAAGGAAACACCATCAACTTATATGATCTATTTCAAATCCTAAATTCATTGAATCATATGCTTTGTTCAAGCTCATGTTCATAATTCAAATTTATATAGGCAAAAGGTAAGACATTGCTAACTAAAATACTTCCTCTCCTACTTTTTAACATAGTCACAGCCACAAGCAAAAGAATATCAACTGTTAGAATTTGGATTTTATCTAACTACAGACTTAATCTACTGCAGACTTATAAGAACTACCAACAGCATTACTTTAAAAAGAAACTTCTGTTTTGATAAATTGATGCATTATTTTTCTAAATTAGGTTAATTGTACTTTTGTTGCTTCTTTTGTTAATCAAAAATCTAAGAAATGGACCAAAAGTCAGAGGTTCAAAATTAGACATTCTTTGGATTATCTTTATTGATGAGCTCAAACTCAACAATTTGCACCACAGCTTCTTATGTATTACTGCTATGTATAGCTCCCAAATCACACAAATGTGTTTTCAAAGCTGCCTCTTCTAAAAAAATTTGCATAAATAGTGAAGCAAGTTAATTATTTTTTATTTGTTTCAGCACAGTGTTCTAATTTTTAAGTAGCTTTTTGAACTAGATTTTTTTTAATAGAATTGCCAATGTCTTTTTATTAGAAAAGTTTAAATGCCAAAAATGTAGAAAAAACACATCAAAATAGTAATAACTGAAATTCAAACAAGCTACAATTTAATTTATTGCATTACATTTATTTTAAACAAACTTAAAAATTTTCCTAAAAAGTGAAACAGGTATTTATAGATACATTTTACAGAGAATGTTCACACTGTAAATATAGTCCCAGGAAGTGTCTATATTGTCAAGCCCTCAATCTCCTATTCTTTCCAATTCCCCTAAATGGCTAAACTATTCTGAAGTGACCATGCCAATTGAACATTTTAACACTTATTATCCAAAGTACAGGATCCTAACCAGGCGTACCCATGAACATGTGCTCCATAGTGAGACAAAGAAAAATGATAGAAAGAATTAGCTTAGGCAAGAATCGTCTTATTTAAGTTGAAACAATTCCAAGAGCTACACCCACCACTGAATATCATAGAGTATTCTGTAACATGGTAATTGCGGGGGTCCTCAAGGACATGGAATACAATTTCCCAACTTCATGTGAATGGTTAAAAACTTGCATCCAAGCTTCCAAATATTTAACTTTCAGGTAACTATCAGGTTACTGCAGTACCTCAAAACCAGACATCCCCACCCAGAATCACTTCGTAGCTCTGCAGGCTAAGGAGACTTTGACTCTGTGTAAGAGCTGCTTAGCAATTGCTGAAACATTCCTGAGTTATCAACACTGTTTTCAGCTCAAATCCAAATCATAGCCCCATACAAGCTTATATGAAGGAATTTAACTCTGGCCAAGTCAAAACCATTACAATATTTCACCATCCTCCCCCCGAAAAAGAGGCATTGTACATTCACAAAACTTAAAATTTGCTGAGTTTACACATGCTCTAGAGCACTTTACTGAGATTCGGTCTCATGAGATGCTAGTCACAAAAATTCAGTAGCTTTCTTACTTCAGCATGTTTGAAAAGTGATTTAACTTCATGGGCAGATAAGTATACTTTCAACTATTATTCTTTTTGATTTTTCTTCAAAGTTCTCCTGAGGAAATTAACATTATTTTTGCTCTGAGTCAATCAAAACTGTGAATATGACTCACGGTGAAGTGCCACAATCATTATATTAGGAAGGATCGTTGCCTTTCTGCAGTGGTACCAACTAACTAAGCAGCCAAAACCAGAGCCATACTCAACTCTCAGAGTTGTCTATGTATACCTTCTTCATTTACTTTTGTGAAGTAGTTAGTAGTAGTGGTGATTACATCAAGGTAATAATTATACTTCATTAGGAATAATATTGTTTATTCATATTTCTGTATTTCCCATTTTCAAATTGCTTAATTGATTTTGCTTTCTTCAGTAATATTAATATTAATGCCTTCAGTGCCAAATATAACATTAATAACAATACTTCAATATTTCTGGTTCCCAGAGATTTACTATGTCTTTCTTCTTTTTTTTTCTCTCTTAAAAAACCTGGTTTTTATGCTATTTGCTGGGGTTTTTTTCCCAGCTCATTATTAAAGATACAAAATAAAACAAGATTTTTCTCAAATATGCTGGACAATGAATTACAACTAATTTTGTGTTATTTATGTTCATCCTATGTGAAGGTTTCTGAGCAAGGCTTCAAGCCAGTTGTAGCATCTCTTATTCAGGATATGTGATTCTTCTTCAGTGATAAATTTTCATTTCAAAAGAGGTATTAAATTCAGGTGTTTGTTATCTCCTTGAAGTATAAAATAATTTTCCTCACAATGCAGCCGCAGTGTAAAGACTGATTGACTGCAATTTAAATTATAATTTATTATGCTGGAGTGTCACAGTTTTGGATTTTCACTGTGCTTAATCATGAATAGTTTCAGTCTGTCCAAAGCAACTGTAATAAAATTTTTTGGTATATTACATTAGCAGCACTTTAATCAGCTCTTAATTTTATCATTTTCATCTTACAAGGAGCTATCATTTTTGGCAGACATGAATTTTTGTTTGGAAACACATGCTTCTTATTGACTGATGCCTGATTATCACCTCTCATTCAAGAGTTTCAGGAACAAGTATTTTATGTAAAATCCGAGATCACACATAGCATTTTTTTTAAATCAATGAGGAATTGTTCTGTTGTCACTGACTTCAGCAGTCATTGAACTTATAACACTTTAGGTCATTTCCCATTTTACTAACCTGGTAATTTGTCTAGGACATATTTTTACAAAATCTAAGTTAAAAAATATGTCTTCTAGCAATTCTTCACAATAATTTTTCTTTTTTCCTTCCATCAACATTTTTCTCCTCATTGATTACAGCTAAAGTTGTTGAGTTAAACTGTTGTCCTTGACAAAACAAATATTTTCCCCTTATTTGGAAAGAGGTTAGAAGAAATAATAACAGCTTACAGTATGGAAACATGATATACATATTATGGTGCACAGAATTCTCATCTCCCCACCTTTTCTCATCCCACTTGGATGTACAGAAGAAAAGGAAAAAAGGGCTGTTCAGGAGCTCTAGCAACATAGACAGAGATGTCTGACAAGATGGTTTGGAAAGAACATTGAAAACATACAAGATAAGGACAAAGATGTGAAAAGGCTACTAAAGGAAGAAGAAAATAGAGAGAAAGGGCATGGAGAGAGATTAATAGGTACAGGGGAGAAGGATTAGATGGAAAGGCAAACAGGCAGGGAGGGTCTGGAGGGAGAGACTAAGGGCTGGTAGAGGAAGGAAGAAACGAAAGGAGGGAGTAGCAGGAAGCAGGAGAGAAAGAGTGTGATATAGAGAGATGCAGTGCACATGTGGAGGGAGGTAGGGGACTGAGAGAAGGGTGATTCATCACAGCGTTAACAGAATTCTGTCTTGGAGGAAAAAGACCCAACTTTGAGACAGTTCTTTTAAATAAAAGAGCTGGCTAAAATGTACTCTTTCTACTAGGAAGTGTCCTGCTCCAGAATTTAATCATTCACTCTGAATTCAAGATGAATAAGGTTTGCATTCTTTCAGAAAAATGAAGTTTTGTTCAAAGAGAAACATTTATCCATTGGCACTGATTTATCTTTCTCAGTAAAGTACACCACACGTTCCATATATTTAGTAAGCAATTCAATAAAATGTGCATACACTTGAATTTTCCTTTTCCTAATCTCATCTCCTTACACCCCAGAGAAACTGCTCTGGTTTTGCTTATATATAGTAACTGATTCTTACTGCTCATTCCAAAGATTGACTGCACTTTTTGGTGAAAAAATAATATTATCACTTCCATTTGTCATATGACCAAAATAAACCATGAAGGTATCAAAAATATCTTCCTTTTCTATGAAAATCTTTATATACAGCTCAAGCACATGGTGGTTGTTTTTAAACATCCATATGCTTCAACAACTATTTCTGTTGTCTCTTACTTAACTTTCAATATAACTGTTTCCCAAGTTCCTTTTTTCTATTGTGTGTTCTAGAGTACTACTGTATTTCCTGTTGAATTTTATTGTCTTCCATATTTCTCTGTAGAGCTTTCTTGTTTTATCTCTATATTTTCACTGATGTATATATCTCCTAGCATACTGTCAATGGAGACAATGTCAATTTTATTTTCCAGAAATCTCATGTTGCTTTGTGGTTCCCAAATCCCACCTAATGTTCCTAAAGCCATCTTAAATTACAAAGACTTCCTTTCCTCATTTTCAGCAGTAGTCACTTACATTCAGACTCTTCAGCTACTGCTGACTTATTTAGTTATACCATGACATCAATTCTTCCATTTCTGTTTCCAGTAAGGAAGACAGGTTGCACTGTACCTATTCTATTTGTCCACAATATTAATTTGCTTTTCAAGTCTAATCACTACTATATACTCTTTTTCCCCCTTAGGTTTCCAGAGCTCACTTCATGGGAAATTTCATAGGAGAAATCCACTGTCAGTGTTTTGCTGAGCATTTTAAAATGTAGTTTAGTTCTTGAATCACAGGTTTTCCACTGGACAACAAAAATCTTATTACCTATGTAAGTGTGTCAAGACAAGCTCACGGTTTCTGAACTTTCACAAATCTTCCCAGTAAGAGAAATATTCCAATATTCCAAAGCTAGTCTTATGAGAAGAAGTCTTGGAGAAATATGTTGCTTATGCTAGCTTCTCCATTTAGTGATTTACAGAAGAAAGGAAATGCAACTCTGAAGTATGGTCTCTTCCCTTAATTTCTGTTTTTATTTGTGCCCACAATTATCACCTTGGGACAACAGCTGATAGAACTTTATCTGAAGATGAAGGAAAACATAGTTCTTACAGAACACTGAACACTAGATCTAAATGCAAGCTACAAGGCAAGTTGCAAAACCTTTGCCTGCTGATCACAACAACGAGACACTGTAGCTTCCTGCAATAATCTCTTCATGGTAAGGTGGCTGGAGGGAAGATGATCTGATTTCAGACCGTGATGGGGTAATATAGGCAGGCAAAATATCTGTACATGCCTCCCAAAGTCTTAAGTTCAAATATAGAAAATATTAAGCTACATGGAAAGAGCATTTCCCAATTCTTTGGTCTCTCACTCCACCTCTGTACAAGAAACATTAACATCAGAATACAGCTAAACCTGTCAGGATACCAAATCTTAACTTTTTAGTACCATTTATAGAGATACTGAGTTGAGAGCAGGTACTCTGTTTTACGTAACACATGAAGTACTATTGTAAATGTTTTTAAGGAGTAAGTTTTGTTTGGTTTTGTTTCGCACCTCCTTGGAGACAAATGTCTTACACACCTTTTCAAGACCTTCTTCCTTGAGGCTGATGACATCCAAATCAAAATCTGTCCTTAAGCCATTGGTTTTGTTGAAAGTTATTCTGCCTGTGAGGCCTTCCCAGTGGGCCTATGGAGAAAGAAAAAACAATTTCTATAAATAAGTACCTCTTCCTTCTTTGTATTCCCAAAAAGGACAAACTTTACACCTGCCAAAGTGGGATCATTAATTATTCATTTCACGTAAATAATTTACCTTGTAGCTGATTTTTGGTTTTAAATATTTTGTATTTAATTTTTCCTAATGAAATCAAACATTCCTTCAGTCTTTATAGACTTTTTTTTAAACTTTCCATGCCAGGCACTAGACTCTTCTACTGAATGAGATAAAAGGCTGTTTTGTTTTCATTCCACTATTATTCATACATGAATTTCCACTTCTGCTTCCCTACATACCTCCCTCTCCCCAACCCTCAAGTTTCTCTGTTTCATTAATGCTGGACTTTGTTTCTTTCTCAGGAAATTTCATTCAAATAAAGTCTTGCTTTTGCAAGATGCTGATTCCCCTGAAACCACATTGAGACAGCAAAATTTAAGGTCAGTGGGCCAGCCTTCCTGAGCTTATTCCTCACTTTTAATAAAGTGCAATAGCCTCATTTCTTTATAACTGAAAATCTACCCTAGTTCTGAAACAATACAAAGGCGGAGAGGAAATGTGGGAAATAAAATTATCATCCTAGAAGGAATCAATATTGAAAAAAAAAATACGTTCCATTGCAAATAATTCTCCTCATCATAATATTTTGCATATCTAGATTGAGAAACACTGCATTAGGAGTTACAGTATGAGAGACTTGAATAGTCTACACAGTTCACCTTAGCACCTTTAATCTCCTACGTTTACTATCACTATCAGTATCTAAAGAGCATATTGGAGAATCGAGGAGATGTATAGGAATTCACCATAAAAAATGAAAAAAAAATTTAAACCAGGAAGTAGAATTTATTCCTGGCCCCTGTGAACTTATGCCAGTATTTAGCCACTGAACTTCTCTCAACCAGTCTACAGTTTAGAGTTTCAGGTGTTTAGGTTTTTATGCCACAAATGCTCCACACAGACCAAATTATCTACAAACATAAGTTTTATTTAAAATGCAGTTATTTCACCCTTTCATATTTTTTTTGTTCCACGTAATACTTCAGGAAAACCCACTTTCAAATAAAAATGCCGTCTTGCTTGTTAAACTCTTTATACATAAGATAAGAAATTACCATCTACTGAAAAAAAAAGAAACAAAGCAGAGTGAAAGCAAAAGGAAATGGGAATTGGGAGAAAAGAAAGCAGGGTAGCAGGATCCTTTATTAGTGACTCACCTCCTTAATGAGACTCATAAAGCGGGTCCCAAAGCGCCATGGTTTATGGCGGTTGCACTGCAGTGAACTGACCGTCATCTGTGGGAACTGCTGGACAGCCACGGACACCACATGAACTGCATCATACATTAGTGCTGCATCCGTCTGAAATGAGAACAACATCAGAGCCATGAGCACCAAGCAAACACAGGAGACAGGCCAGCAGAGAGAGAAGGAAACAACAAATTAGCACTGCTCATTAAGCTAAAGGGAAAAATGGTCCAACTGCTTGTGCAGCACTGTAAAATATAGCCTTTTTGCCAAGTCCTACAAGACTTATGTCAAGATCTTCAGTCATTCTCAGCTTTTCTCTTCTTAATGCTGTAAAAAGGACTCAAATAGCTACTTTTCAGGATCATGGGAGTACACTGGTATCTGATGACTCATGTTACTTTAAAAAGCAGTGCGTTAGAGAGCTATATAAATCACTGTGTGCATGGTTGATTTAAGCTGGTTATTTTCATGAGTGATGGGAAAGAAAAAAAGAAACAAGTTGACAAAACCTTAGCTATAAAGGAAAGTGTACAGGTTCAGGAAGTAATGGGGTTTTTTTTGAAATTACAGACAAGATACCATCCCAACAGTACCCAATTGATTTATTACTAACTTTTGAATGTGCATCAGTTCAAATCCCTATGGCAGAACTAATCAGTATCTTCAATAAATCAGAGGTATATTAGAATTACATCAAAATGCACTATTAATTTTAATAGTTTTCATGTCCCATCCTAAATAAATAGGCTTAGATGTAGTGTGTGCTGTGATGCTGTATTAGCACAGGACAGAGACAGCCTCTCTGTACACACTGTCATGCTGTACAAGAACGTGACATCTCTCTGCTCTTCTCTTTGACAAACAGAGGCAAGCCTCGGAACCAAAGGCACAAGAGGACCTTAGATTCAGCTGGTGGAAATCAGTGCTATGCCATCTGCTCAGCATACCTTAGAGAAAAAGGACCTATTTCCCCTTCTCATTCACGTAATTAGTGAGCTGTGAAATTAGTTCTTTAATGGATAGGAAACCTGGAGATTATTGCACTTGTCACAATACAATACAATACAATACAAAATGAGCTTATATAGTGCCTTTCATGCAAAGGCATCCCAAGGCTCTTTACAATAAAACTAAACATAAAAATGCAAAAATATTCCACCATTATAGCCCACAAGCTACTGTTAAAGAGAAAAATATATGCTCACATTTAAATGTCTCTCCCAGGGAGACGTTTCAAAATTCAAACAGAAATAAATCCTAATTTTTAAATAGCCAGTATAATAGGTTTCAATGATCTCAGACTCCAAGCAGTTTATGCAGGGGCTCCAAATCAGTCAGAAAATATTTTTGCTGCCAAATTGTTCATTATCTTCAAGGCATTAAAATGCTTTTAAGGCAAGCTGATATTTGACAAGGAGGCAGTGAAACACCAAAAAGTTGGAATGACATGCTGAGTAAGCGTCATGCAAAGTTTAATATTCTAGAAGCAAGACTTGGCAGTAGTTGAAGTCTAGACAACAGCTTTTTAAATAAACTACACAATAAGTACAACACATAAATCTGGCTCAGAAATGCAAACTGTTTTTTAAATCAGTTTTACTTCTAAAACTGCAGTCCTTGTACCAATGAAGGAAAACTGAAATTGCTATGAGACTTTAGCAAAAAAAGCCCACAAAGAAGCAATCAGAATTTCAATACCAGCACCAACTGATTAATTAGATGCAAATTTGGAAGTAGAACTGCTAAGATTCGTCAGAAGGAATCAAATGGACATTATGCCAGATGCAGAACAACGTGGCTTTCTGTCAAATTCTATAAGCCACTGAGGTGGAAGCCTGTAGGATGATAAAAACACCCAAAGATGTCAAAGGCACATGATAAGCTCTGGTAGATATATATGGTGAGGCACTGGAACAGGTTCCTCAGAGATGTTGTGGATGTTCCCATAGCTGGAAGTGTTCAAGGCCGGTTTGAATGGAGCTCTGAGCAACCTGGTCCACAGCAGGCAGGGCTGGGACTAGATAATCTTTAAGGTTCATTCCAACTCCTTAACATTCTATGATTCTATGATTCTGGAAACATGTTGTCAAAATCTATTTCCTCATCAAAGACAAAGCAAATGAGGAAGAAAATGCAATAGTGTCATATCCGTAACTCAGTTGACAAGCCCTGTCCTATCAGATGGATAAACCTGAATCTGCATCTACCAGTTACTACAGTCATTATTGTCAAGTTACAAACACATCATAAAATAAGTATATCTAGATTTTCATGCAAAGACAAATATGTTGCTAAAATTCTTTAAAAAAACCTGAACAGTTCTTTAAATGTTCTAGAAGAAAATGTCCTATGCAAACTAAAAGTAAAAAATTAACCTTGATACATAGTATTCTTATTCTCTACTTAGTTTTGTATTAAACTGAATTGGATCATTAAAAATTTCAATGGAAGATATTGTACCGTTCATTTAATGCATAGCATGAGACAAGCTTATTCTGATGATTAGTAAAGTATGCATATACTTCACTACATTTTAGTTCTTATGTTATCTTTACCTGTATATTATCTGAATAATAGTAATACAGTAAGTAGAAGAGCTTATAATTTCCATATGCAGCTCATTTTTCTCAAGATCATCTTTGTCTTCCTACCTAGTCAGTCAACCTTTATGCTTGTGAGATAAATCCAACTACATTTTAAAGGTCAAACTGTTTATAGGGTTTTGCTTAGTGTCTGATGGTCACTAATGTATTCTGAAAAATTTTGTGCATTAATTAAAATGATGCTTAAGTTCTTTCAAGTATGACTTCCTTAGCTGCATCAAGAATGCAATGAAACTGCAAATGCTCACAAATGTATACCTGCATTTGTTTCCTAGGTGACCATGACAAAATTATTCAATAAATGCATAGAAGTGAAACACTTTCACTTTTTATTAACAAAGTCCTTGAAAAGGTATGAACACATTAAAAGAAATTCATATCAAGTCTTTAATCCGTTGTAAAACTTATTTCATCATGTACATTTGTTACTGACTGGATTTCAGACCATAATATCATTTGAAATAATTCAGACAGACTGTGGTCACTGGTTTAAGTGTTAAGATGCCCGTTTCATACTGCAACAAGTTCTTGCTAAGCTTGTATTTATTATTCTATTTATTTAAGTCTTCCAAGAGTTTAGAACAGAATGAGAATGTTGCATTCCTACTTGGCAAAAGGAGTGTAAATACACAAGGCGGGGCATGTTCAATAAGGAATGAATTTTCCATTGGCCTTTATAAATTATATTTTATTTCTTACACAACAGTAATAGATAGAACACCGGATGCAAACTCAGGTTGTTGGATTTGGGTTTTTTTATATATCCAGTCTGTTTGTAGTCAGGTTTATGAAGGACAGAGATGATGTAGTACAATTTGGAGAGTAAGAACAGAAGCTGTTTTACTTTAATCTAACAGCCTGAGCAAGTAGTAGATACTGGAGGTATAATGAACAGGACATCTTAACCAAATCTCCTCCCTTCCCAGCATAACTATTTTAGGGAAAAGGAACATTATTTTGGCGTCACTGCACCATAAGGATTTACAGTGGAATACTTACTCATTTCAAAACTATCAAATGTCTTATAATCTCCTTAGCCTGCTAAGCAGTACTCCTCCTTTGATAATTACTTATTCTTCTCTTTTATATTTAGTGACAATTTAACACACATAATTATTAGTTAGAAGACCTTTAATAAATGGCATATTTCACAAACAAACAAAACACTTTCATTTTTTGTTCTACAACCTGCCTTTCATTTTTCCCCATATTACTCTTATATTTTAGGTTATTTCCATTGTGAGTACAGTGAACAGATGTAGGCCTCTTTCTAGGTTTGTTTTTTTTATTATTATCACTATTTTCCTTTGAAGACTGATTTTTTTATAGAAGCTGCCTCTTCTTCCTTTCTTTTGAACAACTTAAAAAAAAATGATGTAAGAAAAGTCTGATGATACTTCAAGAAGTGAAGACTGCCTACAGTTCAGGAGAGGTGTCATTACTGGCACTATTACTTTCCTTAAAGTTTTTTCTGTTTGATAAAAAATTTAAAAGTTGAGTTTAAAAATTACTGGATGTAAACTACAGAAACAATGATAGGTTACATATAAAAATAAGCTAGGATTTACTTATAAGACTCTGTAGTTTCTTTATTATAGATTCTACTATTGCTTGATTTTAAGGGCTAGATCTTGAATTATGTTAGGACAATGTGATTTTAACCCACAAAACTGAGTAACTAGTAACATAAGAACATTTTCCCCCGAAGTCTCATATAACATGGTGCCAATAGTGCTAACATTACCCTACTCAAGTCACTACATATGCTTGATCAGCTACCTCCAAACTATACTTTCAAATCTGCCCTAAAAAGAGATTTTTCAAGAAGATCCAGAACAAGAAGGTAATTTTTCTTTGTCTTTCCCAGGTGTGCTAAAGAGCATAGAAAGGAAGCATGGATAAAAAATATTACAAAACAAACAAAAAAGCCCTTACAAACCCAATAGGAGCCATTTTATATTACAGATAGGGGCTTAAATTGTATTAGAATGAAATATCTTTAACAACCATTAGAAGAACTTCTGCACAAGCCCATCAACAAAAGACATTTCCGTTTGATGATGCCTGACAAATGCAGCATTATGCACACAAATTCCAGAGACCCAACACACTACTACTACTCACAGAAAGCTCTCCCACACTCAAGGCAATTATAACAAGTGAATGAAATTAAGAAGAAATGGCTTGCAAAACTAGTTCCTCCCCTCCTCAGCTAATAAAGTCTATTGCCCCTGAAATCATTTCACTTAATTCTCACTTGCTAACACATCCCACAAAACCATTTTGCTAAGTGAGATTTAATAAATCTCTCAGCCTGGGATTAAATTTTACTGTTTTATGAACTGTTAAATTGCATTGTATGCTTACTAATGCTCATGTTTTCTTACTTCTTGACACATTCCTAACTCCACTCTGGGGTGCAATTAAGAAAAGGGTACAGATATATTTTTTGACCCTCAAAAATGCATTCCAATAGGGAATAAGATACGAGCACCAGTAAGCTATAAATAATGTTCATCTAACTTTTTTAAAAATCAGGTAGGTTTTTTCTTCAAAATACACTAGTATTTTAAATAAGACATAGCTGCTTAAATACTTTTTCTAACATTTAGTGGTCTAGTGAATTTTGACAGGGGTTTGGTTTACAGATATGTGTAGGCAATTTTAAGTAAAGACAAAACAAATGCAAATTATTTTCTCCCTCCTCAAAGTACTTGTTTTAACATCCAAATAAAGCAAATAGTTTATTTCATATATTATCAAATAAGACTTTACACTAACAAAAATTTTTTTGATTTGTTTTTAATCTAGAAAAAGTGAACTAGAGAGGTAAATTTATATTTTAAATTGTAATTTTTTTCTTACACAAAAAGACAAAAGAAAATAAAGGATTTCCTCTTTTGCTTCAATGCCTCCTAGTTTGATCTCCAATTCGAAGCAAAATAGCAAAGTAGAACATGAAACAATGACAAATTTTTACAAAATGCCAAGAGAAAAAAGAAATAGGAAAAGCACTCCAAATTACACTGATATGGTTGCCACACTTCTTGTCATTACATTGTCATTATATAGGAAAGAAAATGCATTCTTTTATTGACAGAATAAACACGTATTCCCTGGTATAAAATTTTGAAGTGGTAGAACCTTTTATATCTCTCAGAACATTCTTAATAATGCTATTTGGTAGAATATTTACTGTGTTAAGGACCTGAAAGTATATGAAAATTAATTAGGTGGATAGCCATTTATTGCAGCTTGGTTTTAACTTATTGCAGGTGAAACTTTCAGATAACTTGAAATTTTGTCAGAAATGGACACAGGAAATCTATTTAGCAGGTAGTTTAAACACAAGTTTCCCTGAAATAAGAACAGCGGCAGTATTTCTCCCATCTGCTTGACCTTTGATTGAAGATATGAATTCCATTTTAGCAAATAAAATGTTAAAGATTTAGAATACAACCTGAAGTGAGTAAGAAAATTTTGAATAATTTTTTTCTGAACAGGACACTTTGTCGTTCTTAAGCAAGACCTTAAATCTTAATTATGAGAGGAAAATTTAATTTAAAGATATAACTAGTGTTAAGGAAACTTCCCTGTCTGATCATCCAGGAGCCACTCTAGCAGTCACAGTCACACCACCTGAGCTGGGACAGAAGACCCTCTGCAGCCACACCCCCCCCATTCACACAGTGAGACCAGGTTTTCTCATCAGCTCAACCCCAGCTTTCCCACAGCAGAGTCTCAGACATCCTTATCCCTTAAATAATTTAATCACGGTGTAATAATTAAATAAAAAAAAAAAAAACAGCTCAAGCTGGTGCCTGCAAGCAGGGACCCAGGACAAAGGAATCCCTGGGCTTATATGCCCTCACAGTCTAAATGCTGGAAAGTCTTGGGATCATCAGCTCCTGCTGTGTCCCCCAGTGTGAGGAGATTGACAGCTGGACTAACAAACCCTTAGAATTAGACTTGAAACTAGTCAGAATTTACCCGTGAGAATATTGCAGTGAAATTTTGCAGCTTTAGTAAAACTGACAGAGAAGGCCATGAAGATAATTAATAAGAGAAGGTGTTCTGGACACGAGGGGAGGATGTTCTTGTTATGGGACATTGAGAGTGTACAAGGAAGAACTTGTGGATAATATGTAGCAGCTATACTTTTGCTTGTATAGCTGATTGTTTACTGCCTGAATGGTCATTGTTTGTTAGACAGCCATGTCATTGTTTGCTAAGCAGCCAATCTTAAATTAGGCCACAGCCATTGTGAACAAGTATAAGAATAACAGTAGAGAAAATAAAAAAATCTTTCTACCTTTCTCAACTATGGATTATGACTAGTGCGGCTTTTATGTCCTCCTCAGTTACAGCCACGCCAGCGTCCAGTCACCTGGCTGGGCCACAGGTCCCCGTGTCCTTTGTTATGCAAAGGACTGGCAGTTCCAGGCCTCTTGCCTAGGACTCCTGGCCAGCCAGAGCTCAACCTGCAGCTCTCACATGGAGCTGCCTGCACTGAATGTATTTCTCAACAGTAGGAAGAAATTGAGAATATTTAGAAATGCATCTTTGGAGGCTTCAATGTCTGACTTTGATTGCATGACAGTCTGGTTTCAAAGCCAGTTTCTCTACCCACTAGCATGGTTTCCTATTCTGATAGAAGGTTAAGTTGTGCCTGATTTCCTGGACTTCCTTATCAACTTCTCATTCTCACTTATTTTAAAATCAACCACTTATTTGACAAGTTATATGTCATTACCTTGTACAAGTGTTCAGGGTGGTTTGTATCTTTCCAATCACAGAGGAAAAAGCCCTCAATATAAATCATTCAGCCTATATGGTCATCCGCACTTATCTGGAATAATGGAATAAGTACTAACAGCATGGGAGAAGAAAAAAGTAAAAAAATATATATTTCTAATTATATTTTTTTGAAATGTATTTCTTACATATTCTATTTTCTGTGATTTCACAGGATCCTGTAATGTCTCATCATGTCATAAACTCTACTAATCCAAGAATAAAATTATCTTCATTGTATTTCTTGCAATAGCAAAAGTCAACTGACAGCATAACCCTTTGCAGAATGTGCTTATAATATACAATTAAGAATGTTATGATATTTTTATTTAAGTTCTACAGTTTTATATATGTATAGGTTTACACATATCCTTAAAAAAAAATGTTAATATTTCCAGGTGAAAGATATTTGAAGTACTTTCTCAACCTTCCTTCTGAACTTTAGAAATTATGGTATATGCTATAATATTTTTTGCAATAAAATACCTCATCATACTCTTATACACCTTAGGGACAGATAGCAAAAGCCTAATTACAAAGAACAATGGGTCATTATTTGGTCTTTGGTAGTCTATTTCCTTTCATCTGTTCTCAAGTTCAAAAAATCAATATGATTGTGATCACTGCAACTCCATCAACCACATCCACAATAAAGACCTGACTGCTACTGTCATATTGGCTCAGCATTCAAGACTTATCACAGCACATGAAAAGTCCTTCTGCACGAGCAATTCATAAGTAATTACAGAAAGATCCTACTCAGCATACACAGTGAATACTTTTGTACCTGCATGCAACAAGAAAATACACCTGGGAATGCAAATGAGAGGCATAAAGCTGGTATAATCCAGAGATTAAATGTAAATCTGATCCTAAATAGAGGGAAAACCCCACATTCTAAAGAATGAATCTCTAAATAGCCTATTTTTCTATTATCCTGCAAAAATTGTACAATGTTTGTGGATTTCAGAGTTTTCACATATTCAAATTTTGCAGGTAAAATGACAAAAATAAATGTATATTGATGATTTTGAAATGTAGATAAAAGAGTTATGAGCATTAATAATAAATGTTTTTCTCTTGTTTTAAATTTGTCTGCTCTTAGAAAGGACTAATGACGCAGACTTTAATTAATCTTCAGCAAAAAAGATGATTACAGATTATATGTACAGCATTGCAAAGTTCATGTTTGCAGAAGAAAACAAAATGTAAAGCGGTATAAAACATAACTAATCCATGAAACAGTATGTATTTATTTCAAAATAGAATTCTGCTTTATGACAACCTTCTCTAATTCTTTTATTAATTTATGTCCTATGGCTCTGTTCTAAATAAATAATTTTTTTTTCTTTTGAACACCTCGTTAAAGTCAGTAATATCTAAAGAAAAAGGTGTTAAAAGACACACTGCTGGCCTGCAACTTAGAAAATCAATCTTTTTTTAGATTTTAAAAGTAGGTATTTTATGTGGGGATTTTTTTGTCTTCGAGATTGTTTTGAGGTTTGGAGCTTTTTGGGTTTGTTCTGCTTTGTTTGAGAAGCATATCTATTTTTTAGATTTTTTTTTCATAAATCTCTGATCAACTTGTATGCTAGATAGTCTAGATATATTACAGAAAATCAAATTGACCTTGCAATATTATTTTTTTGCTTTGCCATTGTGCCTCCACCAACTGCCTTTCGCTGTATAATTACTTTTTCACTTCAATGAAATTCTCCATTAATTAATATTTATTTCAGAAAAAAACCCCTTTTTATCATGTTATGATGCTAGTTTTAATAATCAGATTCTCATAAATTGTTGATTCCAGCTTCACAGAGTAGACACGGAATTAAATACATTGACATATTTGCATTAGACACATTTTGTTTCGATTAAAATCTGCTTACAGTAAGTTAATTTATTCACTGATTGAAAAGCTCCTTTCTGATTTGTGACACTACTTTTCTGGGCTATCTTCTAAAACTGCCCTCATAAAACCAGCTTTCATTGGATATTATTCTAATATACTAGCTCACAAAAATTTACCTAATTTAAGAACAGCTTCAAATTGTGATGGTTCAGGAAAAGCTGAGTAACTTTTAATGGGATCCTCAATGGCTAATGAAGACAGGTACCTTGACACTGAAAGCTTATTGGAAATTTTAGCTACTTTGATATCCTTGCATAGCAAGTTCAAAACATTAAAAGTACATTAAAAATAGGGCTACAAATAAACAAAGTAAGATAAAGAAGTATTGTATGTGTGGGTTTTATGTATACAAAATTTCCAAAACTGACAATTTACTTGTAGAAATTCAGTGCTAGAAGGAATACAGGCTTATTAATCAGAGCAGCTGAAACTGCTATTGCTATCATGTTAGACATAGACACTCTTCTGGTGAATATAAGAACCAACCACAATTTTTCTGGTGATCAGATTTTTTTAATATGTATTTGAATCTTGGTATGTTCAATAAAATTTGCAGCAATATACAGAATTCAAACTCACACAGAGATCCATCCTGAAAATTTTGGAACTCTCCTAAGCACAGTCCACTTTCAATGGGATATTTCTATCATAAAGCCAACTGATAGTATATAATTTTCATAATTACTAAACCAAAAATAGGAACTAGAAACACTGAATATTCTTCCAGCTTTTTCAATACTCCATCAGGATTCCATCCATCAGGGTAACAGTCAAATTTTTTCACTGCATCTAAATCTACATTTAAAAATAAAAATGTGCCCAAGCTTATGCAGAAGTTTTAAGAATTTCTCTGCATGTCTGACTAATCTGGTGAGAATTTATTTTTCCTGAAACTTACATATACCTCTTAACTATGCTTAAGCAAGATTTAAAAACATATTTTTCATATCTTTTATCTTATTTTTCAGAACACTGTACATGTCTGAAACTTCAGTCTGTAAGAAAGAAGAAAGAAGAGAAAGAAAATTGAGGAAATATAGAAGTATTTAGCCTCAGTGTCACAAGGATTTCTAGTTTCCTCATTCACACTCACAAAACTCTCCTAGCCAAATGGCCTTTGACAGATAAAGCAATATATTAGTCTTGTCTCTAAAACTAAAAGGAAGAGATTATTGATCGGGTATGGAAAACTTACAGGAAATAATATAATATTTTTTTGACCCCTGGATAGGGAGTGAGCTCAAAATATAGTGTCACAAAATTAAAATCACAAAGGGTCACGTTTCACCTAGATGCCCAATGTTATGGTCTTGTCGAAACAGATTGTTTTGCAAAGAATCCTAAACAGAAATAAACCCACTCAGGCTAAAAATGTTATCATCTTATTTTCTTCATCTCCTATTTCCTATAAAAAGTTTCATGGACAGTAGAATGATGCATATTCATAGAATGAAAATTGTTTCTCCTGAAGTTGTTAATCTAAGATGTTAACTTCTGCCCTTGATAAAAAAATTCCAGATATCACAGAGTGAAGTAAATGTCACGGTTGTTTAGAAAAGCCTTTCCTGACTGGTCATGAATAGCTTGAGGCAGCAGGCAGCATAGAAATGATATCTGCAAGACAGTAGTTTCTTAATTTTAATGTAGTTATCTATTTCATCACATATTCTAGGGAAGGCCTGAGTAATCTAAAGCTCAAAAGGTAGATATTTCAAAGTCTCAAAATTATTAGCAGTTGATTTCTTCACAATTCTTAATCTAATATTTAATGAAAAGTGTAACAAAAAATTATCCAGTTATAAAAATCACAAAAAGTCTTTGAGTTTCAAGGAGGTACAACTATTTCCAATTTTTCAGAAAGAAAGCAATGTAAGAGAATTATTTCTGCAGAGACTTCTCTTACTGCATGAGACCTTTCTCAAAGACTGCATGAGTTCTTTATATTAAAATATCTGAGAAGAACCAGTCTATCCATACAGTGCAGTAATTTAAGAATCTCAATCTCACAGAGCTGTAGTTCACCAAAAACACTGACACAGGAACAGTGAAATTTGGCACCAGAGCCATTAGTAGGACAAGGCTGCCAAAGCATAGGTAGGAAGCACTTTTTAATTACTTCTCAATTCTCGTAACTTCTTATTATATTTTCCATAGAACCGCTGACTTTCTAAATGATGTGGAACAGTTTTCCTCTTGCAAGTGTGCTTCCACAAGGAAGTTGATGTGTAAGAGTCTGCTTCCATAAACATGTAGCTAAATTAATTTGATTCAAAGCCAAATGCTTTTAACAGGCTTGTTTTGATATTTTAAACAAGTGTTAAAACGATATTATTTACTTTCCTTTATATGGATTTCTCTATGTCTATTTTTGCTTTAGTCTGCCACCAAAACAAAAACAACACTTGCCCACTCATTTCCCTCTCATTAAGATTTGTTCTCACAATAATTTTTGAAGGCTTCATTACTGTGAAATACTTGCCACAGATTTTAATTTTGAACAGCAGCAAGCTTTTGAAGTGACTCTCCTGATGTGTGACACCACAGAGCAGTGCTCTGGTGCACATCATGAAAAGGTCTCATAATGCATGAACGAGGCTCTCTTAAAATAAAATTCACTGAAATATGTGATTGAGGGCTATACTTTATGTGCTCCATCTGCTAATTGGCTTTGTCCAAAGGAATGGACTAGCAAGGGACTGAAGCAAAGTAGCTGGAAATAGAAGAGTGTGAAATAAGAAGTGTCAGGTTTTTGGCACCAAGAGCTTTGCTTTATGAGGTTGCCTCCAATGGGCCTTTTCTCTTGCTATTGTAGCCATGCCATAGCTAAATTCCAGTGATCACTTGAGAAAATCTGGTGCCATCTTCAGGTTTATTCTCTTTTGTTATTATTCTGAAAATATTAGTCTTATCTTCACTCCATCTCTAATTCAAGTGTGCAAATCCTGACCCTGTTTACTCAAAGAAAGAAAACAAACCTCTGATTTGAAACAAAGAAAGACTTTCTGCCCTGAAAGGATGGTGGCTACTCATTTAAAGTATGAGGAAATTAAAAATATGAAGCATTTTCATCTCTACAAATATGAAGAATGGAGAAGCAATGTGTATATGCAATTTATTTATAGTAGATAATAGCTTTTTATAGTGGTCAATATGAGGCTGGGTTGAAAGCCATTTGTCAGACTGTACAAAAGCAAAAGAATTGAGGATGGGAATGGTTGCCTTTGGCTCTGTTAAAAACCAGTTATCAATCTTCATCTAAGTCTTCAAGGAGCTTCTCTGAAGTGAGCAATCGATACTGCATTGGCCACAATAGCTCATTTAATTATTTTCATCCTAAATATCCTGTCAGCAGGGGGAAGTCTTCCTGATTTTAATTAATTTTGAGACCATTGATTTTTTTGCCTTTTCCTTTCCTGTGGTTACACACGCAGACACAAAGGCACAGACACACACTTTTAGCCTGCAGGCTATGTAAGATGTATGACAAGTCCTTGGTGAAAACCCTGCATATAACTCTAGTATACCTAGATGACATGCAGCTTTACTTTTAAGCTTTTAAATTTTTAACCTTCAACTGCTGCAAATGAGCCTCTGGCATCTAAATGTAGTTGGGCAAAACAGTAAATTGAAAAGCATGTTTGCTGAATAGCTTTCAATTAAAGAATCCTTAAATCAATAGGCACTAAGGATATCACAGTCACAAGCCTGCTAAAAGTTACAGAGAATCACAAAGACAGAAAATGGAAGTCAGGGAACTGAAAATAGTAGTGGAAATCATGAACTTACATTATATTTGTAAATAAATAAAGATGTTGTATTGATGGATGTCATTAACACTCAAAATAAAAATGTTTTAGGCTCTAGAGTGCTGTGTCACATTTCCCCTATGTTAAACAGTAGAAACAAACAAAGAATGCAAGTCATTCAGAGCAGTCTTAAAATTTGTAAAAGACAAGCTCACAACAGAAGTTAAAGAAAAAAGGTCTAGTCTATATACCTTAAGAGAATAATGCATCTTCTACATGAGAATGCTTGCTTCCCATTCTCAGAGAAAACTGTTAACCCTGTAAATCCCTACATTGTAAATTGGTGAGATGGCTGCTCTCAGGGCCCCCAGCATAAGCCTGGAAATCAGGAAATGGCACTCAGATAGAAGTCCATTTTTTCCCTTAGAATAACATTAGTACTTCTGTCTAAAAAGTGATGACAATCAGGTAACAATTTTTGAACCCAAAAAAAGGTTTAATTGCTACTTGGTCTATGTACAGAGCTACCTGTATTAGGGATACTCCTGCATAAGGAAACAGGCTTATTAAGAAAAAGGAAGTTTCCACTAAAAAAACCACTCAAGTAAAAATATGAATAGCTGAAAAATTGTGTATCTGGTGTTGAAGAGATCAGATGGATTCATTTCAATTATATGTATAGCTTGTAATCTCATTTGTGCCACTTCCACCTTTTCAGGAAAAAGAGAGGGAAAAAACCACCAATCTGTAGTAAATAAATTGGCAGCTATACTAATGGAGAATAATTAAAATCTACAAGCATTCTAGAGTTCAAAACCTCTTCATTCCTAGCCCCACTGCCAGAGATGACATTTTATTTGTAGCTAATAATAAAGCAGTTATATATGATTATTCTTATTTAACATGGCATGGAATAATTGTGGAACTACTTGCTTTTATAAAAAGAATATAATTTCATAAGATGCCAGTACATCAGAAACAAGGGGAAGTGACACATTCTGTTTTAATGCCACTGTAAAAGGGACAGAATTTTCTGGATCAACGAATGTCAGAAAAGATTCAGTATCGCAGAAGAGAAATTAAAGCAACATTAAAGGGATACATAATATCATTAATTATCCTGCTTCTAGTTGCAGTCTTGAAAAGAGAGGCTGCTCCCAAGTAGAGCAGCCAGTTATAAATGTTTTCCATCAACGTTCTTAGCTTAGACCTTGGACAGTGTTTCCATGTGCAGCTCTCCATAACAAAATGGTTTTCTCCACTATCTTTCTCTGAAAATGATAAAAATTGCCTCTAGAATGAACCCAGTAATTTCTTTCTCAAATCCCATGAAGCTTAAATACATTTAGTTTAAATCTGAGAAGCAGGCGGTGTTAATTATTTTTTCTTTACAAATTTAAAAAAAAAAAAAAAAGAGCATTTAATATTATTTCAGTTGGTTAAAATCTGAACAAAATTAATAGATTAAAATACTGGTAAAATGTCATCACTATATTCTCCTTGGATGAGTTACTGCTGTCTAAATAGCTGTGTATTAAAATTCTGCGAAAGTCGCTTTCTCTGCCACAATCCATTAAGCAGTGTATAGCATTAACACAACTGAAAGAATTTGGAAAGTAGATGTTTGTTTGAAAAATGAAAGGTGGGAAAAATAAAACCAGGAAGCAGTTCTGTACTTCAGAGACAAATGCAGTTCCTCTCACAGATGTTCCTCAGGGAAAAAAACAGCAGCAGCTAGGCCAAGTCAAGAAAGCTCCCTGAGAAGAAAAGCAAGATAGTAAAGTACTCTACCCCATGCTCACCTTCCTCTGGGAACTGTTATCTTGCTCAAACAAATCCAACTCACTAAAACTGACAGTTGTGGACTGCTCTTATTCTTAAAGGATTAACATTAGGGAAAAAATATGAAGTCAAAGTATCTTTCAAGATGCAAACTAACTGAGAGACTATCTAATCACTGCTGCTAAAGAAGGAAGTATTTGCTGAGACTCCAGTCTCTTTTTCTTGTGCATGACTGGCACAAGAGATCTGCTGAGAGACTGCTTTTTCAAGATGGTTTACATTCTTAAGAAGAAAAAAAATAGGAAACTGAGCCATCAAATTATCCTTAGAGAGTAGTAAATATAATAAAAAACCTCTTAAAGACTGAACACCTGTTTACATACACATTTATGAGCATTTCAGAGCTATTATTTGGATGTACATAATATATGCAGCTTTATGTATGAATATTTTCAAAGTGTACTTCCTTTTAAAAATTTCATCCCAGTGAACTGTAGCTTTACAGAACAAATGGTTATAGAATTTATTTCTATAACTTCAACCATCTAAAAACTACCAGAAGAGCCATGAATTAAATACTGCGATTCATCTGGTTATCCTGAGCTTAGAGGAAGTCTAGACTTACAGCTTATGTTGTATACCCTACTTTGAGTAAAACTCTCTTGACAAATTTCAAGCACTTCAAACTATAAAAACCCAAGATCTGAATGGAAACTGTACGATGCAATTTCTATGAAACAAATCAATTTTATTATATAATTATAATAAGCTCTAGTCCACCCAAGGTAAGTCCAAGGGAGTAAACTGTTTCATTGGAAAACACTGTACTTATTTTAGAAGTTAGACGGGATGCTTCGCAGCTGTGGTGATCCACAAATATGGATTCCTGTCTCTGCTAAGCAAATTGCTCTCTAGACAAGCTGCAGCATTTCTGTTTCTAAAAGAGTTGAAAATATGTTGTTGCTTTATCTAAAGGGTGATTTCATATATACAAATGAGAAGCAACAGATCAAAAATATCACAAAGATAGTATTGCAAACAAAGAGATTCTGAACACAATTCTAGTTTTCTTAATCCCATTCATTCTTTATTGTGAGAGATGGGAAAGGGAATAGATGTCCCACATTTAGCATTTATCTGAAGTACTTGAATAATAAACAAAACATCTTATGTTAATTGTAGCAGACCAGACAGAACAGAAAACACACTTGTGCTTATTACTCTAATTCAAGCAGTAGAAGCAAAACATTTTTGTCTCAAAATTTTGTGTTTTCCTATTTAATTCAAGATTATGCAAAACAAAAAGAAGATGAAAAATACACCTTAAGAAATAAGGAAACTAATTAGAATTCTAAAACTGAAGATGCAAAGCCCATTGAGACCAGTCTATCTTTGCTTATAACCATTTTAATTTTTAATAGGAGTTAGACAGCAGGTAGTATTTCATAGTTTTAGCATGCACATTGACTGCCTCATCAGCCATAAACTCATAAACATTCCTTGCACCTACTTGAAGTATGATAGCAAGAAGGTTTTACACATTTCCTAAATGTATTTTGCTGTCCTGACCTCCCTTATTCTGAACAATCAGCAGTTTAGATTGTTCCACTCCTGTAATTCAAAGCACTGCTCAGTATTTTGTTGAGAAATTTTAGCAATATTTCAAAATTAGCACCTGTACAGAAGCTTTTTTCCTTGGACATTCTTCCACATGTTTACTTAAGCTCAACTTCTTAACCCGTATCTGGAAGGGATTTTCCACTAGGATCACATTGAAACCTTAATGTGACAGGCAACTTCCTCAGGAAATGTACACTGCACACGTTCACTGGTGCTAGAGATCTTTGAAACAACTGATTAAGATGCACAAAGGTCAAGTGCAAGAGAAAAAACTTTTCTAGAAGAGGAGGATGGAGAACGAGAGTTCATTATCTCTGCTTGTAGTGCAAATGCACTTCTCTATCCAAGAACAATAGTACCCTGCCCCACTCTCCTCCCAACTGCTTTTACTTACTGAAACACTACTAAAATATTTAACCACTAAGGATTATAAGAGTAACGGGTGAAACATACGAGAAGTAAGGAACTCTATCAATAACAAATGGGTTCAAGCTATGCTAAGCAAAAAATGGGATATCGATACACACACAAATGGACAATAAATAAGATACAGAGCTCAAGAAAAGAAAAAAGGATTCAATGAGATTATATTTTCTATTTATACTGGAAACCTTTCTTACC
The DNA here is from genome assembly GCF_017639235.1 of Corvus kubaryi. Classification (NCBI taxonomy): domain Eukaryota; kingdom Metazoa; phylum Chordata; class Aves; order Passeriformes; family Corvidae; genus Corvus; species Corvus kubaryi. The sequence goes on along the minus strand of NW_024582091.1, from coordinate 22,008,750 downwards.
AATAGTGTTAAAAGAAAAGAGAAATGATCCGAAGGGTTAATCTAATCTTGCTACTTTACTAGTAGCTCCTCAGGGTGAGTGCAGCAGAGATGTTTATGTACCTAAATTTATTTCAGCTGCAAATCACAAATAAACTGGCAGAATAAATTATTATCAGATTAAGGAAATTTCAAACTGAACAAAGTAGACAAACATGCAACACTTGTGAAATGTATACAGTGTGGTTTTTCTATCTTATCAAGCTCACATATGAACAACACAGATATTAACCACTGCAAAAAAAGACAAAAAATTAAGCCAATTTCAAGTTCTTCCAAAACAGATTACATAGAAGAAATTTGGTAAATCCAGATTACAAAGGGAAAAAGCTTGCACTTTTCTAATTAAATGCATAATCATAGCTGCAGATTCATGTTAGCAATGCTAAATGTCTTCTGTTTTAATGAGCCATTTGAAATGAAATGGTTGCCTGCAATTAGACATCTGCAGTCCAAGGACAGTGAGCCAAATGTGTAGTCTGTTTGCCAGAATTACAGTTGCATTCCTCAGCAGGACAATAAGGAGAATGGATAATTGTAATTATAACATATACATCCCTTAGTGTTCTGTGGTTGAAAGAGTGTGAACAACAAGGGCTCTTAATACATTTAATTGCTGGCTGCTAATAAAGGGTTGTCAAAAAAAAGAACCATTTTTAAAATGCATTCCAATTCCACTACGAATTACAAACCAAGGTCACTAACTACCCACCTGAGGAGTAATCTCCCAGAAAACTGTCTCTCAGACCTTGTAAATATCTAGTCACACAGGCCTGGTGTTCAGGAAATTGCAAGCTCATATAAAAACAAGTTGAAGAGATGGGAGACAACAGAGATATTATTCTAGAGGGTTTAGTACATGTTGCAAATTCTCTACTCAGATTCACTTTGCAAATATCTTTGCAAGCTTTTTTCATGAAAACTTGAATGAAGATCCTAAACACTTTTTAGATGTGTGTATTTCTGTCTCTTTCCTTATACACTTAACATACCTGAATATTTCAAGTATCAAATGTTTCCATTCCATTATAGGAATAAGAGAACAAATAAATTGAAATTTATCTATTCAAATTCAGGGCAGAAATCATAGCTGCATTTCTGAGAGAATGCTTCTCCCACTTTGCCAAATTACAAAAAAAAGAAAAATAGAATTTAATTACCTTCAGATTGTATCTTTCATTCAGTGCTGCTTAACTTTGCACTTTACTGTGACGATTCAAGAGTAAAGACCTTATTATTTCTTCTGTCTTTGTTATATATTCTGAACATGGATTGAAAATTCACTGTGATATAAGTTCTTCTGTAGCAAGCAGCCACCTGAACTGATCTATCCTGTGAAATCCCACTGATTTTTAAAAATACAATTCATTAATAGTATGACAAAATAAGTGAGAGCATTCTACAGAAATAAGAGTTCTTCCCAGCTTATACACAGGCTATCATGTTTAAGTTATTAGGTAAGACTTATTTAATGCATTACTTTCCTCCGTTTTTATTTTCACCCATTCCTAGATGAAGCTGAAACTGAGATTTTACACTTCTTGAATCGAATAGATTCAATTTTCCAGATGTAACACTTGACTAATTCTTTGTATCCTCTTAAATGCTTCTCTCAGGTGAACCACCCAACTTGCTGAATTTCTATAATTTTAGAAACCATGGAAAAGATCTTTATTCTAATACTCAGTATTGTTACATTAAACCTTTAGGAACCCAGACCTCCAAATGGAGTCCACATGACTTATGTAATTCCATAACTGGCGCACAGGACATTTCAGCACACAATTCATCTTAGCCAGCACTCTAATTCAGCTAGCCAGTAGCAACTGGTCAGCACAAAAATAAAATCTCTTTCTTTTTATAGACTTAAATATTTAACAAAGTGTGGAACCTCCACGACACAGGCACCTAAAGCCTGTGAACCTCTCCTCCTCCACAGGCCTCAGCCACTCATTCGTAAAAAGACAGATAACTCATTCCTTTTGAAAACTTTGCCTCCATTTTACCAGAATATAGAGAAAACTCACATTCTCCTTTGACTGGAAGATGGGAAGCCTGCTGGCGTATAACAAATTAGGTAAAAAATTACTAGATATCTAGTTTTGGATGAAAAAAGAACAGTTATTAGACTTGTCTTCTAAAAGCTTAAAACCAAAGTTTGGTTTCCCAGTGCTATCTAGGAATGGTTGAGAAATTCATCCTTCTCTTGTCTGAGAACGACTGTCTTCAAAGCAGAGGAAGACAAATAAAAGATAAAGCAACACAGGAGAAAAAGGATTTAGTATTAGAAGATTCTGAACAGAAACAACTAACATTTTCTATGTCTTGCAATCTCCCCTTTTTCTGCTTTCAGTGGAGGGGAGAAAATATGAGAACATCAAGGTGCAAATAAAAATCTAATTGGGCTTAAAAATGCTAAATGTAAGACATTATCCTGGGCATACAACACACAAAAAAAAATTAATATTTGTGTAAATTTTAAGTTCTCCTTAAACCTGATGTTCAAAAAAGTTCTGCAAATTTCTGTATACTATTTATTACCTTCAGTGCCCTTATCAATTTTTCCAGTTAAAAACCTCTGGTCTTCCTTTGAAGATGCTTCAGTCATCACCATAAACCACCTGTGATTCTCACGCTGTCTACACAAGCAATTATAGATGTTTACACTCTATGCTGTCATACTTCATTCCTTATTTGTATGTTCCAATGAATGACACGTTTACTATCAGAACATGGCTCCAAGCAATTCATGAGGACATGATTCAGCTAGCTCTTTTTAAAACATAAAAAAAATGCATTACTTACAGAAGCCATCCCTGTTCATCACCTTTCACTAAACTTCTGGATTTTCACTGACATAATGCTACAAAGCAACCAACAGTTTTTTTCACACAGTTGTTCTTCATTTTCTATTAAAAGTACAGAGAAGCCAAGCAGAACTATATTTAATGAGGACTGGATCTTTTCTTTGGACGTTGTCATTATGAGGTGTTATCCAGTGTACAAAGTTATTTCTTTAATCTGCCCATAGAGTAGAAAAGCACTGTAATAAGTAAAGAAATTCTTTGCTTCATAGAATTACAAAATGGTTTGTGTTGGAAGAGACCTTAAAAATCCTCTACTTCCAAAACTCCCTGCCATGGACAGGGACACCTTCCACTAGACCAGGTTGCTCAATGCCCCATCCAACCTGGCCTTGAACACTTCCAAGGATGGGGCAACTTCTCTGGGCATCCACAACTTCTCTGGGAAAACTGTCCCCTATTCTGTGAAAACTGGCCCTATGTCTCACAATCTCACAGTAAAGGATTTCTTCCTAATATCTAATTTAAACCTACTCTCAGTCTGAAGCCATTCCCCTTTATCCTATCACTACATGCCCTTGTGCAAAGTCCCCATCTAGCTTTCTCCCTTCAGGTACTGAAAGGCTGTTCTAAGGTCACCCCGGAGCCTTCTCTTCACAATGTTGAATAGTCACAATTCTCTCAGCCTTTCCTTATACGAGAGGTGTTCTGTTTCTCTGATCATCTCTGTGGTCCTCCTCTGGACTTGCTCCAACTGGTCAATGTCCTTCCTGTTCTGGTGACACTAGAACTGGACCCCAGAACTCCAGGTGGGGGTCTCAGAAAAGATGCATAGAGAGGAAAAATCACCTCCCTCAATCTTCTGGTCACAATTCTTGTGATGCAGCTCAGGATATGATTGGCTTTCTGGGCTGCAAGTTCATATTTGATCTGGATCACCTGGATTGATGGGCCAAGGCCTATCACATGAAGTTCAACAAGGCCAGGTGCTGGATCCCACACTTCAGTCACCACAGTGCCATGCAACACTACAGGCTGTGGGAAGAGTGGCTGGAAAACTGCCCAGTGGAAAAGGACATGGGATTGCTGGTCAACAGCTGCTGAGCATGAGCCAGCATGTGCCCAGGTGACCAAGAAGGCAAATGTCATCCTGTGCCAGCAGAAGTAGGTAATTGTCCCCCTGTTCTTGTCACTTGTGAGGCCACACCTCAGGTACTGTGTCCAATTCTGGGCCCCCCACCTCAAGAAAGACATTGAGCATGTCCAGAGAAGGATGATGAAACTGGTGAAAGGTCTAGAGAATGTGTCCTGTGAGGAGCAGCTGAAGGAGCTTGGGTTGTTTAGTCTGAAGAAAAGGAGGCTGAGGAAGACCTTATCTCTCTCTACAACTACCTGAAAATAGGTTGTAGCCAGATGGTTTTGTCCTCTTCTCCCAGGCAACCAGTGAGAAGACAGGAGGAAATGACCTCAAACTCTGCAAGGGGAGGTTCAGGTGGGACATCAGGAAGAATTTCATCACCGAAAAGGGTGGTTAAGCATTGGAATGGGCTGCCCAGAGAAGTGGTAGAGTCACCACGCCTAGAAGTGTTCAAGAAATGAATGGACATGGCACTTAGTGCTAAGATTTAGTTGGAGTGGTGGTGTTTGGTCAAAGATTAGACTCTGTATCTTGGAGGTCTTTTCCATCCTTAATGATTCTATTGGCAGTCCATCTCCAGCCTCTCATCCACCAGCACCCCAAGTCCTTCTCAGCAGGGCTACTCTCAATCCCTTCATCCCCCAGCCTGTATTGATAGCAGAGTTGACACCCACCCAGGTGCAGCACCTTGCACTTGGTGTTGTTAAATCCCATGAGATTCCCATGGGCCCTTTTCTTGAGCTTTCCCAGGTCCCTCTGGATGGCAACCTGTGCCTCAGGTGTGTCAACTGCATCACTCAGTTCAGTGTCATCTGCAAATTTGCTGAGGCTGTACCAAAGGACACCACTTGCCATTGATGTCCTTTGGGGCTCTGGAAATTGACCTTTACCCTTTGGATGTGACCATCCAACCAACTCCTTATCCACCAAATCATCTACCCGTCAAATCCATCTCTCATTAATTTAGAGAAAAGGGTGTTGTGGGGGACTGTGTCAAGGGCATTACAGAAGTCGAGACAGAAGACATCTGTAGTGCTTCCCATGTCCACTGATGTATTTACTCCATCATAGAAGGCCACTAGGTTGGTCAGGCAGGACTTACCCTTGGTGAAGTGTGCTGGTTGTCTTGAATCACGTCCCTGCCCTTAATGGCTCAAAATAGTTACTTCTGAGTAAAGCAGAATAAGAAAAACATTATCTTCAAAAATTAAAAGTTATCGTGTACATTTTTTTTTTTTCTCCTGCATTCATTAAACCTAATCAGAATGGGACACCGGAGAAAAGTTAAAATTCTAATGTCCAATTGCTGTTTGGTTTGTAAAAGATTTCTACTTTCCTAGCATTAAGTAGGAATACTTTTCATATATCAGAAGGAAAAATGTTACTCCAAATTTGTTTTAGACAAGTTTTTTGTTTGTTTTACTGAAATTCTTAATAAAACAATCCCAGCCAGACACACAAGATTTAATTCTCCTGTTAATGATGTTCAGATTAGTGGATAAGCTTTACTGATTATATACTAACAGATTTTTTAATATATTTATACTTTTAGACATCAGAAGAAAATATTTGCTCTTCTCTGAACAGTATTTAGCCTTTGAAATGTATCTACATCTGCGCCAGATAGATATCTAAAAATGCAATGAAAAAGGTAAATAGGTAAATCATTTGATCATACAGAACTCTGGATGAACAGAGGGGGTTATAATATCCTTTGCTGAAACAAGGCAAATAATGCCTTATGCTAGATTGAAAGATATTCCGCAGAAACCCACGAAATTAAAACTTTAGCCTTTTGAAAAGGACATCCAGTGTAGAACTTCAGCTATCTACTTAAATTTTCAAAGCTCAATCTGTGAAGAAAAACCTACCAGCCTATTAAGAAAAAAACCTTCACTCTATGATTCTGTTAGGTATCCACTTTACACTTAGACATAATTATTCATAGATTTGAATAACAGCTTCGTGCACTGTCTTTAGGGGGGTTGTGTCTATAGAGGATAGCTGACTTCTATTAGTAATTTCTAATTTAATTTCTATAATGAACTAAACAAATGAGAATTCCACACATGAATAATACATATTCCAAGTAAAAATCTATCTCTACTCTCATAAAAGCAGCAGCCAATCACTCTTTTCTTCTTCTTACTTCCCATCTCTTCCAGGTAAAATTATATTTGAATAATATATTATTTATGGCTGTGGAAAAAATAATTTTCAAAGTCTTTGGAAAATTAATAAATTAAAAACTGGTTTAGTTTCACAGCCCATAGCAAAAATGAAAACAATCACAGTGTGGTTTATAAACATCTACAAAGAAAATATCGTTAAAATTCAGGGCTTGTTGACATTGACGAACTTGTGCCTGAAGAACCAACTACATATCTGGACCTTATACATAGCCATAAGCCATGTTTTAGGATATAGTTACCAGAGTAATACAGAACTGAATTTAGAAAAACATGCTTAAAAATTTAAGTTAACATGCAGTTCTAGCTTTCTCAGGTCTCAATATTTTTACCACACTCCAGAAATCCACCAGTCTTTAAGCTTGTTTGTTCAAGTTATTCTGTCAAATATCAATTCCGATTTTTAAATGTTAGAAATATAGAGTAAAAACTGAAACTGTACATTCAACTTAATTTCACAAAAAATGAACTCAAATCTTAATATACTTTTAACATATAGATTAATTCCTACAAATAAATCATTGTTGTGTTACAAATATTTCTTATTGCACATTTTAGGTCTCAAAATAGGTTTTAAAATACTTTAAAATCAATATTATTTTGACCATTTTCCAGCCTTTACTTCTCTCTGTTTTCAGCTACTGTCAGGTCCTTTAGGACAAAGTCATTAGTTTAGTGATCAAATGATTGAAAGGTTGTATATACACACTGTTCCTCTCTGAACATATAAAATCTGATCTTGCAAAGGCAGCTTTCTTCAAACCATGGCATGCCAGAAAGCAGACAAGTCCTACTCAAAGTCAGTTTCTGAAACTCCAATTTCAGATAGATTCTTGAGACTGCACCTATAAATCATGTCTGTACAGTCATGTCTATGTTGCTTTTTTTGTGCTCTGTGATTCAATTTCATATTCACCAATCATATACTGAAGGGGCTTAAAAGTTCACAGCAAGCAAGGAGTCTGGATGGCACATGTTATGGGTATCGAAGAAAACAGTTTCATAACCAGTGGGGATTAAACAGCAAGCCCCATAAATCAAGTGGAAAAATATTCACTAATTAAATTTTGTATGTTTTGGTTCTGGGTTGTGGGTGGGTGGTATTTTCATTATCAGATAAACCCCAAATTTTAAAGGAAGGTATGGCCCTTCTGACCATTAACTGCTACATGAAACATTATAAATTAAGCAGTAAACAGTAACAGAAGGTATAGAATTTACTTCTATGCACAGAAATGGTATTTAACTCTCATTTCTAACTTTTTTTGAATGTTAAATGTGTATTTCTAGTAATTAATAGCCTATAAAAAAAAATTTTTCCTCAGTATCTGTATCATAGGTGAACAATTACATCACCTTTACAGGAACACAGAATGGTTTTGGTTGGAAGGGACATTGAAGATAATCTAGTTCCAACACCCCTCTTGGAGGGACACTTCTGGGGAAAGCATCAGGGACACTTCCCACTACACCAGGTTTCTCAAAGCCCCATCCAACCTAGCCTTAAACACTGCCATGGATAGGACATCCACAACTTCTCTGGGCAACCTGTTCCTGTCCCCCACCAACCTCACCACCAGTAAAGAATTTCTTCCCTATATGTAACATAAATTTCCCCGCTTTCAGTTTAAACCTATTACTGTCCTATCAGCACAGTTCCTGAAGAAGATTCTTTCTCTGGCTTCTTTTCAAGACCCCTTGAAGTATGGGAAGTCTGCTATGAGGTCTCCACTTACTATCAGTTACCGCGTATTTTCTAAAGACCAAAACTATAGTCAGTATATGATAATTATATATATCATGTCTGAGTAGGTATTAAGTCATTTACAAGACTGAGTGAAGATATAAAGTTATGCTAATACTAAATATCTGGTAACTGTTAGGAAATACACAAAAAAATAAAAATTATGTTTTCAAGTCAGAAGGGACTAGAACAGATCTTTGTATGTGGAAAAGTATTGAAAACACTAACACAAATTCTTAATTGAGACAATTATAATGTGCGTCTATTCTTCTAAGTCTTTACGTTTCAGTTTATTTACTATTATTAATTGTACTGGTTTGGTTTCCTTGGGGGAAAAACCTAAATAGTTTCACAGTATAAACATTTAACATGTAAATAATCAACCTTTCTCTGGACTCCTACCCCACTTCTCTTTCCCAACATAATGCAATGTTCAAGAAATATCTATCAGTGTAGACAGTGGGAAAGAAATTTTTAATGGCTTTATATATAACATAAAAATATTTGCCATCACTGTTTAAAGCACACCAAAAAAAAAAGCAAAAAGGAGAAAACATGGATAAACAGTCTGCATTGGCTCTAATGTGATCAGTCATTAAGAGTTGGATTGAAAAGAGAAAGCGCAACAGCAGTGGAGGTGCATGTGTTAGAAAAGGGGGTTCCACTTTCTTCCAGATGTGATATTAGGATAGATATTTCACACATGTGAAAGTCCTAGATGAAAAGAGGCAAATAAATCTGGCAGAATAACTCACTGAGGCAATGGCTGACTCATCAGTCTTGACTTCACAGGAGAGATGCCCTAACTGTTGTAAAAATTCACTGACAACTGTTACTGCCTCACATACTTAAAAGACACAAATCCATAAGAAACAAGCTTTTCTTACAGTTAATGCTCAAGGTTCCACTTGTACTGTTGTAACAATGAAATGAAGCAAAATCAGTCAAGCAGCCAGGGTCACACTACTGGCAGCAAAACAAGTACAGCCATTGTACTATTTCAGTGCCAGCTCATAATGGTCTTAGCAGAATGTAAGAAATACATTCATTTTCTATGTTATTTTTGGAATTTGAAGCCCATTTACACATTACCAGAAGTACAATGTTTCATAAAATCTAAAACTTGCTGTAGGGCAAAAAAAGTTCAGTTCATGCAAAATTCAAGCTGTGAATATATACAGTGACAAATAGACATTAGTCAGTGTTTCTACCACTACAGGCAATTCTTTGTCTGAACTTCCACCAAGAATTATGTAAGCTCAATATAGTCATAAAACAGAATTAGCTTTCATTATAATAAACATTTATAAAATACAGGCTGTGTTTTCAGCTTCAGGGTGGACAAATGTGTAGGGATCCTTTTCTGTTCGTATTTTAATTACAGAAAGCATCTTCTTCCCCAAGATGATTAAAACACTTTCATATGCATTTCCAAGTATTTTTTATATAGCACACTTTTGTTTTACCTAAAATATTCCCAGTGAGAAGAAAACAATCCCTCAGTGAAAATTTATTTTAATGCCTCAAAAAAAAATCTTTCTCAGATTTCTTGAGTTGAAACTGTTTGGGATTTGATTCTTATTATTATTTATACCTTGATATGGATTTCCTATGGCAATTTTTGCTCATTCAGACAAAAGGGAGTCATCAGAATCTTATTCAAATGACTAGTGATCCTGGTGAAAACTCAGATCATCTCTGGGGATCTATTAATACCACAGGTATAGTTACTGTGGCAGTCAAAGTAATATTGCTAAGAGGGCAATGCATTATAGGAAATGCATACAACAGAATTCTGATACTTCTAACTGCCACTCCAGCAGGAGGAAGTTCAAAGTTAATTCTGAGTGTGTTTTATTCCTTTATTTTCACTTTATCTCATGAGAAACATCTGCCTTTGTAAACAGTTCCCTCTTGTTTGTAGAAAACAGGAATCTGAAGAAAAGCCAAAGCAATTACTAGTAGCATAAGCATTTAAATCCAAAAACATGGTGAAATTCAGCTCTCCAAGGAGGAAGAATACATATGCTATACCACAGTGTTTTTATCTTAAATTCCTTGCTTAAGTATATGATGCTAGGTTCATACTAAGTGAATACCTAGAACTTAAATCTACCACTATTCTTGCCATCTTCTGAAAGACCATGTGTGGAAGAGAACAGATCTCCATTTCATGAGCATCATCTTATTTTAAAAAATCTGTTTAAAAAATCATGATGTCTAAGAGAAACCAAATTATCAATCCCAACAAAAAGAACACTTTTTTCTTTTTTTTTTTTTTAAATAAAGTAGCTTAAATAGTAAATTCACTCTAATTAAATATTTATTTGGGGATTTTTCAAAATTTTCTTCAAGCCACTGTGAAAATATAAATTTGATTTCTGCATCCCTAATCCACACTAATGGGTGGTGGATTGATACTCATTATAGTTCCATGAATGATTGTTGCTTCATGCTCATTTAAATACAAATTAATTTACTTCTCAGCACATTCTTTATATTTATCAGATAGTCATATAAATAGTTTACCTACCAATCAGGTATCCCCAAATTATTTCCATTTCTCCAAAGTAAAATCAGTAGCTTTCACAGCAACCAAAAGATTGCATTCATAAAGGCAACACCAATGTAACTGAAGAGTTACTTCCAGCAAAAAGTCTATTATCTAGTGAGTATTTTTCTTTGTGAAAACAGTTATCTCTACTATCTTTAGTGCTACAAGAAATCATTGAATCTACGCTACCAAAGAGACAAACGATAGTGCTCAAAAACCTACTCTAGGTATTTAAAAGTTACATTTTTTGAAGTAGGTATGGTCTAAAACTAGATTTAAATACTAGCATGAGAAACATATTAAAGAGAGGGCGTAGAACAAAAATCATATAAAGGAGATAAATATTTTAGTGGGTTTACAATCTCAAGATGGAGAAGTATCCCAAATGAAGCACTGCAAATCAAAAAGATCTTATGCAGATTATACTTTATCAGGTTCTATAATACAGTTCTATGTTCCAAAGTACTTTTTCTCTAGTGAGAAATTCACAGTCAAAAAAAGAGTTGTGCACCTGCTCCTTACTTCTTGTTCAGTTTACAGCTCGGCAGGCGCAAAAGGAAACGCACCTGGTATGCCCAGGTACCAGAATTAAAACTGTATGGACTACAAAGGGGTACAGACCTCACATTTCTGAAAGCACTTTGCACTTTACAATTGTTTCCATTCAAATTTTTACATATGACCTAGTATATACATATATAAAGCAGTTTGATTAGACTTTAGAATTTCGAATACCTGTATATGTTTAGAAAGGTGGTTTCTCACATCAATTTTTAAGACAATTATTTAGACTGGATATAAGGAAGAATTTCTTTAAAATGAAGCTGTTCAGACACTGGAATGGTTGCCTAGGGGTATTCTGGATGCTCCACCCCTGGAAGTGTTCAAGGGCAAGTTAGACGGTGCTTTAAGCAACCTGCCCTAGTGAAAGATATTTCTGCCTATGGCAGCAGGGTTGGACTAAATGAGCCTTGAAGGTCCCTGCCAACCCAAAATATCTGGAAATTCTATAGATTTATGTTTACTAAAGTCTTGTTATCTACTTATTACATTACTCTAGATACAATCCCCTCCTTACTACACATACTTCTGAAAACTACAGAGCCTTAATCACAGTTTTTCCTACATTGTAAATCAAGGCAAATCTGATTTTAAAATAAAATATCAGTTAGCAATTCATGGGTAGGTTTTATATAGAAACTGGGGTATTTAGCATGCACAGTAAACAGAGAATATCTATTCCACTCTGGACAACATCTACTTTTCAGTATTATTTGATACATGCAGATTATTTATGCCTTTCACTCCAAGCATCTTTTATGGATTGATAGAATGAAAATTTTTTGCAGAATAGGGCTTTCTAGGAAAGGAGAGCTTTTACTATTGTAGTTGAGAGAAAAATAGGAAAATTATTTTTCTGGTCAGAAATATCAGCAGAAGAGTGAGTAAGACAGCACTATAAAGAAAAGAACAACTTAATCAGATTTTATTTTTCATTTTTGAAAATTGTATAGCAGCTCACCTTACACCATAAACAGTAATAATTTTATGCAGTTTCAGAAGCAAGATTAATGTGTTTATCCTTCTAAAAGCTTAATAATTAATCACAAAAAAAAATAAATGACGAATGCACTTATAGTAGAATCACATAATAGAACTATTCAGGGAATATTAAATGTTTGGAGACACAAATGGATACCAGATGACACTGAAATTTATACAGACGACAAGGTGGGATTTACGGATGACCAAACTGAATAAAACAATTGCATGTATAATGCATCATCTATTCAGGCACACTAGTGAAAATCCAACAAAAGTCAGCAACTACACCTGAACTGAAAAATGCAATATGTTAATGAATTCAACCTTCTTCTGACAACAAATAAACACCTTCCCAAGTCAGACTAAAGCAGCATGAGCTTGATTACAGAATGAAAATAAAGCCCATAGTAGTCATGGCGGAGACAATGGGTCTATGAGGAAAGTCAATGGACTATTAAATAGGAAATAATCTGTTTTCAAATTTTACTTCAACACTAATACATTCCTCCAGTGAGCCATTGTCTGGTAGAGGTGGCCTTAATTTTCCAGCAGAAAATTCCCATGCATCTAACACAGCTATTCATATCATAACATTCAATCACCTCTTCATAAGAAATTCCAAAGAAGATTTATGTTTTCCCAGCATGGTGCCTCCATTAGCACAATCAACTGCCTAGTGAACTCAGAAGACTTAATGTTGTTCCATTACTGGCTGTTGAAGGTCTCATATCTAATCTTGACCTATTTAATGGCTCATACTTACTCAGAAAAAAAAATTCTCCCCTTTTTTGCCTTCCCACAGGGCTCTACTTGAATGGACTGAATCACAAATAGATGTATGTAAATAATATTATCTTGCTAGCTAGAGACCTCCAGGTCACGTGAAGTTGTTAGACTAGTACTGGAATGTATGTTTTTTCCTTTTGTTTTTGTTTTGATTTGCTCTGGGTTTGTTGTGGGTTTGTTTTGTAAAAATAACAAAACTACCAACCCTTGTTGTTGTCCAGACAATGAAAAGACATATTGAAAGACTAGCATCACAATAAATTGATACATGAAGATTCAGTTTACTAGCTTCTGCAGAGCAGTCTCTGGCTAATCTGAAAATGCTAAGGAACTTCATAAACCTTTTTAGTACTCTATACAATTAGGAACTTATCATCTCGAAAGTTCTGGAGGTTTGTCTGCTTTTCTGACATACAGCACTGCTATATCTATTTAAAGAATTCAAAACTACTTCCTCCCTCTTTCCATCTCTATCAGGAACTAAACTGTTCAAGTTTACAGAGTGCAACATGAGAAGAGATAATTTCATCAAGTCTCTACAAAAGATGCTCAGGTTGATTTGAACAGATAAGGAGTGACAGTCTTCACTAAACGCCATCAGGAAAGAAAGTAGTGTAGAATGATATAGCTTTTGATATGGTTATTAACTTTGCTACCTGAGCCCTATAACAACCAGATGAATTGAAAAGAAGTTCCTTCAGGGGGTAAAATCTGCAAGAGTTCACAACAATGAAAACACACTTTTGGATAGGTTGAGACAGTTCTGACCACTGATATTCTGGGACCAACCTTGAAAGCAGCAATGTTCTTGTGCTTTAGGCACAAAAGAAGCAATGCTATTTACTTACAGTTTCTACTGTATTCTTAGTGCATTTTTAGTTAGTTTATCAAAATACATCACCAACTTGGTGTGCACATAATAACTGATTCAAGATAGGGCACCAAAATAATATAGTCCATATTAAGGAATACATATCTGCTTAGAGCTGCAGGCAAGGCAGATTAGAACTGTAAACACAATTTCAAATGTCAAAGAACAATGAAAAAAAAAACTGTGGACAGGTCTGTATGTGTGAAACCTACATACATCAGAAAGGAATAATTACTTCTAAGTTCAACCACTTAAAATGGCCAGTCAATCACCTAGGCTCCCTATAGACACCTATTCAGTAATATAGTCTATGCAGCTTTTTTAGGACAAATTTCTCTATTCTTCCTGAACTGACTGCAAAGGTAATGTAAGTAATTGCTAGACATTTGAATTTTACATGGATTAAGTTAGGAGAGGCAAATTCCACACATACTGTTTAGGCATCTTCTTCATTAGGAGGTATGTATGTACAGTTCACTCTGAAGCACAGGCAAAGGATATTAAACTTGCTCTCTGGGCAGTTTATCTGCAAACAGAAATAAATGAAGCCTAAGACATGGCCACCACCATGAAAGAATATGCCAAGTCACTGCTGGAAAACTTAGCAGACCACTAGTCATTCCTGGAAAGGTTCTACATGATTTGCCACCAAACTTTCTGGAAGGTTGCCAATTCAACAGCTGCAGAAAGGAGACAGGCAGATTGACCACTACACCTATGTCTGTACAGCACAGACAAGCTGAATTCATTATTCTCCTTACATTAAAACACAGAAAACCAGTCATGTTCTCAGCAGAACCTGGAATTATTAGGTTTCTCATTATTTCTTTTGATGGTGTGCCCATAATTTTAAATGTTGAAGACTTCTGAATTCTCAGCAATTTTAAAGTTTATTTGTTTGGGACATAATTATGTCTATGTGGATTGATAGCTGTAATGGTCACTAATTTTGACTATCTTAAAAAGCTCACCAACATGTCTTATAAATATCCAGCAAAAACACATTTTAAGGTCTTCCAGGAGAGATACAACTATCGCTGTAATTTTTCTTTTACTGAATGGATTCACTAAGTATTTAGGTATTAGCATTGGTTTGATAGTATCTTGATTGATATATTCTAACACACTTTCTGTGATTGTGTAAGCTTAAAAAATTATATTTAAGACCACACTATATTAGATGAGGTTTTGTTGGAATCTGAAAAATTCACATGCCCCTTAGGATTAAAATGAATAAAACGTTCCGGAAGCAATGCAGCTACTTCTCCCAAAACAGGAAGGTAATTTCTAGAAAAAAATTAAGCACTGGTACTCTGGTTTACCAACTGTAAGTTACTTCTTTTTACATTAATTTAAAAATTTCCTTATAAATGCAATAAAATATTTTTCCATAACTAAGCTTGAGCTTTATGTTCAGCTTTGCAAAGCTGCATGTAAAGCCCCTTATTTTCCAATTTATAAACAAATCAAATAAAAGTTTGCTTTATATGACACAGCTGTGCTTGAGGCCTTATGACTTACTTTTCATCTAAAGAGAACTTCTTTCAAGATCTTCATATTTAAATTGTTTTAAAGCAATTTTCTAACATTACTGGTGTCTGTCTCTAAACGATCTTTATTTAAGACATGCATTTAGTAAATGTATAGGTGAAATTGGAACAGTAAAGTCAAAAAAATCTAAGCATGTTCATTGCTAAAAGAAGCATAGAGCATAGATGCAACCTGATACAAATTTCAGTATTTTCATCTAGAATACTGCATCAAGACTAAACCCAGCAAATAAAGGCAGAGAACCCTACTTGTATAAACATTAAAAGAAGAATACTCAATTTTAAAGAATAAGTTTTTGTTATTATTTTCCTAACTAATTTCAAAACTCTGGCAAACCTAGGCATTTGCTAATCAAAATCATTAAGCACATCTTTGCTTTGGACAAAGATATGACGACCTTACTGTGTCAAAGAAGCCTTTCTAATTGCTCCCAGATGTTGCTATAAATCTTTCAACCGAGACAGAAATGTCTCCTTCCATGAATATTGATTTTAGTTTTGCAATTTGTGATCACAGAACAAACCTTAGGCTGAGGACTCTACATGCATGACAGTGGTCTTTGAACAGAAAGTGGTATGTCAGTGTTTAAGTTTCTATATTCAACTAGACGTTGCAAACAAATTTACCCAAATCAGTTTACCATGTAATTTAAGAAATAGTGTAAAGAAGACATAATCAAAGAAGTCAGTTCTGGTTACAGGCTTCATGACTGGGGAGCAGCCTTGATGAAAGGGACTTGGAGGTCCTTGTGGACAAATAGCTGAAGATGAGCCAGCCATGAGATGTTGCAGTAGGAGAAGAAAATTAGATCCTGGGCTGCATTCATAGGACCATTAGTAACAGAGATAGAGATGTGATCATCCCACTCTACTCTGCATTTGCCAGGCTGCATGTGTATTACTCTGTCCAGTTATGATCTCCATAATTCAAAATTTAAAAAAGACTCAAGCATACTGGATAGAGTCCAAAGGATCACCACAAAAATGATCAGAGGACTGAAAACCTGCCCTCTAAGGAAAGACTGAAGGAGCTAGGTCTTTTCTCCCTGGAGAAGAGATGGACCTCATCACAGTGTTTCAGTACTTAAGGGGCAGCTATAAAGAGGACAGAGACTCTCTCTTGGAAAAGACCCACATGAGAAGGACAAAGGACAATGGGTAGAAAGTACACTGGAAGAAGTTTCATCTTGAGAAAGAATTTGTTCACAGCAAGAACAATCATGGGAACAACCTCCCCAGGGATATGATGAAGTTCTCACCACTGGGCTGTTCCCTGATCCTACAAAATTTACCATTGGCCAAAAGGTGTCTATAGGTTTCCAATTTTCTCAAAGGAGTTTGGAATACTCCAGTCAGGAAATATTGTGGACATCACCTTCTAAAAAAGTCTATTGACTTCATGAAATAACTGGCCAGCAGTCCTACAACTGCTAACTTGATGTTCTCTCACTTCAATTCTGGATGTACACTACTGCAAAACTGTCCACTCAGGAAGACCTACTTCCAGCTCTCATGTTAAAATGAATCGCACTGTGTGAAGGACCCAAAGGACTACAACAGAAATGATGAGCACCATAACAAAAAAGTTGGATTTTTTAGTTAGTATTTGAAGATGAACAAATGAAAAAAAAGCTTATTTTCAACAATCTTGCAGATAAGATTATTCCTTTAGATACAAAGTTATTTTTATTTGGATTCTACCTACAATCTTACTCAAACTTTGGAATTGCATCAGAATAACTATCCTGTATTTTAAGCAAATAGAAGGTGAAGAAATCCAAAATAGTCTAAAGCTAATGCTATTTATCTTTTATGTAGACAGCACTGAGAACAATCATGTCATCAGGCAACCATAATTTGCAAAATGGTATTTTTTGAACTATGGCTATTATCATGAAGAGACTGAAAAATAATTGCCCCTTGTGATCAGAAATTCTCTCTCATTCTTTCCTCAAAATAAGAAAGTGAAGAGGTACAACAAAGTAACTTACATAAAACTTTTTTCTATCAGTGACCTTTGAAGTCCCATTTAAACAAATTATATACTTCATATTAAGTGTCAAAGTAGTCCACTTGACTTCAGCAGAACTACTCAACAAGCTTTCTACTGCTTTTTGAGCAAGAAATCACACTGAGCATTTTGTTGAACTGAGGCCTCAAACAACAGCTCAATAAATAGACAGAATGGTTAACACATCCGTTGCTACATATGACAGATAAAATAATTTTTTTTATAAGCAATATATATAGAAACTGCATGCACAGAATATACTTTACAAAATAATGCTTTCCCAGTAGCATTTCACCACAAGGCTTGAATAAATCAACCTACAGCATCAAAATAAGGAACTGCTGAAATTTTAGTATTTAATTCCAGGACATTACAGAGACAGTCATCACCTGAATTAGATTACAGCATTATCACTGATATTAAAATACTATACATGTTCTCAGGCCTTGGGAAGCAGGAAAATGAAATCTGAAATCTGTTTCACAGCATCACAACAATTAATTCTCTTAAGTGCGCCCAGCACATGTTTCTCACCTATCTCCTGAGCTGAATGTGGCTTGGGAGAGTAGACACCTCACGTTCACATAGAAAATATACAATAATGAAAGCCTGTTAATTTTGTTTTCATCCTGACTTAAAGGTATTCTGATGCAGATTCGAGTGGATGCTTGAATTTTCCTAGGCACTGTTTAACAGCTCTGTATGTGTGCTTGTGGCAATTGTATTCCCTCTAGACTCCTTAAGAGGAAAATATATTTACTGCTACAATTCTACTTAAAAGCTTGACTAAGTAGCCTAATTTCAGGCATAGAGCATAATTTGAAATATCAAGAAGACACAAAACATTCACTGAAGGTGGGCGGACATGACTTTGGACTTATAGGAGACCTTTGATCTTCTGAAGGGCCAGAAGGGTGGAGGCCAAACACAATATCCTGTCCATCTGTAAAGCTCTAAAATTGAGTCCATAATGTTCTGGACAAAAAATAATGCTATACCTTAGGAAAATTAATTTAAGCAATAACTACATATCTGATCTTTATGAAAGTCCCCATGAGGTCAACATGTACTATATGAACCCCTTTAAAAGCAAAAAGTGTGCTTCTTAAGTGACTTAAAGAGATAAGCAAAAACTAGGGGAAGCAATATCGCTTATTAGACAAATCTATAAATATCTGGAAATGGGGAAAAAAAACCCTCAAAATTCAAGCACATACACTTACAAGTCTTCAGCAGAGAAAATTGTATCCCCAGAAGCTTGTTTATTTCCACCAGCTATGTCAACTATTCCAGTAATTAACAAGTATTAATTAGTAACAGACAGAAATCGCATTTTCTTCATTTTAATATATGAGAAGCATACAATGAATAAACATTGTTCCAGCTTACCAAACTACATCCAAAATAACCACCTGAATATTCAGAGACAAATATTTACCTATGATTTTCACTCTTTTCTGCTCCATTGCAGTATGTAGTGTTTAATACCCCACTTTAAAAGTAAATAAAAATTTTTAAATGGTAGCTCTTCATCTGCTTACCCTATCTGAGCCTGGAATGCATGTAGCAAACTAAAGATTAGCCAAATTACCCATACCTTGATTTCCAAAGGACCAGGATTTTACCCAGAACATACTTCCAAGAGTCACTATTAAGTGTAGTACATTGCCAGTCCCAACAGGCAGTGGCACTGTGAAGTTGATAAGCACACAGTAAAGGCTAAATTGATGGTCCCTTTTCTCTCCAAAATATATTATCTACATTGCTGCTTAACCTAGCATGACTACGCTGTCACCATTCTGCATCCTACAATGGTAACCATAATGTTTCCTAGAGTTATTCATTCCTGCAGATAAGTCCACTGATTGTCAGCTCTAGTTATGATGCCTCTCAAGGCAAGTTCTAAACACAACAGCAAAGAATATAAAAGTAATCTTTCTTTTGGTTCACTCTTTCTGAAAATTTACAATAAACACAGTGTATAAATAACCATTAAAATTAATTTCAGAATGCATATACTAAGAAAAATATCTTCATGGTATCATAGAATTGCCTAGGTTGGAAAAACCTTTAATATCATTAATCATTAATCCTTTAGTCCAATCATTAATCCAGCACTGCCAATTCCACCACTAAACCACGTCCCTAAGTGCCACACTTACAAGTCTTTTAAATGCTTCCAGGGATGGTGTCTCCACCACTTCTCTAAGCAGGCTGTTTCACTGCTTGATCACCCTTTCTGGGAAGAAATTTTTCCTAATATCCAATCTAAACATCCCCTGAGATGACTTGAAGCCATTTCCTCTTGTTCTGTCACTTGCTACTTGGCAGAAGAGACCAACACCCACCTGTCTAAAATCTCCTTTCAGGCAGAGGTAGAGAGCAATAAGGTCTCCCCTGAGCCTCTTTTCCTCCAGGCTAAACAACTCCAGCTCCCTCATACACTCCTCATAAAATTTGTGCTCCAGACCCTTCACCAGCTTCATTGCCCTTCTTTAGAAATGTAATCTTTGACAGATTATGGTTACTTAATTGCAGTCCTCAGACTTTAAATTCTACACAGTGCAGACACGTGCATATTTCCTGAGAAAAGGCACTCAAGTTCCTATTTCAAAAAACAACCTGTGCTTCAGCTACTCTTCTACACTGTGTAGGAGATCCTGCAGATTGCACAAGCTCTGCCATTTCTCTACTTGCTGTTACACTGAGTTTCCTCTATTGCTTTGTAAAGATGTAGCAGCATGCAGATTTCTAACATGAAAGCATGATAAAAATAAATGGTAATGTTAGTATATTTATAAATATATACAGACATCCTCAAACCACACCTGGAAGAATTCAACTAAATCTTCCATAGGAGAGAAACTGCAATTTCTGCTAGATGCTATACAGCACTTGGACATATCTTTCCTTTGGGATAGGATGATAGGTTTCTGCTCTATCCTGTCTCCTAAAATTGTAAAAGTTACTGTATACAGTACTCAAATATGTAATAATGCAATTAATTCCCAAAATAGCTGACAAATCATTTCTAAAACATCTTACAGCATGAAATCCTGCATAGTCCCTAAACTCATGAAATTAACTGTGCCTAGGGGAGATTCTCAGCTTGTAATGCAGTAATGAGTAATTGTTTAGTATTTCCTTTGAAGTACACATTTGTTGCTACACTGTTACTAAACACATCTCATCAGCAAATCCAAAAAATTCTTTTAGCTTAAGGCATAATTATAAAGCTGTCTACATAACAAGATATACTCTTTGAAGCTCTAAATCAGAATCCAAGACTCTATTTCTGTAACAAGTATTTCTTTTTATTTTTATTGATCTTTTCACCCTGGGAACCTTAACAGCACCTTCTTCTCATCCAGTTCTCCTGTCCAGTCACAGTGCCTGATAGCAGTTACTAAATTATTGTTTTAGTAGCTATTCCAAATATAACTGTTATTTCCATATTGTCATGTGCAGATAAGAGATTTTAAGGATAATAATTAAAAGGATAATATCCTTTTACCATCAGGAAAACTAAATTACTAATTTGTATCAAGTTATTCAACAGCTTGTACTATCACTGAAAATACTGACATCAAGGATAAACAAAGTCAGACAAGCTCCAGGAGTATGCTGAAAAAAACCCTGAATTACACCATAATTTTTTTGCTTCCTTTATGAGGTATGCAAAAAAAAAGAATTTTGGAGAACACTTCTCAGAAACTATGAAATTTATGCAGAACAAAATTAGGTTAAAAAATATATTGGACTAAATATGCAAAATAAAAATAATGCTAATAGAGTATATTTCCATTTTTGAATCTCCCTTTTTGGATTTCTTGAGTCAGTAATTAAGAGTATCATTTTAACTCTACTTGGTTAAATTCTAATACCCACACTTATTACAGCTTCACTTTTTTTTTTAAACTCACTCTTTTACTTGGATCATGCTGTTTACCCAAATCTTGATTAAAATGGATTAGCAACACCTAGATTAAAATTATTGGGATTTGAGGGGGTGGGTTTATTTTGTTTTGTTTGGTTGGACTGGGGTTTTGTTCAGGATTTTTTGTTGTTGCTTGTTTGCTTGTTTTTAAGTAGAGCAAAGAACTTGGGAAATACATACTTATCTTTCAGAGCAAGAGTGCCCTCAGTATTATTAATGCTCAATTATCAGACATGGGAGTTATTTATCTCTTTCATGAAAAACATCATTAAGCTTTGGTTATAACATGATAAAAGAACTGAATCCCTTTTTTTAATTTTGGATTACTCTCTTAATCTTTTCCAATTTTTTATAATGCAAAAAAAGGGTACACTTTCTAACATTAGTAGCTTAACCAGGTTAGTTTAACATGATTCAAAAACCTTCACCAAAAATAAATCAGAGAAATCTGGTTGATTACTGTGCTCTTTCACCTGATTACCTGTGGCCATTTAACATGGTCTTCATGTATTGGTCCAATTCCTTACAAGGTTTTAGGATTTTTAAACAGATTGATTTAATGCAACTGGAAATACCTCATTGTTGTCCATCTATACTCACTGTTTGACCATACATTTTTTATCAATTCTTTATCTTGACCTTGGATTCAACATAAGTTCTGAGAATATTAAGTTAACATACCCACAGAGCTAAGAAAGTGAACATTCAGATAAATTAGATTTTACAAAACAGTCACAAGGTTTAGACATAGAGAGGTTGCTTACTGGAAGCTTTCTTACAGTCAGGGGAAAAAGAGAACAAAGAATATAATATATAAATATATCCCCCCCAGTCTTTTGTGTGCAAATATGAAGAGCTAATTAGGGAAAAATATCTACACACTTAGAAATCCAACATTATTCTCTCTTTTATTTCCATTCTCAAATACCAAAGGAATTATAACTTCAGGATTTTTACCATATCTCTTAAAATGCCTAGTTTCAAAATTAATTACGTAGGCAGCTCTGTGAGTAAATGCCTTTGTATAGTCCTTCAATTAAGGATAATTATGAAGGTATTAGAATCTCTCCTCATGATCTTTGCATCTTCTTTACAGTTATGTACTTAAAGAAAATATTATTGAATCTATTTTCGTTATCGGAGGAAGTCTGTACATCAGCTTTAAAAATTTCAAAACTTTATTAATAAAATTTCATCTCCCTTTTTTTTAAGCAAATGAAACTCCCATGCACAGAAATGAATCATAAATCCATTCTGCATATGCAAAAAATCTCTAGGATTTCCCCTACAGTATTTAATATCACTCTAAATTTCAGGGGTTTTTTTCAATTATCATTTTCATTTACTGATAAACTAATAAAAAAAAAAAGGCAAAAAACTAAAAAAGATAATTAGTAGTGAAAAGAGAAAGTGCTTGACTAACTAATGCTCCATTCTGCCAGACAGCACACAAAATGTATCAGCTGCAAATTGTGGTTTTTCTGGGGTAAATGCCTAAACACTGACCTTGGCTCTTGCATTCAAGAAGTACCACAGTGCTTCTCTGCACCTCCCATATATAGCTACTAAAGTGGGCATTAAAGAATAGAATCAATAGTCAGAATAGAAAAAAAAAAATCACATTCTTTTCTAGAGAAGACAAAAGCAGATAGCTGAATTAGATGATAGGCAAAAGCAATTAGTAAGGAAAACTTTATGTTATTTAAGCAGCAGGGCTTGTTAGGTCATCTTAATTATGCATGCTAAATTCTGACGAGGCACAGAAAACTGTGAAGATTAATAGTGGTAGAGTAAAAGAATTCTGAACTCATAACACTTTATTTATGCTCTATTTTGCTTGGTGTGAATCATGGCTGTCATATATAAATGTGAAAGTGTATGTGTGCTCAGGGTTTTGTGGGTTTTTTCCTCTTTTGATGTGATACTTGTACAGACTCAACAAGTGAAGTCTACCAAAGTAAGGTTTCTTTAATATAGTATGTTGCCCCTCTGCTTTCCAGATTTTTCTACTTATACAATACTGCTAGAATTTAATAAAAATATTCAGTCATAATAATTATCATTTTTCCATTTTGCAGGAAAATTCAAAATTCATATTTTACTTCAGACTAAAATAAGGATGAACCTCTGCAAATCCAAACTTTTTAAGAAAAAAAAATAGCTGAAGTGATAAAAATTATTTTTATTTCTTTATGGTTTGTTTGGGGTTTTTATTGACTCGTACTGTAAGTTCATTTTTCAAGAAGAAATCATAATGTGGTTGAAAAATAGTGTGTGTTTATTAATGCCAAGTCATTTTGTTCAAGTGGTTGCTAAGTACCAACCACTTTCAAATGTCAGAATTCAGTATAAAGTTGGTGAAAAATAACAGTAATGAGTATATGGTATATCAGAGAATAGTTTAAAGAGCTTCAATCTAGTTAGAAGTTGTTTAGAAATGTGATAGTACAAGGTTCAAATGCTAACAACCCACTTTGTCTGGAGTTTAACTTTTATAAAGTGCTTTTTGAACTGCTAACAAGTAAGAACATGTGGTGACAAGCAGGGAAATGCATGAATGAATGGATGTTTGTCCATTTGATTTTCATAGGGTAGCCACTTTGGATTTTATTTGGAAATATGTAAGAAGCCAAATTTTAAAAAAACTCACTTATATGTATTGCTGAATTAAGTCAGGAAGTGCAGAATCAAGTCAGAATTAATTAAAAAGTTTGTCCTAGTCTGAAAAAAAAAAGGGACTTCGATTTTAAATGGGCAAAAATGAATCCTTTGTTTCCTTTGGACTTTTTCACCCAAGTAACAAGAAGAAACAAGACGATGATACGTAGACACTGAAACGTTGGATACAGTTAATTCTACTAGCAAGAGAGATAAAGTATTGCAACAGTTTGATCTTTGACTCTTCTTTTCTTCTGCAATTTTCTAAAGGTATGGTTTATTACCTGTGGTAAAATTATAATTGACAAATTCCTGTACTTTATTATAAGAAATAAAAGCCAAGGCATGTCCCAGTTTCATGTGATATTTACTTTTTTAAGTACTGTATTTTTCTTTTTTTCTGATCAGTGACAGTATGGTGATACAAAAACAATGATCAAAGTAAATACTAGACTGCTGAGAATACTTAAAATAAAAAGGACCATTAGAAATTTAAGAAATAAATATAACAATTTAAGTAGCTTAGTAAGCTATACCTAGTGTGCATGTGCATATCTGCACAAGTGTGTAATAGTTAAAAAGATACAAATATACTTGAATAGCAACACATTTAGATTATTTTTTCTACGTGATGAGGACAAGTATCATTTTGATTGTTCTCAGACATTAGGAAATATGAAAGAACCACCAAAAGCATAAATTAGATCTATTAGTATGTGAATGATGATAGAAAAATCTCTTCAATAAGAGTAGACCAGCAAGACCTCCTCAGAACTTCTATGTATCATATTAAAAGAATATTCACATTTTTCATTTTGTTTAGAAATTAGTTTAGACTTTAATAGAAAACATTTCTTATAAATCATTTTTAATAAACAAGCATACATTTTACCTCAAGAAAACTGCGTAAAGAAAGTGTGTATAGTCTGACACAACACAGCAAGTGACTTCCAACATTTCTACAGATTTTCTGCAGTCATGGAAAAAGCCAGTTGTACTGTAGTTACTCTGCTAAATCATAGAATGCATTTACTTTCTTTGTTATACACATAAGTTTTTTTCTCCAAAGTCCATGCAAAGAAATACTTAAGAAACCCTAAGAGGAGAGTGAAATGTGATTGAAAATTTGATTTTGATCACTTTTCCTCTCAGGTGTGCTAAACCATCACCCTTTTCAGAGCTGTGCTGAGGAACAGCCTAGAAACAAAGGCAAAACTATCATAATTGAACTCAACAGGATTCACACTCGAAAATTTGACTTGGAACATTATAAGGGGACGAGATGGAATTTTATAACAACTTCTTATTATACCGGGATACTAAAGGTAAGATAATTAAGAGGAAAATTGTATTCTAGTTAGAGAGTTATACAAGCCTACAGAAAAGACCTTGAAACAACCATTAAGATTGGGAACTCTATGCATCATAAATAAGGAGAAGCAATGTCAGAGTTATATTGATAGTTCAAACTGTCATAAGGGTAAATCAATATGGTGAAAAAGTGAAGGGTAGAAGTACCTTACACATACACAAACACCACTGGAGCTTAAAAACCTTGAAATCCTTAACTGTCTGGTTTTATGGTTTTACACCCCCAGAAAACATTTAGTCTTCACCGAGGTCTCTAAATGTTTTATACAAGCCTCAGGTTTTTATTTGGCGTGAGTTTCAGGTGTTTTAAAGTGTAATTAAATGCCATTTAGCTATGTGGTTCAGGCTGAATGCATTCCCATTAAGCAGTCTTTTTGCTAATTTTTTTCTGATTAAGCTGTAGCCTTTATCAACCAGTGAAAATAAAACATATTTCCAGTCCAGCCCATATCAGTTAGAGTATTCCATAGCAGCAATATCTGTGGAGAGTCTTTGACTCCCAAGTCCATTTCTGACTTTAAATATAAGTGAACAACAGTGACATGAAAGTCAAATTTTACACGCTTAACTGATTTTACAACTTCACTGGTAATAAGTCAGTAAAGTGGCTTATTTTATTCTGAGCACAGAAAGAATATTGTGCAATGGCATCATGATGTGACTTTCACACCTTCCAAATGCACACGCTGTGGATGGTTTTTCTGTATCTAAGGGCCAGATAAAAAGAGCTCTGTAATCTCATAATGCTTGCCAAGATTGCCCTTTAAATATAGTTTAAATATTATCTACATGTCTCAGGTATTTAAAACCCAGGTAATCAAAGAACATTTACACGCTTAATCAACAAAAAGAATGAATAGAAAATATTCATCCCAGTCTGTATGAACACTTGGTTCCACTTAGAGCACAGAGGGCTCTTAAAGGTCCAGAAGAGAAGCCACTGTGTTTTTCATGCACTTTTTAATACTTTTCTATCCTGAGGCAAACTAATGGTGTGAAGTATTATTCTTACACAGTCATATACTAGCAATTATAGGTTTCTGCCTCACATCAGAAGCTTTTCTGAGAAAAGCACTTTCTTTACAGCACCACAGGAGATGAAAAACATGCACTGGGCCCACAGAACTTTATTCCAATATTTATTATTCCATTATTTTTTCACCATGGCCCTAAGTTCTCATAAAGTAATTATCAGTAGTGATCTTTGTAAATATCCAATGGTTTGAGATCAGTTACATCTTTGATCAATGCATAAAAGATACAACTACAATGAATGAGAAGAAGTGATGAAAATTTTAAGTTCAAAAAGGAAAAATTAAAAAAAAGAAAGTATTAATGTAAGCAAGGAAGCATGAAACAATGACTTACAGTAATAAGTAGCAGCTATATATAAACCAGATGTATGCTTCACACAATTTTCAGATTTTCAGGGGTTCATTTGCTTGTTTGAAATTATTTAGAAATATGAACAATATAACTTTTAAACTACTGTATGAAGTAATCTGTAAAGTGCAGTGCAAGGAAATTAGTAAACAAAATTTAAAATGTTTCAAGTTACCATGTTCAAGACATTATATACAGTAAGTATATTAAAAAAAAGTTTCTCTCTAAAAAGGGTAATTTTCCAGAAAAAAAATTAAATTAACTTGTTAAAATATTAATTGTAGTTTAGTACCTAATATCTTTAAGATCCTTAAACCTTATCAGTAGAAAAAGATTGTTGATTAGCTGTGTCACGTGGAATAATTAACGCAATCTGATAGATTACTAAAATTCCTGTCTTCAAGAAATAGAATTTGCTATTTTTCAAATGGAAGATGAAAAGCCTAAAGAAAACCAACAAAAAAACCCCAACAAAAACAAACAAACAAAAAAAAATCCCCAAAAAATAAAAAACAAAGCCAAACAAAACCCAACTACTTAAATTGCTAAGTGGCCAAAGTGGAAAATCTTCCAATTTTTGAAGACTAAATCAGACCTAATGTAGGATGTTTTTTAAAATAAATCCCTTCTTGACATTAAAATTCCAGATTTAATTCTAACTAATGAACAGAAACTCACCAAAACCTAACAATGGAAGTTTATATGCAGGAATATAATTGTGATTTTTATGAACTGAAGTGAGGCCAAAGAATAATGGGAATGGAAGGAAAAAGTAAAAATAAACAACCAGATTAATTAATCAGATTAATCTGAAGGCACAGAAAGTGGAAAAGATAGTAAAAAAGGTGCTGTTTATAATATAAATAAAATATTTTATAGCAGGATTTATGTAAAAATTTAAAAGTACACATTATGAATTATTATGAATTGTAAATGAATAAGACAAAAAAGACAGAGAAAGAGATAATTGTCATTAGCTTGATTTTTGTCCCATAAAAAATTTTCACCAGCAAGTTAGGGAAATACGGACTAGGTGATTTTGACATTTAGAATATGGCATTATAATTTGAAAAAAAATGCAGTACTTGTAATTTTGAAAAAAAGTTAATATAGTCATGTATTCAATTTGAAAAATATTAACAGAAATATCACAGTTACTCTCTGACTCATGTTTAAAATAATTTTTGGTTACATACCTCTAAATACTTTTAGTAACAAACAAAAAGCTAAATTTTCTTTTAGCTTCACAAACATATAAAAAAAAGGAACCAAATACTGGTATTCATACCGTCATAAATCCATCCAGCAAACCTGAATCAGGCTTCGGGGGTGCTTGCAAGCGCTCCATAGACCACTTCTCAATGATAGATGACACCTGGGTATTTTCCGTGTTTAGAATTCTGAATCCAGTCATATTAACACCACTGTACCGATAGGGTTCCACATCCAAGGCAAACAGGTCCTGAAAAAATTACCAGTGTATAAATTCTGTAATACACTACAATTGCTATTTCAATTGCTGGACCATCTCCCCAGATGAAGGCATGGTAATTTTTCAGTGCTGTTTATGCTAGGAAGTGTGTTCTGCTTGTCTGGGGGCCCCGGTCTGTGAGCAAGTAACTTGGCTGCCCTTATAGTGGGAGTAATCTGATTCTCAGTGGAAGAACAGACTTTCAGGAAATGTTAGTCCAATTGCAGAACTGTATTACTACTAGGTAGGCTAAAATACAACACTAAGCTTAAATATTATTGTTAATTGCTAAATATTAATATTAATTGCTAGTTCTTGAACTTAGAAGAAATCAAACAGATATGAAATAGTAAAATAAACTGAACAAGAGTTTCCTTGCGCTTTCCCTCCCAGTAAAACTTAAACATGTTAATCTTAGGAGGGTAAATTGGTGGACGGAATTGGGTGGGGAGTGGGGGTGGTGGTGAGCAGGGACAAGGGAAAAAATACAAGGCTTTAAATTTAATCAAATTTTGGCTCAAGAAAATAAATTCAAGGGTGTCCTAGTGCTTTGATCAAATCCTAAGATGCAATGTAGAAACAGTACTTGACATCAGGAAACTCAGGTCTAAGATCAAGTCTTGAATATGGAGAAAAGAAAGATGTAATCAAGGTTATAGATAACATATTATTTCCCTATAACGTAGTTTATTGAACATAGAAATATTCCCCATAATTCATAGCTAGTCATTAATCTAATTTTTAATTTAATTTTTGTTGTCAGGTAGTGTTAGCTGTAATGCTTGCCTGAATCCATTTTGTTTATTGGCTATAGCTGAAGAAGATTAAATATTGTGCTATGGAAAACCAGAATATAACACCCATTGTTAACATCACTAAGCCAACAAAAATATCAACCAGTTATCAATCACTACTCATTTTTAATTCTGTAGCTAGCAATTATGATATAATTTCCCATACATAATATTTAAGATATTAAGTTGTGTCAAAATTCATTTAAAATAACCTAATTCACATCCTCTTTGCAAAGAAGTAAAACATTTTATTGCAAATGAAATGTTGGACGGAACTAGAACTAAGTTACATTTTTCTCTTTAAAAAATTCTTTCAGTTTTCACTGTACAAGAAGTCAGAACCTTGAATGCAATTTTTTAACCCAAACACATTCATGTTTACACTGGAATGTAATAAATATACACAATATTATTATGCATATATCACAAATGGACACAGGTCAGTGCATTAATGAGCTAGTGCATTAGATCCTGAATCAATCAAGAGGAGATTACACAGAAGACTGTTGTAAGCACTGTGACTGGAAAATTTATTTGACAGGACTTTCGCCATGTCAGGTAAGAAGCAATTAATATATCAAAACAGCTAAATTCTGATGCAAGTTCCAGAGCTACACTGCAAAATCAAAATCTATCATATGTTTGTGCACAGTAAATTATCTCTTTATAGGTTCAAGTCAATATAAAACTCTTGTGTCCATAGAAAATCTAATGTTCTAATAAGTAAATGACAGAAAATTCTGGTTTTTAAGTAGAGGTTTAAGAGTGAAAATTCAATGCCAATGGACAGCATAGCCCTCAAATGAAAAATTTTCATCAATAGGAAAATAAAAGTCTTAAAAATAAAAAAAAAACCTTTGAAACATCTATAATCCATTTTTATGGAGGGAAATCTATTTAGTGAGGGAAATTCTATTGCATGCAATCTTCAATCTATAAGTGATAGAACAATTTACCCTTCTAAAATAAGACAGGTATTTTTGCAGGGTTGGCCTTTGAACTTCACAAATTATTTTCCTTTCTACTCAACTAGCTATTTCATGTTAATACTTTCCATGAACTTCTGTTTTGTGGTTTGGAAGAGGACTCCTACCCTACCACAAAGGACTCATTTTCATAGGAACTTAAACATCAATGTGACTTTAAACATCGGTCATTTCAAGCATGGTTTTGCCAAGGCACATCTGTCTCATGTTTTTCTCATACTTTTATTTTAAGAAACGTAATGAACTGCAATCTAATTACACAAAATTGAATGCAAATTCAAGACAGAGAAATGTACACAACTCTAGAGACTCCGTAATCTCTAGAATAGTATTTTGCCAAATTTTAAACTGCTTTCTAGTTAGGTTGTGGTAAGCAGGAAAAAGGTCTTCATGTATGTTTGTTATGCTTTGTAAGAGCATTCGCATTTTAAATGTTCATTTATTGCAAGTGATAAATCCAAGAATGATCAAATTCCTTCTAAGTTACATTTACGGTGGACACCAAAGAATATTGCATAATTCGTGCACCTAAAAAGCTCATGCGAATTGTTAAGTAAAATGCTGCTAAGATTCACACCAAGTTATTCATGAATCATATGACAGAGAAGAAATACCTTGTAAAATGTTGGATTAAAAATATGGAATATATGAGAAAATTTTAAAATGTCATAATCTTCACATACAAATAACTAAAAGATAAAAAGGACAAAATGCATAAAATAAACAATGATTTATGAATTATACACTTATCCTTCCTTGACAGTAAAAAACTGCAGTGCTACAGTCAGAGGCTTTTTCTGGTCTACCAGTTTCCAGGGCACACTATTGAACAATAATTAAAACATCCTGATGAGTTTTCACTGAAAGTAAGAAGACTCAGCAAAGAAAACATCTTGCACTCACACCCCATTCCAGAAAGAACTTTTCCACTTTCTTAAGTAATATAATTAGGAAAGTAACATCTTTGTTTTATGTCATCACTATGTTTTTACAAGCCACTTACCAGTGTGGTAAAGATATAGTGATAGTATTCTGTCATCATCCCCATAGCTAAAGCCTTGAAAAAATAAACAAAAGATTAATGTTTCTGAGGCCACATAATACATTTTTACCACACTTACTTTGCAAATGAAATGCTGCAAAAGAACACTACTAAGATCAGACTATAGGGTTGGAATTATACTAAAATTAGGTCAAGCAAGTCATTTCTTAGCAGTTAGAGAAGATTACTGACTATTAAAGGAATTTATGAACCAGATCTTCTGATAGAAAGAATATTATTAGGCTGTTTAGTGCAGTAAATGTAAAAGAGGCTTGTATTTTTACATACTAATGGATACATTAAGTTACAACACAAAATTTGAGTCGACAATATTTTCATTCATTATTGAACCCTTCCCTTAAAATGAATTACCTAATAGGATTTTTTTTTCTATTTTGATGAACAATACCATGCATTTAAAAGAAGGACCCAAGCTATATCATACATGTGCACATTTTTCCAACCATGGAAGAAAATTATCTTGAGTCAAATTTTGAACAGCAAGACAGATACCACTTAAATAAAATTTAAGAACAAATATTCATAGAATTACTTTATAAATTCAGGTATCTATCCAGTACCTTCTTCACTCTTGCTAACTATGTAATACCGAGTAGTTTTTGGTAAACTGTGCATTTTAAAAATTCATGCTTTCCTCTCAACTGCATAAAAACTAATATTTGTAGATAAAATCTATGTCTCATCATATTTATTCATGAAGGGCATTTTCTCCTGAAAAGCATGTATCTTCATGCTCTGCACAAAAGCTGCCTTAGTATTTCTTCCTTTCCAGGAATTATCAAAGGAATTCTTTGCTAAGTTGCTACCAGATGGACCTCTTTAAAGACACTGAAGGCCACAATTACACTATTGGGACAATACCAGAATTTGTATTAAAAAGAGTTGTCAGCGTTCTGAAGACTATGGGAGACTTTTTACTTGTGGCATTGCCTAAAAACTGATTAAATGAATAGTCTATATGATCCTTTCCAGGGAAAAAATCTAAAACTAATCCAAATGCCAGTTGCAGATCAGATTTTATATTTTAAATAAGATTTTGAAAGAAAACACATTGCTTTTCCAAAGAATGCCTATACTTGTGTATTTAGAATTCCACAATAGTACTTAGAACTATAGTGTTCCAGTAGCAGTTAAATTCTCTTAAACACAGGAAAACCACATTCCTATGAGAAATATTATAACTTTGTTAGGAACCTTACAACTACCAACATTCTTAGCTTTTAGAACTTTTTTTTAATAAAACCAAAGTATCTTTCTCTATATATGTAATACATTTGCAGTCACCTATATCATAACTGCTTCTAATCAAGTCTTTCATACTCCAAAGGATCCCTACACAACATCCTACGCATGTTCTTTATTCTGCTATGCAATGATGCTGCCTCTTTTCCAGGTCTTCCTTCTTTCACTTTCTCACTTCTCTAAAGATCTCACTTCTTTTTCCTCTTCAAACATTGTAATTTCTCTGTTCTCATTATTACAGTGCTTCCCTAACCTTTTAAATTATGTATGCGTTCCCCGGTTGCCTGGTGATGTAGATAACAGTGAGATTTGCCTTAATTTAAGTATGCTTGTCTGATTAATGGGATTTTTTTTTTACTTTTCATTACGTATTTTTGGCCAGCAAAGAGTAGTTGCCATTTCACTGGGCTCTCAAGGTACTTTGTTTTTTCTATTTTCAACTTGTGTTGTCTTCCACCACCTTCACTGTTAATCTTTCCAATCATCCTCTCAAGCTGAAACTCCTTGTCATGTCTCCCCATATTCATCCCTCCCTTACCAGGAAAAAAAGTGGATCAGGTAATAATTCAGAAATAGATTTATAAAGATTTTTTTTCAATAATCACTTATAAACACTATATTTGGAATATTAACACTAAATAATAAATATATTCTCAAAATCCCTTGTGCCAATTTTGACAGCAAGTGCTCACATTCAGCTTCAGAACCACAAATTTTAGGCATATTTAAAGAATTGCAGTATAGGACCTGAATGAAAAAGTAAAAATCTACAGAGTCTGTATAAAGATCTAAACACTCATGAAAGAATTTTTTCTGTATCTTCCCTCTGTAATCTTTAGGATGAGCAGCATACTTTGATAGAACAGTTTACAGTTTGATTCAAAGAGCCTGAGTCCTCACTCTTAGGACCTGGGACATGATTAAAGATACAATGCTTTTAATTTTGTTCCCATTTCCCTCTATTCATACATTTTTCACAATATTGTATACTGTGAAATAAAAGTTCCTTTTCACCTAAAAAGTGCTAGGTACTGTATAAGTAATGTATCTTGATGGAGTAATTGTTAGTATTGCATCTTAATATTGCCATCAACACATTTTCCATCTGCATTGTTTACATTTAAAATATTTAAAATAATGAAATGTACATTTAATGATTTGGGCTAAAGAACTAGAATAACTAGGCTTTCATTTAGAAAAAAACACCAGCAGAGGTTTAAAATTACTAGGAATTAATAAAAGTTTTTCAATAAATGAACAATAAAGAAAAGAAATTATATTTTACGTGTAGGTTAACTAGCAATTTTAATTGTACCCGCAATAATACCCATAAGTACCTCTAAAGAAATGTATATTTCCAACTCTTAAATATATTTTGCTTTCAATTTAGACCCTACAGTTTTCCAGCAAGCATAATATAAACATGAATTAAAGCCACTAAAAGCTATGCATTAGAAGTGTAGAACACTGTTTCAGTTTAGGTATTCTCCTTATCCTCTTTATTGGAAGTCATAGCTTAATTAAAAACTATGGGGAAGATGGTCTCTGAGCCAGTTAAGTACCTGGAATTCAGCTGTATCTCACCTACTCATCTTACTTGCACACAATATTTTCAAAGCATCTACCCAAATGTACTTGGGTGTTTTGTAGTTCCAAAATTAGTGCAAAGAGAATATGGCTCTGATAGGGATATCAATTCTGTCCTCTCAATGGAAGACATTAATAGTGTCTATTGGTAACACTTTATTCAGATATCACTACCTGATTAGGAATACACCTCTTGGAGGCCTCAAATAAAAATAAATATATAAATAAATATATACATACATGCATACAGATTTGATACATAAAATAACACTAAGCAAGCATTTAAAACCATGCTTAAAGCATCAATTTTCCAAAGTACCATTTCTTCATAGTTGAAAGAATAATATTCCTTCATGTTCCTCCTGAACATAAATTGATTAATCTGTTTCTTTATAAAAACATAATTAAAGCACCTATGATTTGTGTCACCAATAAAATTACCTCTGAAAGCCTTGACTGATTTTCAGTTAGGCCTCAATAAAACTGACATACAATTTCCCTGCTTGTTAAATACCATTAGGTCTGGATAATACTTTTATGTATTAGGGATGAAAAAGATTAAGCCATCTAAAGCAAAATGAGGATTACCTGTTTCAAGATGCCTGCTGCCATTTCATGGCTGCAGTCAAAGATTACATGGAATTCTTTGCCTCTTTTCATCTCCTTTAGCAATGGCTTTGCATCTTTTGTGTCAGCTGGTAACTGACGGATTTTTAGTCTTAGGTTGTACCGTGATGGAGCCTTGATGAGCTCTTGTAATCGAATGAGACCTTAAAGAAAACAGGAGTCAGGAGAAAAGAAAATTATCAAAACAAGAACCTGAACTGCTAGCAGGAGAACATACTGTAAGCATTCAAAGTTTCCTGATTTTTTTTCCCTTCTCAGTTGGTTGGAACTGATACACAAAAATGTTATGAAAAAGAAAAATTAAGTATCTGTACTCCCAACACTTTATCACAAGTCTCTTTTCCCTTAATATTAATGGACAGTGAGCAGCCTCAGTTAAGATTACCTTAAGACAGACAAATCTTCCTCCAGCATTATCATGCAGTATGACATTCCTCTTCGTAGAACATATTACTCTAATTCAATTAAAGCCATATCCCAGACTAATAGTTTTTAATCAGACTAGCCAGTCTCTGAACTAATAAATTAAGTTTACATACAAAGTTGTGAATAATTTCAGCACTGTAGAACATTCTCACGTGAATCTGTTCTCATATTTCTATACTGAACCACTTTTCAAGAACAGCAAGAGACAAAAGCAGCTCTACACTACTCTGCAAGTTTTGGAATCAAAACCACTCCAGAACAAAATTTACTATGTTTGTGGAAGTGACTTTGAAATTAATTTGATTGTATAAAACATTACAGTGATTCCTGATCAAGTTTTCTGTACAAGTGCTGAGTATTTTTAATACAGCAAGTGTTAAAGGGAAGACTGATTGTTCTTTCTCTACTGCAAACTGTTCTTTCAAAGCATTGTTTACTCAAAAGGGCAGAGTCCCTAATATGCATGTTTTATTCATATTTTCAGGTGTTACACCAATCACCTTTGTTACACTTTTGGAGGTGGGATGGACTGTTAAGCTGTCAAGGAACTTTGAGATGGGATGGAAAGGGGAAAAGTGATGCTGCTTTTCTCTCTGTAGCAAGCTTAAGTTACAAAATTTTAGTAAATGAATGTAAGAAACTACAAATTGACAGGTCCCTTGATCTATCCCCATTGCTTGCACCAATAAAATACAGTTTTGGTCTTTTACTGTTGGTCCAAGATTTGTCACAGAATGACAAGAAGTGTTTTCTTGCCTAAGGAGTTTTTGAAGTAAATGTCCTCCAATACCCTAATGAATTAAACATTTAGTTTAATTAGTCTGAGAATCACAGAATATTCTAAGTTGGAAGGAACCCACAAGGACTATCAAGTCCAGCTCTTAACTGAATGGCCCATACAGGGATTGAACCCACAGCCTTGGTGTTATTAGGTCTGTACTCTAACCAACTGAGATAACCTCAAGAAACAGTAGTGGCTGGAATCCAAGAATTCCAAAACTTCCAGGCTTTGTTCTGTTCCAGAGCATTACCCAAGAACATCAGTCCCTAAAGGTCCTAACTGGGCTGTTCAAGAATTTAAAAAAAAAAAGTTGTAATCTTCATAAATCTTATCATTATTGGACTACCTCAGAGAATCCCACCAAAATGTGAAATAGAAGATTTACAGATGCAGGAACTAATACTGGAGCAATTAAGGGCTGACAAGGAGAATACTATTACAGTGTCTGCCTTCTGTATTACTTATGTATCTGATAGAGAAGTGATGAGCAATAAAAAAAGTACCACATTGGAAGGCAGTACAAAAGATAGAAAGCTACCAAAGCAACCTGAGTGTGAGGATATGGGGAAGAAAACCTATGAATGCACATCTCTTCAGTGCACTGACTGGACCTCAGTGCTGGGACAGTACAGATGAGCAGGTAAGTACATGAAGAAGTATTTATGTCTTCAATAACTGTCAATAACAAATAGTAACCAATGAGATTTCTCAAAATGTATTTTAAGATAAATTAAATCTGAGAAATAAGCAAATTCCAGGGGTTTCGAAGCTATGTTTCTTCTCCTGTCCTCATCAATGTGAAATAAAAAGCAAACTTAAACTTTTAATGTGTAGTCTTGTTCATAGTTCCTACATGTAGCAGAATATTTAATTTTATTAATAGTTACAGTGAGCACATACTTCCATTTTTAAAATTTTAACATATATATTTCACCATGTTTCCAGCCACCAGCATTTGTAAAGTTCAGATGGATTATGGCAGAGAACAAAGCATATTCCAATCTACTAAATTACTCACTTCAGTAGTCCGCTTGGCCACCCACTATAAGGAATAACTTTTTACTTGCATATGTTCAACCCCTTCCAGCTTGCTGGGCCCTCAACAGGATGATTTTGGAAAACAAAACCCCCTCACTTGCAAGGGACTGAAGACATGCCACTCTGTGGAGAGTGCATGGTGTGGGGTGCTACTGTGAAGGTGTGTCACAGGTGGCAAGTACCACTGCCACAGTTACCCTACAGCTCCTCGCTGAAGAGATTGACCTCACAGAACAAAAGAAAATCAGACAATGCTGAGCATACCTTACTCTGGTACTTTTTATTTCTTTGGTAAAGTGTTGAGAAGCAGGATTTCCTCATTCAGGCATTAGTGGGAATGGAGAGCAAGTAAAGGCTTTCCAGTTCTGGATCACACTTCAAAAGCTGGATCTTTTAAATACTAATTAAAGGCTAGAAGTTTCCTTCTACACTGTATCTACCCTTCGGAATGTAGCATTTGTATTTTAAAAAGTGTGCAAAACAATAGATTCGTTTCACTGGAAAGTAAAGCCCACCAAAATAATTTCCTGAAGAAAAATGGCATAATTCATCTAAAAACAAACAAACAAACAAAAACACTACCATATACAAACAAAAACTTTTCTAGATTAAATATTGAGCAGGGGGTCATTATTTGTAACCAAATTAAAAATTAAGCACTGGAAAGATACAACCTAAAAGAGCAAGGTCCTATATATAAACTACATCACTTGGGTTCATCTACAGACAATAAAAGCTTACCAGCTTCTGGTTGTCACTGATCTTCTCTTCCCTTGAACACCCTAACATACTGGCTTCTGCAAGAGTAGTTTCTGCAGTAGCAATGGGCAAAAGAAGTTCCAGGGGAACAAAATATTGCACAGTTGAGAAGTAACCACACAATCCACATATGATATAAATTCTGCCACTATCCTTTAATAACAATCTGTTTGAAATTCAATATTTCACTGCTATCAGACATCATATGTTAAAGGCTTTTTACAGTAAAACTAAAGCCTTGGAGTAACAAAAAACGACATCTACCTTACTTAATCTCCTTAACAGATAGTCCTGAATACATCAGGTGAAGTCGGACAAATTAAGTGTTTGCTTTCATTTTTAAATGTTACCAAAATTTGTTCTATTTTTTCACTTCCTCCATTTGGATGATTGAGATTCCTAAGACTCAAAGAAGATTGCTGGTTCCTGCTGTGTGTAGTTTGTCTGTGGGACTCAATTTCTACCCTTCTATCCTCTGTACATATAGGTGAGGGCCAGAGTAGTTTTAGGTAAAACAAACATGTTTCTACATTAACTAAGATTTTTGAGCTACTGTTAATACCAAAGTTTCATTGCTGTTGTCTGACATTAGAGGAAATGTCATAACAAGTTGATTATGCAGGATAAAAGTAACAAGCTGTCATGTACTGAGAAATAAAAGTTTCTGAATCAGAAAGGGACAGTTTCAAAAGGACACATGTATAGCTTATCAGAAGAAGAGGTATCAGAGCCTGCAATGAAGGGAGGAATATAATTCAAGAACTGCAAGGACTATGAAGCTAAGGATAAGTCAAGTCCTTTCTTCACCATGATTTTGAGGAGATCTAGAATTTTTTTAATTGAATACTTGTCTAGAATAATTTTTAAATAATTGATTTAAAATATAATATGAATTTCAGGCCTCAGATGAAAAGGTGACCTGTTATTTTATTAGGATTTACAAGACCCCAGTGTAATGCAAAAAAAAACCCAACAAAAAACTCCCAAAGCAAACAGAATACAACCATTTGCATGTATAAGCTCCTAAAAAAAATCTATTTTACAACAGTATAGAAATAATAGCTGCATTTTGGGAATGTACTTCCTGCATTTTCTTTCACCAGGGACACCTTTTTCCTGTCCCTTTAAACTCTCAATTCCTTCTTTTAGCAGCCACTGTGATAGAGCCCTACCTCTGAATGGCTGGGAAGAGTGCGGTGTGAGTAACTCTTTTCAGAAGCTGCCATCAATTCATCTTTAAGGAGAATCCTGAAGGAGCAGTTTGTGAGCTCTCCAGCTGGCATCTTCCTCCAAAGAGATCAATCACATTACCTCCTCGACATGTTCAACTTCAACCAGTCCAGGAAGCAAGAGACTCAAGTTTGTTTTAAAACCTGTCTCCAGCTCAGCAGTCTTGCAGGCCATTGCTACGCCACCTGGCCTGCTCATCAAACTATTTATCATTTCCATTAATGCTGCCTTTGTGCTGCACAGGAAGAATGCAAGCAAATGCACTTTGCAATAGGCTGAACACATGAACCTTTTTCTGTACGAAAACACTAATGCTCTTTAAAAGGCTACTCCTTATCTTCACCACATCAAAAATTTCAAAAACTAATAATATACTGCTTTGCAGAGCCACCAGAGAATAGCCTCTCTATTTTTAGCAAGTTGTTTCTTCTCACACCTCTCTGTACTCTTCTTCTTCCCTGACAGCCCCCTACCCAGTTTTTTTGGTTATATCTCAGAAAAATCTCATTGTGTATTGGGCTTTGAAAGGGGTATGGGTAGAAGGGAGGAGAACACTGGTTTATTGGCATTGATAGAATGTTTCGCATCAACTGGAACAATTCATTGCTGCAAAATAACTCACTGAGATTACCCGTGAACTCTAAAGCTTAGTTTTATCACTCTCACCTAAAAGAAAAACCCCTCTAGTGAAAGGATTACAAAGAAATTGCACTAGCTAGCAGGGGTTCTCAAACAGTGGGCTGTTCTGTGTTCTCTGTGCTGTTATATCTAATACAGCAACACCATTAAGAAAAGCACAGAGAAAATAGAGACAAAGGATAAAGACAGCTTGATGGACCTTTCATATTTATTAATATTAAGCTTTTTTACTGCATTAAAATCATTTCACTCAATTCCAGCAGTGTAAACCATCCTTAAAATGATCATCAGTTATATTTAATCCCATTAAGATACAGTAGCAATGGTATTTTTAATGGAAAAAGTTCTAAGATATGTAGTCCAGAAAAAAGAATTGTCTCCTCACTGCAAACATAATTAATGCAGCTCCTTGTTAGTAGTTTTAGAGTCCGACATTTTAGCAGGATTTTTCAATCTTGTAGGTGAAAGATTGGAAAGCAATCAGAATAGTACGTGTATGCATGTATATATTTTACAAATATTAATGCATCAGAGTCTGATGCCATCTGCAACTTGCAATATTTAAAATGTACTATGATTAGTGGCAATGACATGAAGAAGAGTTCAAAGATATCTAGCGTTTTGTTGACTTATTTTTCTGTTAAACTTGACTTCTACAAGGGAAACAATAGTACTGTATCAGTAAAAAGAAAGAAATGTGTCTAGTAAATGACTTCAAAAGAATTTTTGCCAAAGAAAATTCTATTTAACAAGCCCTTTGTCAAAAATATAGCTATTCTGCTTCAATTGTCTTTAGCTGAAAATTTAAAAATTAGATTCATGAGGGCAAGCCAATACACAAGAGTCACCCATGATAATAGTAGTATTTGCTCAAATGACTTCTGGAGGTGTATTTGTGCAACATAATTTCCTTTTGGGGGAAAAAATGCAGATGCATAAATGGTGCACAATGTCAAACTACCTATATCTATGCACTTATCTCCTTATCAAACCATACAGTAGTGACTACTCCCCAAACTCTTCCTCTGAGATACAGAAGAACTACTGTTTATAAATCAGAACAACCTTAGGCTATGTTGACATGTTCTGTCACATCCTAAAGAATTCATTCCAAGTTCCACATTGCCCATATGTGGTCTTTTGGCTATACAAACACATTTAAAGAGTTTACACTGCAGTAGTTTGTGCTTTAGAAAAATATAATTTGATCATCAAGTTGGGATTTTTGAGGAGAGGGACAGGAAAGGGTGGGGGGGTTAGTTAATATAGTTCTTTTGAGCATATCACTAACCAAAAGTTTTAGTCACCCTGAAAAGACAGTTCTGGACCACTGAGTATGAGAGGAAAAATAAAATTTACATTATTTCCTACTGAAAATATTTTCAAAAACTGTCTCTTGGATGGTAGCCATGCCAGTAATCAGAGAAAACTTTTCATTCCAGGTAGTTTTCTTCTACATTTGTTTTCCCAGATTGTGAAATAGAATAGAATCATAGAAACATTCAGTTTGGAAAAGACCTCCAAGATCATAGAGCCCAACCTTTGACCAAACACTACCATGCCAACTAAGCCATAGCACTAAGTGCCAAGTCCAGTCCCTTCCTTGAACACTTCCAGGAATGGTGACTCCACCATCTCCCTGGGCAGCCTGTTCCAATTCTTAATATCTGAGAAAAATACTTCCTTCTAAAACAAACAAAAAAATAGACAGAAGTATATTTTTAATTAGACACGTGTGTGCAGGTATGCATATGCATTTGAAATACAAACCTCATTATTGTGGAAGATTTAAAAGTGCCTAGACTAGGCCAGAAAAAACAAACAAACAATAAAAAAACCTCAAACCCTGATGCCCCTTCTTTTGGACTTAAAAAAATATAATTTTTAAATAATTACTTAGTACAGAAAAGCACAAGTGTTTAAAACTATATTCATGACTAATATTGAAGTTGCAATTACTTAAATGCCATATATAGAAGAGACTACCTTTAGGGTTAAAAAAAAAAAATCACTGAACAAGAAAACTATGGATCCAGGTTTAACTCCATAGACGGTCAAGATTTTTTTTTGATACTGTGCATATCACTTAATTTTTCTGTTTCTTGGGTCTTAGCATCAGAAATTTAAATGCATTGTACTGCTGTTTCAGCATAACCAGCTGTAACTGAAGAGCAAGGCAATAATCAGCTTTATTGTTTTCCTTAAATATGCTAAGCAAGCACATCAGAGCATGGGTGCGAACATCTTTCTTTTATAGTTGTAAATAGCCAATCCCAATTCACCTTATTTCCAGTAACAATTCTTTTCTAATAAAGGCTTTGCAGTACTGCAGTGGAAAAAAGCCCTCTACTTCATCCAACACAGTTCCACAAGAGAGAATCAATGTGCTACTAAAGTTCAGAGAAGGCCTTCAGTTCATGGAACAGTTTTGATCTTGAAGATCACCATACCAAGATGAAGAAAATTTTTTTCATGCCATCTAAGTACTTATCAGATAAAGCATACGGCAGTTAGAAAAAAATAAAAATAAAAACTCAGTCCTGTCCATCCTTTCCTCACCTTTGCATCTAACATGCGAAAATGTAAGAAAAAAATAACATAATTGAAGGAAATGCTGAAAGTTAAGACAACATTATGTCTTATTAAAATATTAGATTTGCCATGGTTTTCTAGTCTCCAGCTACATTTGACATTTATATATGTCAAATGCCCTATTATGATATGCCTGATTTGAAATGTTGTTATTCTGTTTTCTAAACATGTTTTTTTGAACATTTTCATAAAATTTTATCATTAATTCAGTATTATGATGGTGACAGCAATAAGAATTAACAGTCCTGGGCATTTCAAAATAATTATAATAATTGTATGAAATACGATCTCTCAAGTGCCTGATCTATGAGCAGCGCAGTTTAATGAGGGTGAAGAGGGGGAAAAAAGGGCTGTATTACAGTCAAAGGATAAAAGACTTTGTCAAAGATGTCAGAATCAATGGTAAAAGATGCAGTAGAACAAGTTAGCAATTCCTAGACATACCACAGAAGAATTACTAGTGTATCAAACTATACAAAGCTAAATAAAAAAACACTGTCTACTATAAATCAAAATTGACTTAGCTTGAAAAGACACATAAATTAACATACTCAGATGAAATTTCCACTAGCTTAGCACATTTATTCTTGGAAACAAAAGCAGTTATATTTTTGCTTAAAAAAAAAAAGAATTTCTAAGAGTGCAAGAGAAAAGATAACTCTATAATTGAAGCTGAAATGAATTAAGACAGTAATATTTGAACTGAGTGACTGCAGAGCAAGTCACAAAGGGACTGACATCACAACTGTATTTCACAGTGCTCCCCCAACCAGAGGACAAAATATGTAACACTGAAATAGGAGTAAAAGTGTACTTAAGTTTGGATAAATCTTAAATGTATGCCCCATACAAGATATGAAACTGATCTTTTCTCAGTTTTTCACTTAGCTGAGTAAAAAAACTCCTCTTTCATTTTTCACTTAGTTTTCCTCTCACATATTTCTGTATTTGGACATAATAAAAAAGTTTTCAGTCTTCATGAAAGAAACATTTATTTTGGTCTTGTGTTCCCAAGGCAATTTTCTGTAAGATTTAAATTTTTAAGTTTATTCAAACCCACAAATGCAAAACAATTTAAAGCACTATTTTGAATATGTTCATTGTTATAACTTATGGAAATATTACCTCCGCCTCAGTTAATAAATAAATAAAATTGATTTATTTATTTATTAAAAATTTATTTATTTTAAACCCATAGTTGTGTTTTTGTAATACTGAGTCTTGTTGCAGTAAGTCCAAATTCAATTACTGGCCAAAATATGGGTGAGGGCTGTAGTACAAGTTTTCCTGAAAGATAGGATAGAATCATGCATTTTGTTAACTTGCTAACATTTATTTTACTTTTCAAAAAATTAATGAAAA
This sequence comes from Corvus kubaryi, assembly GCF_017639235.1. Classification (NCBI taxonomy): domain Eukaryota; kingdom Metazoa; phylum Chordata; class Aves; order Passeriformes; family Corvidae; genus Corvus; species Corvus kubaryi. The sequence goes on along the minus strand of NW_024582091.1, from coordinate 21,965,574 downwards.
TCTGTAATAGAATTATTTTCAAAGAACAATTACAGGTCCATTTACCAAAAAAGAATAGAATTTAACTCTCTCTCTTCAGAAAACTAGCTAAAATAATTATTAACATTCAAACTGCATAAAGACTAAAAGTGTTTGAAAGTAAAATTTTAACTTTATAACATCCTCCACACTGCTGACATATTCATATAGCACTAGAAAAATATTTTTGAACTTTATTGAATAAATGGTGCAATAACTGTCTTAGTAAAGGAATACACCAACCAGCTACATCCAAATACCACAAACAGGTTTAGCACAGAACTACTAATTGCATTTTCACTTGAAACTACTGTGCACAGCACTTGAAACACTTTGTATTTAAAAGACACTATGGAATGTGTAATCAGCCAGGATAATATATCTTCATTGTCCAAATTATTAGTGCTATTAATTATGATAAGTTCATCAAATTTGAATTTATTAAAGAAAGCTTAAAAAATCTATTGTCTTCAATAAAAATATTTAATAAAAGTGTTACAATGCTGTAACCTCTCTGAACTGGTGACTGAAAAGATGTGGAACAGAACTACATGCCATTCCAGCTTATATGCATGGGAAGCTTCAAGTCCATTTTGTTCTCATCAGCAAACATACCCCTCCTTTAGATACTCGTTCCATCCATTCCACCAAAGCAACACAGAATAGTTATCAATTGATCATGCACGAGTTAGAAATGAACAAGCATAGTTTCATTTAACATTCTGTGCTAATACCACCCCACTCTCTATCTTTGATACGATTTACGTACAAATTCATTTATTTACAGAAAAGGTACCCACCTAGCCCTTCGTAAGCAACCAGTACTGCGAATTCTGCATCTGCTTCAAAGAACCAGAATGAATGCTAGCTAAAACTGCACAAGTCAAAACAGTATAAATATACAAAAGTACACACAGATGAAGCTTTCATCTGTACATAATATAAATATAAATCCAGTTTGAGGAATCACTGTCAGTGGAGTAACTTAATATTCATTTATAATTTAATGTTTCTGCACATTTGATAGAGACGTTAGCACCAGTGGTAGACAATAGTCCTGATACAGGCTTTGAAGGTCACCCTTACCTGTCCTTCTGTTCTGTCTAGGAAAAGCAGTTGGAAAACATTGATGTTGAAAAAAATTAAAGAATAAAAAAAAATAATAGTAAAAAACCCAACACCACCCAGAAGAAACACCAACAAACCACTCAACTCAGGAGGTGGATTTTCCATAGCCTTTCAAGGACACCAGTTATTTTTTTCTATCCTAAATGTTCCTAGCTGAATCCTTTCTGCTACAGTTTTAAAAAGATGTCTAACTATTCTCTAACATAAAGGATAGTTTCTTTGTTTCCTTTCGCAAGACCTTTTTGTCCACTTCCCCTACACTAAAGTAACACTCTTACAGTCTTCTCCTCCCAGGTCATATTTTCCTTAACCTTTCCTTTCCTTCTGATCTCAAGAACCCTCATCTTTGCAAAGAGCAATGTAATAAAATGTGATACTTTTTTTATGCAGATGAAATTTTAATTACCTGGCAATTTCTTACACATGAAATTCCAGGTCAGATACCTGGAAGCATTCAAAGTTATGCTTTCTTTCTCATAATGCCATTGTTGTCTTATCTACACTGTGACCAAGTCTTACGCTTGAGAGAGACCTATTAAAATATTTTAACACAAATTATATTCTCTAGAGTATTGTAACTGCTGAGAGTGCCACCTGCATATGTAATTTATATACTCTTCATACCAGAAAATGAACCTTGCAAGTCTATCTTTTCAGTAAGATGTAACCAATCTATTTACGTTTATTACTCTTTATTTGTATCCATTTGACAACACTTGAATGAAGTACTTATTGCCCTAATTTGCATATATGAAGGTCAACTTGAACAGTTTGGCTTTCTTAACTCAATATATATCACATCAACTGATTGTTCTCCTTGCCCACAAGGCACACTGACCTGGCAAAGGAGGAAGTTTTACATTATCTGCTCTTGATAAAAGAAACCTCTCAGTTTGCTCAAACTTAACACTTTGAGACATTTTTAGTGCTTACAAGTAAACAAGGGGTTTTTTTCCCCAGGAACAGAAGTTCAGTTAACTGGTGTATTTAAAAAAATAACAACCAAAAAAAACCCAAAAAAACCAACCCCCTCCCAAAAAAAAACACAAAACCAAACCAAAGTAAACAATACAAAGCAAAAAAAAAAAAACAACAAAACCAACAATAATAAAAACAAAACAAAACCAACAAAACAAAACCCAACAAACAAATTCATACTACAACTTACAACTTCATTCTACCCAATTTTAAGCAGGTTCCAAGTTAGGAAGGAAGTTATTTGGAGTAGGTGGATGATTTAGATGTTAATTAAACATAAGGAACCAGGGTAAGTGTACTTCAAATTCTGGACAAATATCAAAGTTGGGATGAACCTGAGCTTGCCTACCTTACCCAAACTCCTTGAACTTTGTCTACCATCCCTATGTTCTCAAAAGGTAATTATTAAAAGACTGAAGATCACTTCATTTTAAAGTTTTTCAAAAGTCTCTTGTTCCAATAATTTGAAAACTTAAGTCCCTTGATAATTGTTGCTTCTTTTTAATCAAGTTTGGTATTATTTACTCTTCATTTCAGAATCCAACTAATTCTGTTGGGAGAAATTACAGTTTTAACATTATTCACTTAATCATCATAGAATCATAGAATACTCTCAGCTGGAAGGGACCCACAATGATCATTGAAGTCCAACTCCTGGCCCTACACAGGACAACTCCAAGAATCTCACCACTTTCTTGAATTCTATTTAGTACATTTTGCTGCTTTGCACTTTCCTAATAATAAACCATTATTTTTCATTCCCAAGCATTGACTCACTATCAGAAATACCACAAGAACTTCTCATACATGTGCATTCAGAATTTTCAGTATTTAAAATGTCAACATACATTATAACCTCTTTCTAAGACTGTTGTAAGAGCTATGTCCTTCTGTACTTCCTTTCCCAGTAAACACCTAGTTTGATATATTTGTTGCTAGTAAAACACTGTCTTTGGCTAATTTTGTTAGATAATCCTAGAAGGAAGGGAAACAAAAGACTTTTCTGTTTATTTTTAACAGCTTAGTGATTGTTTCAAATCTTGGTCCACAGCAATGCAAATCACAACAATAATACTCTTTTGTGATTTCGTTCCTCTGTACCCAGCAGATGTCTCCTACGGTACTGTGGACTGAGCACCCCAGATTATTTTTAAGAAATCTCACCTTATTTCTGCCTGTCATCTATTATTCTTAAACAAACTTTGCCTTTCAAAACTATCAAAATTTCAAACCTGAAATATATTCTACTGCATGCCAGCCATGTCAGTTTATAAGTTTCCGTTATAGATCACAAAAATTTAAGTCTTGTCTTCTAAATTGGGGTGAAATGTACTGTTATTACAGCAGTTTCAAACCTTCACATACAGCATTCTCAGCTCTCATTCCTTTCCTCTCAGAACAGACCATCGTGTATAGATATGTTTATAAAGGAGAACAACTTTTCACGTAAATTGAGATGTTGCTTAATTCACTTATACAGAAGCAGAGACAACCAGGCCTTTTCAGACCAACACATTTTCTTTGTCTTCTCAGTTTCCAGTTCTCTCAAGTATCTTAAAGAACTTTTCTCATCTTTATAGTGCACTATGTATATTCTCCTTAAAAAGAAATTTCCTCCCTAGACAAAATTTACTTTGAATCACTTACAAGCTTTTTCTCCTTAATCCTTTAGCAATATTGCTCACCTGCCATCCCCCCACATCCATGTCACCCACAAGATATTTAATTCCCCTTAGTTTAAATTTATATTAACTGCAAAAGTAACTATCCTTCAGTAGTAGAAGTACAGGGTAAAAAAAAAGAGGAAAAAACCCAAACACAACAAACCACAAGACGTAAGATATCTGGAAATAAGCATGAAAAATGTAATAGAATAATTCATTTGGAAGAGACCTACAACCACCATCTTGTCCAACTGCATGACCAATTCAGGGCTGAACAAGTTAAAGCAAGTTAAGGTCATTGTCCAAATGCATCTTAAACACAGACAGGCTTGGGGACATCAACCACCTCTCTATGAAGTCTGTTACAGTGTTTGACCAACCTCTTAATAAATAAATATTTCCTAATTTCAAATCTGAACCTCCCCTGACACAGCTTTGAGCCATTCCCACATGCTCTGTCACTGGATATCAGGAAGAGAGACTAGCACCTCTCTCTCTCTTCTTCCCCTCTTCAGGAGGCTGCAGAGAGCAATGAAGTCGCCCCTCAATCTCTTTTTCTCCAAACTAGACAAGCCCAAAGTCCTCATAGGACACCATGCCTTCCAGCCCTTTCACCAGCTTTGCTGCTCTCCTCTGGACACATTCAAGTACCTTAATAATATTTTTAAATTGTGGGGCCAGAACTGCACACAAAATCAAGGTGAGGCCAAAATAACGCCAAATACAGCAGGAATTAGATAATGGGAATTTTAATACTGATCCCAAAAAAGAAATTGTCATTTTATTACAAACTAATGTGACCGGCATACCAGAGGGAAAATATCAACAAAATTACATCTTTCAACTTCCTTCATTTCAGTTAAAGAACAGGATTCAGTACTAAAGACCAACACAAAACATTTTTATTTCTGAAATAATTTCTTTCAGCTCTTACTTTGGCTTCTGTTCATAGATGTAACAGATTTTTGGTGTTTATACTCATTCACCCAAGACCAAAACAAAAGTTAATTAAGAAAAAATACCCAGAACCCTGTTTATATCAACTTGTTCTGTTGATATAGAAAAGCATCAATATATTGATATCTATACAAGTGCCACTATAATTGAAAAACACTGTCATCTAACTATTCATGGATGGTTTTTTTTAATTGTCTGAGAGTCACAAACTTATTTACAGTTTTTCTAGTCTGTTTTCTTTAGCACAGAGATTAGAATATGTACTTGAAATTAAGTTACTGTTTTGAGACCAATTAAATCCATTAGGACATGTAGCTGATGAACATATTGTCATTTTTCCACTTTTCTTTCCTAAAGACAATTGACTGTAGCAAATCTGTAAATCTGAAAGGACTTAATTAGTGTCCAGGGACAGTTTAGTGGCATTTAATTAACAGAGAGACCATAATTACTTTAAGGGGGAAAAAAGTAACCAGCCTCTCATTATATCCTGCTAGGAGGTTTTTTGGTTTTGGTTTGGGTTTTTTTGGTGGGAGGGGAGTTTGGTTGGGGTTTTTTGGGTTGCTGGGGGGTTTTTTGTTTCTTTATTTGCTTTTTAACATGAAATCCTACTTAAAAGGAATATACTTTTCCATTTAAAATTATTAAAGTAAGCAATATTTATCTTTTTTATGAAGAAAAGTGCTTTAGAGCCTCATTAAATTTTTTTTGCCTGTACAACAGATGGGCTATATTAAAAAAAAATCTTGAGAGAAAAAAAAAAAAAGAAATTTAATCATAGAAGGAAGCAGAATGTGGTCATTATTTAAGGCAAAAAAAAAATTAAAATGATAAAAATGAGTGCACTACTATTAAAACAGAGGTCCACAAAAAAAAAGACTCACACGTTTCTAATTCCCTGAAAGAGAAACTCATCAACTAGTGCCAAAATACCTACTCCATAAAATACTACAAGGGCAGAGGTTTTATTACAGTATTAAAACCTTTGTCCATTCTATGTTCATTTTTATTTCTGTTATCATATCCCCATTGTAAAAAACTGCATCTCTTCTTACCAAGACAAGGTAGAATTAACCTTTCTAGTTTATTCATCTACTTCATCTTAGTTGTACAATCTTGAGTCTTCCTTATTACACTGTACTCAACCTGATCTTTTCTCACTCCACTGTTATTGATCGTATCCCTCTAGAAGTTTCTCTGTATCTATTTCAGCATGGCACAACCTCTATTTTCTCCTGTGGCAAGTTATCTTGCATTCCTCATTACAGACTCCTGAACACAAGGCAGGTCTGACCAGCCCAGAACAACCCAGTATTCTGAGGCTCAGTCTGACATGAGGAGCAATAGCTGTAATACATAGATTCATCTTCTCTGACTTAGCCACTTCTGTTTCATAAAGCTTGGGGCAGGGTCTAGTTGCTACCCATAGTGCATTATAAACAACTTGTGTCTTTTCTCAAATTAAGAGTGAGATGTACAGCAACTCCTCTACTGAGAATACAGGGAGGATACTTAGATGAGGGACACAACACACTAATACCTATTCTTAGTAGTAATCTCTCAGACTATTACCAAGGGAGACTGGGATTCCAAATTTTCTCTCTTATTTCAAATTGGATTCTAAACAAGCACTGACTTCCCTGTACCACCTTCATACCACACAGTCTCAAATCAAATTAGATCCAGACCAAAAACAAATGTCTATTTCAAACATTTCACAGAACTATAAAATCATTTGGGTTGGAAGGAACCTTAAACATCATCTAGTTACAACCTGGTACCCACAGGCAGGGACATCTCATATTAATTTTTTGAAGGCAGCTACTCTGTGCATTAAAAAGCACAAAAAAACCAGTATGGAAGACTGCATCTACACTTACGTGGATCAGTCACATAAATGGCTTTCCTTCATACAAGATAGAAACCTGGGCAATTGCATAGAGCTGGACAAAATGGTGCTGTTCAGGGGCAGCTGAATTGTGCACTTGGAGTATTGGTCTCTAGCATACCTCTGGGCGAGACACTAGAGTTAACCTGGGCTTTTACTGGCTGCAGAGTGTCAAATAACCACACAGCTTTTACCATTTGTTTTTATTCTATAAGATATATACCGTACAGAAGGGATGTGGAACATGGACACATTTTTTTTTAGAATGCTTTGAAGCAGATGAGATATATCACCTTTATTATTGCAAATCTTTAACAATTCCTTAGAGAATTTATAAAACTGAGCCCTGATATTTAAAGATATAAAGAAATTTTTAGAAATAAAAGAAATTAAATAGATAAACAAATGTATGCATTCCCTCAGAGTCAACCTACAATCTTGCAGGACTTTGGCACATGGGCAAGCCCTCATAATTTATTGGAGAGCTATCCAGACCTAGTTTAGGCATGTTTTATACTTTTCTTCCTCTCTGTAACAAAAGTATGAACTCCCCTTGTATCCATGTTTACAATAGTAACAGAAATACATAAAGAAAATCTGAACCTCACAAAAAATATTCTTTTTAACAATTAAATTATCACTGAAGCTGCTATACCAATATATTATTGTCTTGATCAGGATGCCCTTTGGGGAATTGTCCATTCAGATAAAGGAAATCCATAGCTCTAAAATCATCATAAAATAAGGCTATATTATCATCCTAAACAACCTTTCGATAAAGGCATGTAAAGTGTGGGGGATTAAAAGAGAAACAAAGGAGAGGGAATTAAGAATTATATCCATCTTACATTATGGAATCACTGACCAAATGGAAGAAACAGACATAAACAGTGATAAATGCTTTGTCTTCACTGTCTTCATTTTAATAACTTGAGATTAAATCTTAAATGATACAAGTCATCCAACACAGTTTCGAAAATCTTAGCTGAAACATCATATTCAGCTCCGGTTCTAGACTCGCAACTGAATATTTTTCTTATCCTATAACAGGAGACAACCTCTTCCTCAGGTCAAGCAACTACTTCCTTTCAAAAGGTTCTTCTCCCCTGCCTCAAAACACACAAGGTTGCACTTGAACTCCAGCAGATATAAAATCCACTTCTTTAAGACTGACAGTTTCTCATAGCTAAGAGTTGTTCCTATATGTGCTTCAAAGGCAAGTGATGCTGTGGACTTCCCAGTAGTGTCATTTGCTCTTGAAGTCCTGGAATTATCCATAGGAGATACTACTAACAAAGAGAAGTTGACAGTCTTTAAAAAGTAGAGTTTAAATTCATTTACAGCAAACACCGGAAGAAAAGAGAGAGGATAACCTTTTTAAAACGGATTAATTTTTTCTGCCTCTTCAGACAGAAATAGATTTCAAGGAAAAAAATCATGTTGTAGATGGGATTACTGTTTATCCATGGGAACAACCAGAATCATAATATGAAGGGCCTGACTACTCCAGAAATAAATATAATTTTAAAACTAATATATCCTGGAATAATTCTTTATACTTTTTAAATAGACTAACTAACTCAATCTACTAATTCATTGTGAAATTTATTTAAAATTTGTTCTAAAATAGATTATGTTTGGAGGTTTTTCTCTCTTAAATATTAACAGTAATAACAAGTAGAACAAGAAAACAATATATACAAGAAATACTTCTTTTTCATCTTCATTCCCATTTCTCTTTATGTCCTGGCTTCAAAACATACTTTATGAGAACACATCTATCAAGGCTGTTAACGACATATCTCTGGATATGGAGAGACCATTAAACATGAAATTTTTTTTTTGGTTACTTTTTTTTGGACACTTTTTTTTTGGGCAGAAGAGAATTACTTAAAATTATTAAGCAAAGCAGTTTCAAAGTATTAAAACGTGAATTTTCTAACTGAATTAGCTGTTTTAAGAGGTAGCCTGTTCTTGAAAAAATAGTTCGCCTCTAAATGATTTTAATCAAGTTGAAGTATTTCCAATTTATGTAAAACTAAGTCAATAACTCTGTCACCACAACTCACTTTTTTCTATCATCATATGATTAAAATTTGAGGCTTTAACTTCCTTTCCTATTTCACAACAATAATACAAATTTTTTTTTTAAAGAGAGAGAGCAAAAATGAAACAAACTACATGTTGCTTATCTTAAGTCTATAAAGCTAAACTTTAAATCAAAAGTTTGATTACCTGAGACTTTTGGTAACATCAGCCAAAAAACTTCTAGTGAGGCAGCCTCTAAACTTCACTGCCTTGCATTTTTTTAAAAGGCATAAAGAAAAAATCAGTTATAAAGATTTTTATGTACTGTCTTCTCTGCTTCCTCCTCAATTTTTGGTAGCTATACATGTATCTTATCTGAGCTTGAACAGCAAGCGTTCTGTCCTGCTGTAGTAATCCTGTTTATCTAGCAGAGTTAGCCTTCCCTACAGGTAGCTTCATGTTGTTTCTTGATCTTATTTTTTTTATTTCAGATTTGGATAGATAGTAGCATCATGTAATGAGCACATCAACAACCTTCCAGTTCAATGAACCATGAGAAGAATTGGATGCTCACTATGCTCTTGTCCTGACAATGACAGATCAACCAGCATGGAAGAAGTTAGCAGCATTTCCAATGAGATTAAATATATCCTCTTTGGCCAAGACCCTTCCTCGTATCTTCCATTTTCCTCTTAACCGAGGTCTTCCTTCTGACCACCACTAGACCTCAAATGAAATTTCAGTTTTATAGCATTTTTCAAAGGTGCCACTGTCAAGGCAAGACAGAAGGGCAAAACAAATTTTAGGGTGACCAAGGGAAAGGTAATAAACTAGTATATTTCTGCTGGAAAGTCAGGAGCTCACTTTTAACTCTTGTAACTCATCTGCAAAACATGCCTCCAAACTTCCTTTTGTTCCAATTGCTAGGAGCTGAAACCAGGGTTCCTTCTTCCCTTCTACCTGAAAAAGCAGATACTAAAATTCCGAACAAATATGGCATCTGTTTTTGAACTCAACCAACAACAGAAGCAGCACCAGAATTTAGGTTTTCTATTTCACTGGGCACACTAGTGTATCTTTCAAGTTAATGTATTTTTCTTCCAAGTTTGAGTTTTAAGTAAAATCAAAAGACATAGCTGTTAGCAACTGTTAAGACACTGCAGAAAACACAGATAGAGTGTGACCAATTTATTGACAGCTGTGAGCTCAAACACACAGAATTTAGCAACTGAAGCATACTTATGAGAATACTTATGCTAATAAGTCCACATTATTTGTTATACACTGCCTCACCAGTAAAATTCTTGCAAATTAGTTAAGATTTCTTAAATTATGAAATATGAGTAGTGACACTCTTCCTCCCTCTCTTTGTGTGTCTGTGAATATATCTGCACACAGTCTAATACTTTGGCCTTACCAGTGCTGTCATCATAAACAACAGTAACTGTTTTCCACTTGAAGAACTGCACAAGGTCAAGGATGGCACGGCTGAGTGAAGAGAAATCCGGATAGAGGCTGACATAGAAGGAGTCCTTGTTGTCAGACACTTGATGTTTCCAGCGGGTCTGGATATGTGGAACTCCCAAAGCATTGCAGATGGATTGCACAGCATTAGCTGAGGAGCTATGAGATGGTCCGAAGATGGCTGCCACCCCAAGGGACAGCTGATCGCAGGCTGAAGAGGAGACAGAAGTCTGTCAATGATGAGAGGAAAAAAGGCAGTGTGCCAGAAGGTATTGCACAATTCACATTAAACAAAAGGCACTCCATGAAATATAACTGTCTTACTGACAGAGCTCCCTTCTAGTGTAACACTTTAACTTACACATTTCAACTTTGGAATACACTTCCAAGTTTTCACTTCAAACTGATGAATATCGACTTTTAACATCTAAATAGTGCTCAGCTATGTTTGAAAAAGCACTTCTGTCTCAGTAGAAGTCACAAAGGCGAGCAATTGTGTGTCTTTTAAAAAGCACTGATTAAAAAAAAGAGGTTTATGCTTAGCTGCATCTTACATTTGGAAAAGGGTCAAATAGGACAGTATCCTAATCTAGGTTGTTTAAATGTTAACTTCTTCCTCAATCAATCAACATTACTTCTACTGAGGTCCTAATTACTCAGAAATTTTACATGTGAAGTAACTTCTAGTTAATTATTAGGCACAGGGTTAATTTCATTGAAATGGACATTTGAATTTCTGTATCTGAAAGTAAGCATGTTGACTAGTACAGTTTAAGGACCAACATTTTCCCGAAAATTAAACTGCCATCTGTTAGTGAAAAAAATTCAGTGTCCCTTCTCAAAAACTGGAAATGCTCAGTTTTGATGTACTTGTACGAGTATATAAAACTGGCCCTGAGAGTCACTGACATGATACTGCTGTATTCAAGTGGTTCAGCTTCCTGTTCTTTGATGCAGGGTGGTCCTACCTAAATTGTTCATTAGCAGTCTCTGGTCTGTGTTATCTCCCACAGCATACTGCACTATCATCTTGTCGAATTTTGGTTAGGATATGCCAAAAAGAAGGCAGGAAAAAATAGTCAACAGTGAAGACCAGAGTTTTGTCCAATGCCCTGCTCCTATGTCATTCATTACCATAGGCATAACTTTTACGAGCATGCAGCTCTGAAAAACAGACTCTGTCTTCTAGGAAAACAACTCATTTGGTAGAGAGAAGTAATGAAAACCAAACTAGACATGAGTATTTGTATGGGGTTTGATTAATTCTGTTACTCCACCATCAATGCTCCTGACAGCTGAGGAAACAAGCAGTAGAAACACATCTTGCTGCATTGCTTTCCTCATCAATTCAAAATTAATTGTTTTGTTGTGCACATTCTTTTCAATTTGATGAAAATATTCCTAAGTTTTTCAAGTGCATTCCAGAAACTATGCTGGCACACCTTCTTATTGCTGCAGAACACCGGTGGTTTAAATAAACTTGTCAGACACACAGGATCTTCATTGCTATTCGGTGTGTTGCCTAAATGACTAGCTCAATAAAAAAACATTTATGCTAATATTGCCCTTCCTAAGAGTAATCAACAAGCTTTATGCAAATGTCAGTAAATGGGATCACTAACAACAGCAATAGCTACCAGATGGCTTTTCAATGGATTTTTTTTTCCTCTTTCTAAGATTTGAATAATGCTTTCACACGTGATTTAATATGGCACTAGCTGTATCAGACGCATACCAATTTTCCTAGCACATTGAGGGGTATTTTGTTGCATTTACATTATCCTTCACTAAAACAGTAGCTTGGAAATATCATCTTGCCTTCAGGTTGCTTTTTCATATAGTACCTTTAAAAATCCATTAATAAGTCATCTATATTCAACTTCAAAAGTATATGTTAATAAGAGGTCTAAACAGGCTATTTTTGATGCAGAGCCTGCCTGCTCACTAATGGACATGATAATGAACCACAAAAATGAGTCAAATGCTTAAACATCATTGTTAAAATTCTGCTTTGGATCCATCATAATAAAATGAACCATTTTGTGTTAACCTTTAGTCTTTGATTCTGAACTAAAGCACCTGTGAGCACAAATGCAGTTGTCTGTATTGTGAATTGATGATGCAAAAAGCTATTAGCACTGGAAGATTACACAGATTTTGATATACCCTGACCAGTTACAAATAAAGTGTTGCATTCTCATCCAAGATGCAAGTGGGAAAAAATAATATATGCAATCCATTCAATTTATCTAATCAATAGCATGTTGCCATTCTAACTTCAGCTATTATAGTCTATGTTGCTAAGAATTAGCAACATAATATTAGGGCTAGCAAACCCCAAGTGAAGGCTAAAAGTAGTTGCATTTTCTCAGGAAAGAGTTAAAGAATTAAAGAGCTTAGGAGAAATTTCTCTGCTCTCTACATCCTCCCTCAGGAATGGGGAGAAACTGCCCCATTAGATTTCACAAGTCAGCATGTGCAGGAGTCAGGACGCAGTTGAATTTGGAAGGTGAGAAGGCAAGGCAAATGAAAGAAACAGATTTAAGAATCAGCCCGTTATACACTGTTGGCTGAGATGGAAAGGAAAGAGTAGTCTCTCTCAAAACCTGCTTTAATCCATCATCCAAAATAACTCAAAGATACACTATTACAATAAGTATTTTTGCCTCTTTCTTCTACCATACACACTACCCTGCAAAGAAACCGTCTTGCTAAGCATAAATATTTTGTCTATAATTTTTCATAAATCAAAGCATCTTTCAATGACCACACTGTATTTCTATACAAATAAGGATACTCTCTTTTCATGCCTAACAAGTCTCTATATTTGAATTATTTGTCAAATAAGCAGATAAAACAGGTTAGCAAGATTAAGTCTGTTGATCTGTTATAGTAAAAGAGAAAAAAATTCCCCTTAAGTTCTAAACTGAATATTTAATCAGTATTAAATTCCACTTTTAAGACATCTTTCATGTACATTCATCATGACACAGGAGCTTTCCCTTATGTATAATTTCTAATGTTGTATCAAATGTTTTCACTCTTCTTAGCCCACTATAACACCAAAAATCCCTTATTGTATAAAGCTTCCTGTCTTCAGTGCTTGGTAGAGACATGTTGGGACCAGACCACTTGGCAAATTTAGGCTAAAAACCTGCCATAAGTAACACCAATTGGATGCTGGCCTTCAATTCTTTCACCCTTCTTATTTTCTCTTTACATATAACATCCATATGAAATTTGCTCTTCAATTTATAAAAATATGTTTTTAAAGAGCATTTAATACAATGCAAAATTCAGTCCTACTGAGTTTTGACAGGAAGCTTCATATTTTCTTCCATAAATACATACTGAACTTTTTGGTGTTTGCACTTTTTAGGATACAGCAATGATGCAGAAACTTGTCCCTGACTTAAATGTAAAGCAATCTGAAAATTTGGCTTTTTTTGAGAATCAAAGATTTTAAAATTTAAGAAAAGTATTCAAAATTATTTTAACTTTTAATTCTTCTGTAAACATATCATTTACATTTAGGAGAAAAGAGGTTAACTCAGACCGAGACATGTCCCTGATAGTGATAGGCTTAAGAATAGACTTAATATTAGGCTTAGTTTTATGCCATGCTGATATAAGCTGCACAAAATTACAACTACTACTTCCCTTTTGAAGTCCACGCATGATTAACTATATAAAGGCATTTGTGAAGATGTACTTAAAATGATTGAATGCTTAAAATTGAATCCCAGGTTCAGCAGAATTTGGGGGAACTTGGCATTTTGCTGGATAAAGTCTGGAGATAGTGTTTTCTCACTCCAAAGGAGCTGATCTCAGAAACATCCAAGTCACAATGTTCAGCAAAATTTATTTCAGATTTTAAATATTTAAGGCAATAGATTTTAGATAGGGTCAGTGGGAGCAAAAGTGGCAGTGTACTGTCAAACGGTTACCACTACAACCTTTAATAAAGCAGCTCTTTAATGTCAGCAGCAATAATGTCACAGTCTCATTGCACATGGCTTCATTGGATAGACATTTTTTCAGGTAAGTAAACTGAATCCTAGTTCTTCATTAAAAAAATTAATTATGCAAAAGGTTACCTTTTTTGGATGCTTCAAAACTGTCATAGAGATTTATCTTTTGTGTGTCGTATGTTAATGTGGTGTTTGGCAGAAGAGTTCTGTTTCTGTTGATTGTGTTCACAGCAAATCTGAAGGCTAATTCTTCTGCTCCCATTGGACCAGATTCCACACACTCAAAAATGCCTCCTGGTAGAGGGACAAAGACAAAAGAAAAAAAAATTAGTAAGCAAAAAGGGCATAAAATAACATCTTTAATCATCTTTTTGGAAAAGATCCATCAGCCTGAAATATTTAATTTAATAAACCTGATACAGTGTAACTCATGATTTTTATGAGCTTTGAGTCAGACAATAAATAAACCAGCAAAAATTAGGACTTACTTTGAAGAAACCCTGTTCGTTTTTTTCCATACAATACTCATTTTAGCATTGTGAATTGAAAAAATCTACCTTTATACATTAACCACAAAATTTAGAAGAAAAACAGGAGAGAGATGAAGGGTATTTAATTATTACATAGCTACTATTACTAAAGTTACTATTTTATACAGCTAAACTTGAAATGAATACATTTGCCCCTTTCAGATCTTTCACAACCTATGTGTGTGTGGCAGATGGAAAGGAGACTTCTGGATTCTGACTTTCAACTTATAATACATGAATAATGAATGACAGTTCACTGGAAAAAAAACATACAAAGGAGCATGGAGCTGGGATGCCTCAAATTGCCTCCAGAAATCAAAATTATATTTTAGCATGACTGTTCGATTGAACTGATAAATATGTTGAGCAAAAAGTTCAGATTTTGCTCTTTTGCCCTGAACTGCATGTAGATGCTAACTTCATTGTCAGTAAATACAGGAATCCTGCATAACCTCCATTCTGCAATGAAACCATCCCACATACGGCATGCTACCAATATATGTAGGATAAGCCCCAAGCAACAAAGAATTTCTAGAACTTCTGAGCCAACCTTAATCATAAATGAAACAAATATGTTTGTGACACAGTGCTGCACTTCAGCTTTTCTCATTGAGATATCATTGCCCATGGAATGTAAATTTATACATACTTTGGGGTAGTATAATTTATTCTTGGATCTGGAAAGGACAAGGGTATTGTGACAATAAACATAATTTGAAGATATGTCCTTACGATGGTGACATGGAATGCCTCTAAAATGACCAGCATCCTTACAGTCTCTTCAGCCCTCATGCTAACAGCCATCTGGCAATACTGAGGGACAGACAATGGCCATCGTCTCAGGATCACTAATTACAAGCCAAGCATTGTGCCTCTGAAAGAAATAATACTCATTCACTCTCTCCTACCTTGTATTTATTCATTTCCAATGTTGCCACTTGGACTTGAACTGCCCAAAAAAAATTTATTCAACACCGCTACTTTCCCAGAAAGAAGCTCTCAGAATCTGAATATCCAGCGACTGGATCAAACTGAATTTCAAAAACTGCAGTCAGTTTGTAAACAGTCTTGTGAGTAACCAAGCAGATAAACTGTTGGTAAAGCAAAAAGTTGTGTATTTAGTATTTACTGATAATATTAAATATAAAAGGCTTTTCATTTTGCAAATCTCCTGCCTCTTGCAACTCATTTCTCACTACAGAATTGAGGGTTTAACCTTTTTTTGCTGCGGATAAGCCTTTTAATTTCTGGCAAGAGCCATAGGAGCAGATGCTCATATAATACTACTTTAACAGCACAAGCCCTAACCACTGAGATAAGATGTTACTAATAATTATTTAAGCATTAGTCATTTCAAACTGGAAAAGAGGCAATGATGGGAAAGGCAGACTCTTAAGAAAAGATTAAAAATCTAGGGAAATCCAAACTGATTGAGCATAGAATATACACACACACACACACACACATATATATATATATATATATATATATATAAAATAATCAGTAACCAATATTTACAAAACTGGAGGACCTAAGAAACTTAGATAATTTTCAAGTAAATATATAAGCCTCATACAATTTAAAACTGAAAAGAATGACCATGTTTATTCACACAATAATGGAATATGAACATGAAAGGCAACCTACTGCTTTTGAAGTTAATGGGAGTGCTCTGTTCAGGGAAATATATTCTAATAGACAAGATTATGTGCTGCTAAGACTTATAGAATCTAAACATTGCCATTCAAATGGTGACATATAGGAGGATAGTATTTTGATTTGGGGAAAATATTTAAAAATTGTTGCAGGAATTTAAAAATTATTAGTAAATTATAAGTGTAGATATTCAGAGAAAATAAAAAGACATTTCCATAAACAAAATTAAAATTAAGATAGATTTCACAGGTTTTTCAAAGACATCTGAAGGGCAGTTATTCAAATATATTTGAATAAACCAGTATCATACAAACAATTACAAAAAAAATATTATATCCTGAGATAAAATGCCTCAATAAAAAGAAATAAACATTACAGTATCTTTCTCCTCCTGAAGTTTTTACAATGGAAGATTTCTTCCGTAATTTCAATGTGTCTGAAGCTCAAGACAATCTTCCTTCTTTATTCTTGCATTTTTCATTATTCTGATTTCTAAATCCTCGGGACAGGGACTTCCATGTCAAGAATGCAGGCACTACTTCCAGCATAAAAAAAATAAAAAATGAAATTTTATTTTGACCTTGCATATCTAGGTAACTCCTAATGTTAGTGGCAGTCCACCATATAGTAAGACAATTTTTTGAAGATGGTATATCCTGTGAGTGGCCATGATATGTAACTGCCCACACGCACCATTCAGTGGTTTCTTCCCTCACTCACTGACTTATTCTCCGTCCCTGTGATAGAAAAAACCAAACCTGGCATCATGTGATCTGTTTGTTTTGGCGTATATTTCCATTTCTAAGGAAAAGAGAAGTAGAATAACCTGTTTCTGTTGGTCTATGATTAGGATATTTTGCTCGGAGGAAAGAAAACATATCTTCTGCTCCTGAATGTTTTCATATTTTACACTAGGTAGACACTGAAATTAAAAATAAGAACCCTAGAGGAATATAAATTAGATCATATATTTGAAGTTTCCTGACTATTTTCTAACCTGTAAGTTGTAAGAAATCCACTAGGTTCCTTTAATTTCAGTTTAGTAAAATATATAGTAAAATATTTTGGATGCTGGCAGATTCACCTTAACCTTCACACTAAGAGACTCAAATCAACTGATTCTCAAAAGTGCTCCATGTCCTACTAATTTTCAAAATGTCTGAAAATGCCAGGTTCCTCAGTAGTGAATACAGCTTTGGCCAACCTGATACAGCACACAGGGCAGCACCATTGTTTAATTGAATGTCTAAACAGTTTAAATTGAACTCGCCCACTAAGCAGAGCAGGAGCTTAGACAGACACACGTCTGCGTTCTGAATATCAGAACATATTAAAAAAACAGTTCCTCATTCTCCAGATGGAGAAACCTTGTAAGTGTGCTTGGAAGTCTGTGTATTAGATGTTTCCAGGATGCTCAGCAAAGAGACACAAATGAGTTCAAGCCTTGACAAGAATGACAAGTTTTAAATTGTGCTTTTCCATTGCTGCATAAGAAATAGAAACTTATTCAGTAACTTTAAACTAACTATTTTGTTCCTATATTTGTTACTGAGTATGTATATAACAGCAAAAAAACCCCAACTTTGAGAATTTTAAAGACAATGTCACACAAATCCACTGGCTTAATACTGGGAGACAAGCCATTAATTACATCGCACTTTTTTAAAAAATGGAAAGGAAAATAAAATAATTGGCTTTCCAGTTCAGATATACTCAATTATGAAGGGATATTGGCATCCTGAAGCTGCCATAGCATATCCTGTCATGTTGCTCCCTCCCAAGCAGGCTGTTCTTTACTGCTGCTTTACTTTGTATTCAGGACAGCCTTATTAATAATCAAATTGAGGAATGCACGGCAAGCCTTCAGATAAGCAGACTGAAGAGTCATAAGTCTTGCCATTGGTATGTGGACAAGCAGCCAAACCAATTCCTATCTCTCTCTAACAGCTCAAAAAATGCAGGTGTTGGGATTTGGGGGTTTTTTAACAGAGTTTATAGACCCATGATAGGCAGAAACATTAGTTCTCAGACACAACCAGCAGCACATCCTGGAGGAATAGGCTGCAATTCCACTTCTACCTCAAAACAGAGAGAGAAAATGTAAAAGCAGTAAAAAAAATATATAAGTAAGTCTTAACTTGTTTCAGTGGTCTCATATGTGGCTTCTTCATTTACAGTGTTAATGATAAGGCAGTTTGTCTCTGCCCTATAATAGTGACACCAGGGAATATGGGATCACACATCTACAGCTCAATCTGCAGCCCATGAAGTTTTATAGGCTGTGTACAGTAGGTGACTGCTGTATAGATGAGCACTTCCAATTTTTACTGTCACAATAACCACTTAGATAAAGCTCACCCGATTTTTAGGATGGATCAACACCTGAAGAATCATAATGATGAGGAATATTTCAGACATACCAATCCAAGCCAGATAAGCAAGAGCAATTGAAAAATATTCTCTAAATACTGCATCTTTGAAGTGACGTCTGGGATAATTCAAATTTCCTGTTAAAGTTGATATGAAAGAACTGCTTTTAGTGTACCTGAAATCCACTAGGATTTTTCATTAGCTGTCTCTATTGAACAAAATATTTATATGACCAAGTTCTTTTACCATAACAAATAGGAAAAAGTCAATAATCAATGTAATACTGATATGATAACAGTTTCTTCAGAAACAAAAACCATTGGAAAAAAAAAATAGTAATATTTTACCGAAAAGGATATAATGTAGATGTCCTTACTATTTTCCAAGGAAACAGAAAATCTAAAATAGTTTATAATTATGCAAGTCCAAAAAAATTTGTCCTGAAATTGTTCAAATGAAAAAGTCTGCATTTTCCTTCAAAAAACTGTAGTAGAATTGACATTTGTTTTTTACAAGTCATCCTGGTTTTCCCCAGTTTTCAAATAATTTTCTTAAACACAAAATCCAGAGGAAAAAAAAGTCAGCTTGCTACATGTCTTGGCGAAAATTATTCCCCCCCAAAAAATGTTCCTGCTCTAAAGTACCTAATTTCACAAATAATAGGTTAACCCTCTGAATGATTCAATTTTCCATTTCTATTCCGCAACAGGGCCCCCTTGGAAGATCACCATCTTGTGTATTTTGTATTATCGCCTCCATGTAACATCTGACAAAACCCAGCAGAAAGTACAAAACTGCTTAACTGCACAAACCACTAGATAACTAAAAGTTCCAGAATAACTTATTAGGAAATCTCTGCTCCTCTTACATGTACAGAACTTTTGAAATAGTGTCATAGCATGAAACCTGAGCTACTGTTACCTACTTGAAAAAATCCTCATTCAAGCGAGCTTCAAAAGTATCCAAGTAGGACTCCAAACAAGCTAATAGCTTATCTGGCTAATATTAAATCAAAGAATTTCTCCTTTGTTTCTAGAACAGTCACAGTCACCTGTTTGTTTCATTAGAAATGAATGCTATCTAATTACAGCTGCAGGCTATTTTGCAGTCTGTGCCCTCTGAAAAATTAAACCCTTAAACATGTAACAGAAGGCCACATTACCTCAGATCATAATCTATCAAATCAGGCGAAATGAAGCTTACAGACTACTTGAAATTACTTAGTCTAAAATAACTGCTTTTAATAATATTGCAAATGTATGAACTATTCACACAAAATTAAAACTTCCATGGTTTTTAAATGTGGAACCAGGATACAAAAATTAAAAAATCATTCACACATAACATTTTTCACATTAACAAAGTTATGGAAAATGTAACATTAATCTTAATTTTATTTTTAACTGTGATTTCCTTGAATGGAGATATAAAATTAAGTTTCTTTTTTTCTAATATCAAACCAAGTGGATAGAGGTCTTGCACATACACACACTACTTATTAATAGCTATACATTTTTTAACATCAAGCCATATTATCAACATGCACCAATCTGCACAAATTTACTGACAGTTATGAAGATCTTTATTAATATGTTATAAAAACTAGCATCTGTCACATGTGACATGAACACTATTTTTTAATGATATACTAACTCTTTAAACATAGTAATGTAAACCTCTCTCTTAGGTAACATTAAAAATGGGACTGAGAGCCTGAAGAAAAATTGATATTAAAGCCCAATAATATTTCTTCCCATCATTTTACTTCGAAAGCGTACAAATATATTTAAATTTTAATACTAAATTTATATTAAGTTCTAAAGGAACTTTGAATCTAAGATAATTATGTTGCTCAGATCTAATCCTGATATGACAAACAGAAATCTCTTTTTTTTATTATTTCACATTCAGAAAACATGAACTCTCAGACAGGTTTTGTTTAATTAAATGGAAAATTTGGGAGAAAGGAGTAACTGCTATCTGTGATAAACAACTCTCAGACAGGTTTTGTTTAATTAAATGGAAAATTTGGGAGAAAGGAGTAACTGCTATCTGTGATAAACAACTTTTTAAAAAACTGTTTCAAGACAGAATGCAAGCAATTCTATCTGGTATTATACAATTAAAATATATGTTATATCTGACATGTTCCAATTTTGAAACTGGCCATTTGGTAATCAGAGCCAGTGATTGTGCAAGGAGGTACTACATGGAGAAGATAATAAGTCAAAAGCACATTACTGAGAGCTCAGAGGATGGTATTACACTACAGACATTTACAGAGACAGAACTGATGGCTTTTTGGAAGTGTGAATGGACTACACTTCTCCAACAGAGGTATAGCCAGAA
Organism: Corvus kubaryi; assembly: GCF_017639235.1. Classification (NCBI taxonomy): domain Eukaryota; kingdom Metazoa; phylum Chordata; class Aves; order Passeriformes; family Corvidae; genus Corvus; species Corvus kubaryi. The sequence goes on along the minus strand of NW_024582091.1, from coordinate 21,944,573 downwards.
GGCAGTGAAGAGGCTCATCCAAAACACCCAGTATCACTGACATGGCATGTGTGGTACTGCAAGGAGTGGACATGGTAGGTGCTGAGCTACAGTGACTGATCGAGGCTGCTGGCTGAAGGCATTTCGGCCCTAACCAAGTGTGCTATTCACTGTACTGATAATCCTCTTTCAGGTCCTGTTATGGATTTGAAAGCTATAGAGGCAGTTCAAAGAACTCCTTAAAGGTTGATAGCTTAAACTTGTGCTTCCTATAAATACAGAACAAAATTACATCTTAGCCATTTCTGTCTGGAACAGGATTTAAGAAATCGAATCACTTTCAGACAAGATGTTAAAAATTAATGAAAAATTTTCTTCTTTACAATGTTTTCCATAAAGTAATGTAGTTTATGGAATTATAGATTTAGAATAAAGTAATGTGAATCTGAACCATACCATGTTTTTATTACTTCTTTTCAAAATTGTATTGAAAGCTTTCTGAATCTCACAACAGGAAAAATTGAAAAGGATTACTTGACAAAGAAAATGCTGGTTATTTGATTTTGAAGCTGCTTTTATGTGGGTAAGGCACTGTGGAAAAAGACAGCACTCTTCAGCAGTAACCTTTATCCATTCTGAGTGCACATAGGGTTTGGAGGAAGGAAGCAGGATCTGGAATTTTAGGGGTTTACTTTAATTGCTACTGATTTCCTGCACTATATTGGACAAGAAGCTTTTCCTAAAAATAAATATTTCATCCCAAAACATCTCGACATTGCAATACAGGCACAATTATTGTAAAATCTAACATGTTTTGAAATAAGATACAATTTCTGTTAAAGGCATTCATGGAATCAGTGTATGAAGGCATGATCATGGGATCCTGCAAATTTTGCACTATAAAAACTATTAACTTCAGCATCTAAGTTATATTTGAATTGATATTTTAGTGTAGTTGCATGAAACTGACAACTTTAAGGCATGTCAAAATCCTTTTAGGATTTGAATTATCCACTAATTTAATAAAATAAAACTGTATCTTTTCTGATTGTGCAATAAAGAACAGGCTAAATAATCAGTCAATGTTAGGTTTATGTTGCTAATGTTAAATAACAAAAGATGGAGTTTGGTTTGTTTTTCTTAAATGTAAGGAAATAATAAGGAGTCATATGAGGACATAGTAACTGTGGATCTCATTTGAACAAAAGTTTCCTTACCTTATAAAACTGGTGAAAAATGTTTTAAAAGCTAAGTACATACAAATGATAAGTATCTTCAAAATTGTTTTAAATGTAACTGGAATTCTACCATCTTCAAGTCAGATGTGACAAACAACTCACATCAGAATCTTCCCTTTCATCAGCATGGTTCCAAATATGCTTAGAAAATAAATAAATAAAATACAGCTTTAAAAGATATTACTAGGCTGAAATACGCATTATATTTATAAAATACCTCTTTTGACAGCATCTCTATGACTGTCACTCCTCTCAGTCAGAATATCAATAGAGCACGAGTAAAGATGACAGATAAAATAACAATACCTGAACACATTCTTCTACAGTTTTAGAATCTACTATCCATAAGATTTCTTCCTACTTCAAGGGATGTACATTAGCTTTCTCTGACATGCTATGCAATGTATTACAGAATACACTTGATAATATCAATGTAATTATCACACTCACATAATAATTAGCCTCTCATGATTCACAGTAACAAAAGGAAACAAAATACTAAATTAAGTCTGACTACAAAAGTGGCCTCAGGAGATTTTACTAAAATGTGCTTTTCCTTACTTTGGGTAACAAAATGTTTTGAACTGCCTTAAAAAAACATGTTTGTTTCTTTACCTTTTTTTTTTCTAGAGACAGTCAATACCCAGATGAAAAGCTTCTAAGTATCCATGAAGAAAACTTTTTTCTCCAAAACTTCTTTAAATGAGATAATATGCAAACTTAAATGCCTAAATTTTACAGAAATAGTCTTACACTGGCCGTTATGAAAGTTTTATGTCTGCTTATAGGCTACTTGCTAGGCATTTACCATCTTCTAACTTTCCTACTTATAAGTCTAAAGATAAATCATAAACCATTTCATTTCATTCTAGAAAGAGTCATAAAATGTATTAAAACACTGACACAACCAGTCCTCTAACCTCATCATACAAACCATAGAAAAAGGCTAACAATATTGCATCAGGACAGGATTTCTATTTTCCATTATGCTGCATGCTATTTGTCTTCTTAAATGTTAGTTTGTGTCTGGAATCACATTTGAAAAGCCAAACCATACACAGACAGCGAACGAAATTGTATCCAGGTTTTCACTTGCTTTTAAAATAAAAGTGGCTCACTTATGAGAAATAAGTTAACATTAAAAAAGTAAATGTATTTTGAACTTAACTCCTACAATGTTGTGCTAAATAATACTAATATGTCCACATGCAAAAGCTGGAGAAAAATGTGGAGATTTTTTGTTTCAGTTTGGGTTTTTGTTCTGGGGGGTTTTTTTTCAGTTTTGCTTTAATAAGATAAAAGAGAGTAGGGACAGAATGTCAAATTTTACCACAATTTTTCAAGCAGAGTTTAGGAAAGCCACATATCTAATTTCTCCAAAGAAATTCACAGAGACCATGGTTAGACAGTTACCACAAATCACTTCAAAATTCCTGGAAAACAGAAGGGTTTTCAGGAACTAAAGACATCCAAGCAGGTAGAGATTATACTTCTTATACTGCATTATAAGAAGCTCATGCTTGGATCTCTCAACATATAAAGATTAAACAGAAAAGGGCTTAAACTTCATAAAAGTCAGAAGACTCTTAATTAGTAAAAGCTAAATGTGCAGCTTACATGGAAAGACAACTTCAACGAAATATACTGCTTGTGATTATGTGGGTTTTGGGTTTTTTTTTTTTTCAAAAGTCTTGTTAAAGCATTTGCCTATAAAACAGCAAACAAATTCCATTATACACAGTGTTCAGAACGATGTCCTACCCAGCAGGCAGCACACTTACACGCAACATAATTTTCGACTTTTACTGAAGATAGGCTGCCACACAGGAATTTTCAGTTTGCAAGATCTAAAAAAAAAAGAGCAAGCCTGAAATGATCATATATTTCTGTGTGCCTCTGCTAGTTATGAAAGAGGAGCCAGCCCATGATTTCTAGATTATTTGCTTCTTATCCAATCAATTTCTTGTAGAAAATGCTTAAATAGGAGGGAAATTCAGGGCCAGGACTCAGGTTTTCTTCCTGAGTAATCAACAGTCCCAGCCTTTAGCTTCCAACTTGCTTTCTTACTTAATTCTTTGATTCCTGCCACAATACCAGTGCACCTTAACAGACTGGTGTCATATGGTCAGGTCTCCTTCTGCTTGCCCTTTCTGGTTAGGTAATTTCTAATGCATCTTCAACATCAAATATCAGCATGTGCTAGCCAGGAGTACCTTCAGGGTCAAATCCCAGTTATCCAGATAATTTGACTCATTCTGCTAAGACCAAGCAGATAATTTAAAGGAAAAAACCAAACAGTGCAAGATCTAGAAAATGAGTATCACAAAATACGCAATTTTTTTCTATAGGAAAAGAAAACTAAACGAATTCTCACACTTGAGCCTATATAAATCCTGAAAATAAATAAGGTCCTTTTCCTCTTTCCAAAAATATAAAGGAACAAAAACTTTCTTAAAATTATTCACAAAAGCTTGAAATTGCAAAACATTGTAAAAAATCCATTTCATTCTTAAAATAAGAACACTCAATGTCATGACTTTGGACATTAAAGAAAGCCAATAAAAAGTTCATTTGCAGTCACAAAAGACTAAAATGTGAATCCTGCAAATGGATAAACAAAAAAAAAGCCTGACCTATGGCCTACCAAATGCTGTGACCACCATTAAAGTAAGTGAAATTTTAGTATCTGGATCCCTGTGCAGAATCTTCTTCAGAAATTAAATATTTAAATAGTTATCACCAGCTTTAGGATGACTTTTTTTATTTTAGTGCTTAATATTCAAATGTTTAGGAGTTTGTAGATACTTAAGTGATTTTAGCAAGTTCAAAAACTGTATTTTCATATTTTTCTTCCTTCTCTCAAGAATTCCGCGCATAGCATCATTCAGTAACCTGAAACATTTCTTATTTTCTAATTTATTCAAGGGGAAAAAAAAAAGGACCTAAAAACCTATCTAGACTGTATATAAAAAAATATACATATGTATGTATATATGCACACATATACATCTGTGTAACAAATGCAGAGCATCGATATCATTCTATGAGTGGTATGAACTATAAATATGAACAATCCCTATTTTTATGCTTGTATAAAGTGAGAAAAAAAAATTTCAGTTATTTTTATATTTCAGGAAAATGCTTTCCAATCTTTCGTTTGCTGCATCATGTTTGCCTTACTTAGTAGTAATTCATTACTACTTCCTACTGCTGCTGTATTACAATGTATTAACTGGAACTGTTTATTGTTTCCATTTTGCCCTTAGACCTATTGAAACATAGATTTTCTTCAGTACTGCTTGAGGGATTTTTGCTTCTTTTCAAGGTGTTTTCTGACTGTATTACAATTGAACAGTTGGAAATCACTGCTATGGAAATGCTATGAAATTCCAGGAAAATTTATAATAGTCATAAAAGATTAAAAACAACAACAACAACAAAAGAAAACCCTTCAAAATCAGACTGATGGATGAGTTTTAAATGTGACAAATGCAGTTAAAATAACTAATGTTTCTCTTCAGTACTCAAATGTTCCGTTTCCAAAACTGTTTACATTAGAGAGTTGCTTAGAAATTAAGTCGTTATCTTTTCATCTTAGCAACAACCTCATCAAAATCACTTTTGCCAAAAGTACTACTACCCTGATTAAAGTATGGTGTGTGCTACTATGAGCATAAGGCTTAGATACTTAGAAGCAATTTTCAGAAGACCAAGGTGGGTTATTGAATGTTATTTAGAAAAATCATCACTATTTCTGTACGAACTTGGGTTGGAAAAATGGATATTTTTGTGTTGTCTCAATAATTACCTTTTTGAGTTTCTGCTGCTAAATTGAGCAGATTTAATTTTAAAGTTTTAAAAATGCATCGGTTCAGATTTCTTGAACTTGTCTATTTCCTAAGTCACAGCAACAGTGAAGCTTACTCATTTTGTAATGTGGCCCAGACAATTAAAACCTCAGTATGACTAATGCAAACAAGCTTAGCAGAAGAAATTTAGACAAGGCTCTCCACAAAATGACTGAAATTTACTGTATCAATTCCATAAATAAAAGAAATACAAATTTAAATTCTCTTCTAAATATTAATAACAAATGAACAAGTTTTGCCACAGATACATATTTCTAAAGTAATTTAATGTGATAAGTATCAATAAAAAATGTGTCAATGTATATGAAGTTTGAGTGCTTCAGAAACTAATGATTTATGGCACTCTCCTGCGAAGAACAGATTCCAGCAGGCCCTTGAAGTAAAGAAGCAAAAATGTTAAATGAGGGTCAGTTTCAGTATGCTGCATATCACAGATACTGAGTCACATCTCCAGTGATAAACCAGCAGTGTTTAATTCACAGCCTGCAGTATTATTATTGGAGGGTCTGGGGGAAAGTGTCATACACAAGCAGAAGGTAAAAATACTTGATCTGAAGTACAGAGATACTGAGTACCTTACACTCCTCTCTCATTTGCAATAAATTTGACTGTCACTTGTATTTCTAAATAATTACCCAATTAATCTTTTCCATGAGAGGGAAGGTGTTTATATTCCTAATGATTGAAATGCAATCTAGATGTGCAAATGATTCTTCCACAGGATATACCTTTACTCTGTTTCCATCTATATCTCGAAATTCAGAACTAGTTGTATCCAGAGTTTGGGTTTAGATTGATCTTCAATTATGAGCAGATATTTTGTTTTATTAAGAATATAGATGTTAAGAAGTTATTTGCTAATATGATAATTATGCTCTAAAATGTTGTTCCCTAATTTGATGATTACATTTTAATTACTGAATTAGAAACCTCTTGAGAAAAATGAAAAGCTGTTTTGGCAAAAAAGTTATGCAGCCTACCTTATCTGAACCCTGTATTTGGATTAAATATTTACTATTATCTTATACAAAGCAACTCTTCCTTTTTATTCCCTCTTCGTTATATTTTTCTAGTGCATGGCCAAACACATACATCTTTAACCAGAATACCATAATCCATGACCAGAGTATTTGCTTTCCTTTTTTAATTTACAATTATATACTTAAAAAAAAAATTCTAAAATGCTTTAAACTACTTTGACCACAATGAAGGCTTGTATTTGTAACAGAAGACTAGGCAGTATCATGAAATTACACAGAATATTCTGAGTTGAAATGACCCATGATAATCATTGAGTCCAACTTTTAAGTGAATGGCCTATACAAAGATTGAACCCACAGCCTTGGCCTAATTAGCACCTTGCTCCAACCAATTGAGCTAATCTCAGTGGCCATGTTTTTCTTCTAATTTACATGGTTCAAACAGAAATTATTTTTTTCATTCAGTACAATCAGTGTCTTCCCATGCTGAGGTGTTTTTTTCTTCTTTCTCCAAGCACATCCACAGAGAACACAAGTTTTTTAAAAGGAAAAAGATGTTCCATGAATTATAGGTATCATATAAAATGTGGTCTCAAGCAATCTATGTCTTACAACCGTATTTGTCAGTGTCTAATGAAAAATAGTGCCTTCACTGATGATCATTCTGGTTTAGGCATATGAACATATAGATATGAATATCTAGCCACCTTTTTCACAAATCTTACTTTCACAACGTCTGATTTCAGGTATTCAAGGAAGGAAGCATACTTAGAAAAGAGGTAGGATATTGACAGAATCATTCCAGCTATTTCCATTAGGAAAACAGTCTAAATATCAGCAATGAAACAGGAGAGAAAGGGTTTAAAACAGTAAACTGAAAGATAAATTCTGTAATAGTGTATAAGGTGGAAGCTTTACTTTCATGACAGTATCTTCCACATTGCACATAATTTTAATCCCCTCCACAGAGGAAGGGGGTATGGGCAGGGCAGGGAGGGAACGACTGAAGTTCAAGATTTAGACAGTTATGTGTAGAGGCCAAGAGATGTGGAAGCCAATAGATGCAGAATCCAATAGGTGTGCCAGCAGGACCAGTTCCCATTGCACACATTTGACCTGGGAGAACAGCTGACCTGAGCACAGTCAATACATATGCTCACATATGGGCTACCTGACCTTGTTGAACTTACCCCTCCTGGCCTCTGGCACAGAAAAGGAATGTATCTTTCCCAGGTCTCATGTCTTATCTACACAGGAGTCTCTAAAATGCAAATAGATCTCAAATTAAATCAGTCCTTTGCAGCTTATCAGTTTGCCCATTTTATCTGCTGACTTCCTTTGACTAAAAGGAGAGTTTGGGTACTTGGCACCCATGTGTATCTGAACCATGAGCCAAATCCTGCTCATTTCAAAAGTTAAGTAATATATCTAGGAAAGGTAAAGAGGATGGCAACAAATTGTATGATGAATTTCACATAAGGAGTGAACAGGAAAATATAATTCAACCTGGTAAAGAGAGAGCTTGGAGAAAGGTAGAATTCTGCAAAAACCTATATGTCATGCAGATGGTGGGTACAGTTTTCTTATTCGCTGTTTCTTCACTCACAAGAACTAGAGGGCCTTACTTGATGAAAGTGATAAAGTATTCAGTGCTAATTGCCACTTTTTTTGCAGAGGTATGAATTGGAGAAAACAAACAAGAAGGAGATTTCAGTGCTGCAGACAGTGGAAATAGGTTGCCATCACCTAAGGTAGCTTCAAATCCAGTAGCATCACAAGATATATATGTCTTATTTCTGGAGTTGGGGAATTTTTCTTCTTTCTGATGGTGTGAACTTGTGATATCTGCAGTAGACAACTTTATGTAGTACAGGTGGTTTGTATGCTGAGAGAGAATCTCTCTGAATTTGGTATTTAAATTTCTCCATTTCGTGTTTATTGTGAAAAGACATATTTGCTCACTAGTTATACAGTTTGTATAAAATATTTAGTATTTCTCAAGCACAGCTGACAGATAAAGGTCCTAATAAATTTACCTTCAGTGCCACAGAGTACAACTGAAATATGTTATTAAAATTTATGGAACAAAAAGGTCAGAGAAAATTATATCTAATATTTTGGTGGTCAAAACACAGCTACATTTTTTACATTTCTAGACCTCTAACACAATTCTCCTATATCAAAGAGGAACATGATTAACCTTCATTTTTTTTCCATTTAGCTCTTTATATTACCATGAGCTTTGCTGTTTTGAAGCACCCTTTTTGCCTATCTTTTTAAAATATTGAAAAACTTTAAATAATTTTTATATTTGAAAAAAGAAACAGATTATTGATGTTAAAAAGATCTCATTACTAATTTTTACTTACAGTGTAACTTTTGGGTAGCACTTCAGACCAAAAACAATCAGCTTTTTGAGTAGTAAACTCTTATGCAACTGTTGGTCATGTAACACAAGTAAAGCCTCAATGATAATTATGAGCCAAAGGGTTAGTTATGTTGCATGGGTTTCATAGAGTTTTTTTAATCATCTTTTATGTTTGGTTTGTTTTTTATTCTTGACTTCATCAGCCCAGCAATTCAAGTTTATTTGCAGTCATAGTTAAAATTTTAATGCTGAATTGGAAAGACAAATTTTAAGGAGACAAAAAGCAAGATTCAGTTGTCCAAAAACAGGTATCTACCACCTTTCCTGACTGTCTTAGGGTGCAACCTATTGAGGCTGGCAGGCATGGCAAAGGATTCAATGGAGTTGCAAGTGCTTTTTTAACTGTGGCTGGAGGCAATATATCTCATAGCACCCACATTATAGCAGCTGAATCCTATTCACTGAGTTGGATTCAATTTCACCTACAATTAGTTTTCTTTAAGATGGATGTCGCTTCTGAGTTTGTTGTTGTAAGCAGCCTTTATAATCTTCCTGAAAATGAGATTAATTGTATGCTGAAAGTGCTATTCAAAAGAGGTCAGATTTCCCTGCTGCTCCTTGTTGAACACACATATCCAGCATTCCTAAATACTCTTGCACAATCCTCAATGACTTCCTGCAGGTGAACCTCATTAACTGTTTTTCACTTAGAGAAAAATTAAAATCTTATTTCAGCAGCCCTTCTGAAGATGATACACAAAACAGATGCATACAAAGAGATATTAGTCACTTTCAGCTATGCCAACCTGCTTTAAAAAAACACTTTAAAAAACCAAAATATAAATTTTGTCTGGATTTGTTACTTTTCACACATTTCAAAAAACTAAGGCATCAGTGTTTGGCAATGACTGCTCAAATAATTAACAGGAAACAGGTTACATAGAAGTAGTGACCTTCTGATCCAGCTAAACAGAATTTCCTCCCTGAACTAGAAATTAATTTTCATTAAGCCAATACATACCCATTGATAAAAAATAAAATTAGTCTTATACGTATGAAAATAATTTTCTGGGTTACCTTTTGGAGGTATGCTGAAAATATCTGTAAAGATAGAATTTGCCCACTAAAGGTTTACAGAGTATTCAGAACAAACATGTACAAAATTCATCCTACTGCTGAAGGGTCAGACTGTTGAAGCTAGTATGATAGTTCCCACTATAGTAAAAAAGGCACATGCAGAGACTGATTCAAAATAAATAGGCTGGAAGGCTCTTGGAATCTGTCCTTTTTCTTCCTGCTCATTACAGAGCCCAGATAAGATAAATCAAAGACTGTCCTTCAAGCCTCTTACTTGTTTGTTCTTCTCCGAGTGTATGTATCTAACGTGTGGGAGATAAATGCACATGAGCCAGTAACAGTATGAGGTCCTACAGCAAGAGCTTTATGAGCTGTACTCTCACACATTCATAATTACTTTTGTATTTACACACCAATGTGCTTATATCTTATTCTTTACCAGTTTCCCTTTGTTACCACGTTGCTACTGAACGTCATATTTATTCTCTTTTTACGGAATACTGTTTAAGTTATTACTGTGGTTTAATTATTTAGTGTTAACGGCATTTTGAAACAAACAGCCATCATAAAACATCCTTGGTCTTTTACAGGGATTCTGTTTTATAGGCCTTTTTCCCCAAATAATCAAAAATTAAATATTCCATGCAGTGATTTTCTCCATGAATAGTATGTTGGAAAATGTGCTCACAAATTATAGCTTTCCATACCCACTCAGTAGCAGGGATTTCTTTAGAAATGACACAAGCAGAAGCATATCACTCTACAGCAAAAATAACCCCCACAGGATTAAGTTGTCATATATATAAAGATATCATGGAAATTAGATTTAAATAACATTGTCTTAAATTATTAGCTTGTCATTGTTAGTGACCACATTTGAGAAAAACAGGTTTTCTAGCCTTTCACATTGATTTATGTAAACCACTAGCCTCAGTGTCTTTAAAATTCAATTCAAATCTGTAATGAGTCAGACCTGTGGAAAGGCCTGTTCAGAATGAACAGTGACAACTTAGTTGAAATGCTGCTCATGCCATGGAAACAATGAAGTGTGACACTTTGTCTTTTACATCTGGCACAGGTTTACTGGGAGAGAAGAGTCATTTATTCTGTTTTCCAGAAAGGCAGCAATACGGATAGGAGAATGCAAACTATTTATTTGGCTTTTTCACAGGTGTATTAAGCTGTTTTTTGATTTGGTACCTTGAATATTCACTCTTTTCTTAGCTTTTACTGCATTGAAGTCTATACATAGCCCCCTCTGAAAAGCTTCTATGACATTTAAGATACTTCTTATAAACATTTTTCCTTCTGTTGAAGTCTGTCTCCAAAATACCTTTCAGTTTGCCTGTGTTATTTATCCATGAATACAAGAAACCAGAAGCATGTATAGAAAACAAGACAAATGTTTCAAAAAGTTCAAGGACCAGTTATATAAATTGATCTAGAGTAAACAATTGTGCATTATTATTTCTTTTAAATATAACTTAATAGTAACAGGAAATTGCATATACATTTTGCTCATGCTGATTTTTTAATAAAATATCCTTGGGCCAAAATTTTATTCATTCACTTTCCAGAAAGATTTTAATCTCTGACTCAGATTTCCTCAAGCCTAATATGGTTTTTAATATGGTGCTGATTTCTAAAGTAATGCAGAGCTCTAGAAGTTCAAATTTCTCCTTAATAAGGAGTAATTTAAAGGATTAGCTTGCATTATCTTGCATAATGAATTTTCACACCTTAGATTAAAAGACTGTTTTCAAAACATGCAAGGGCCTAAAGTCAGATTCTACTCTTAGCTCCATGATATAACTTCTCATTAGACATGGGGCAATATAGGTACATCTACTCAATTATTTCAAATCAGCAAGGTAATGAAGTGAAATAATTTAAGAGCACATGTGGAATGTAATATTGTTCATGTTAGAGAAAATATGCAGGCAGTGTACTGCAAAAGTAATCCAAAAATGTATAACCAAACCATTGATGCAAATCAAACAGGAATATTAATTCATCAGCTGGTCACAAAAGCCTAAAATAAGAGCGTTGCTCCAATTCTCATTTCTGCAAGGTGTTTCTGGATCCCCCAGAAAAAACCATAACTTGATAATTTTGAATGTATGGATCTTCAGAAGCAAAAAAAGGATTAAATAAATGTATTCTAAACATGTTTGAAGCCAATTCCCCATTCTGAATGGCTCAGCTCAAAGGTCTTATGCTCCAGGCTACAATTGCTTGTTGATTGTGCCTTGTAGATGGCTTTAGCAAACGACAGGCAACTGTAATCGGGAAGGACTCTAATCAGACAGACAGTTACACACATGTTATCCCTTATGCATGCCATTGTAGGAAATAACTGCATCTGGCATTAGAGAAACCTTCAAATAGTATCTCTTAAAGACTTGATCAGCTATTCAGTTGCATATAAACAAAAATAGAGTCATTTAGGCTTCGGTACTATTTTATTGTATACTTAGTTTTGCAAAGTACAGATTTGACATCTGTAAGATTTGCTATTTTGAGCAAATAATGCTACATTTTAAAAAAATATTTTGGTTGAAATTACATCTCAGACTTATACATTTCCACTTTCCCTAAAGTTATTTTACACATATTATACTTATGTCAACTTATGTCCTTTAACAAAAGGCTTAACCAAATAGGAGTTTCAAATTGAAATTTCAAAATATTCATGTCTTCTTAAATTTGGTATGTAGTAGCCTAAGATTAGACTGTTCTTTCCCACTGTTCAATGCTGCCAACAAAAACTGGGAAACCCACAGATTTTTCAAATTTTCTAACTGAAAATCAAAGCACTTGAAAGCTTAGAAGTGAAACAACTGAACATGCTTGTTCCATCATTTACTGGGTTTGGCTGGGATGGAGTTAATTATTTTCACAGCAGCCTGTAGGGTGTTTTGTTTTAGGTTTTTGGCTAAAACAGTGTTGATAACACATCAACATTTTTGGTATTGCTTAACAGAGTTTTCACAGTGTCAAGGCCTTCTTTGTTTCTCACTTCACCCCAGCAAGAAGGCTGGCATAGGGCAAGCAGCTGGGAGGGGACAAAGCCAGGACAACTCACCTAACCTGACCAAACCAGCATTTCAAAGCACCTAATATCATGCTCAGCATGACACCAACTAGGGATGGAGTTCTTCCAAAGTACTTATTGCATGGGAATTGGTTCGGCATTGGCCTACTGCTGGTGAGGGATTTCCTTTTAATTTTTTTCTTTCTCACCTTTTTAGTTATTTTTCTTTACTTTTGCCATTCCAACTCTCTCTGAAGAATCTTTGAAGGGTTTGGTTTGACGGGCGTGTATTTGTCCTTAAAATCAGCCGCATAGGGTTTGATTGCAACCCAGTGCTTCAAGGTGATAATTGCAAATTACAAGTATTTTTCTTGGTTTCAAATGCATAGCATCTAGAACCATTGTATTCCATTGATGCACAGATTAGATTATGCTGTATATTCCCTGTGGCTTTGTGCTAATTAAATAAACTATTGCATTTTAATTTTTATTATAATTGAGAAATAAATTGTCCTAATACCTACAGTGAACTGAAAAATTTATATGATTGATAGCCTAAACACTGATAAAATAAATAAATTTAAGGTTAGATTACCTGGTAAAAAATAACTCCAAATATCATAACTGATGATCTTCCTTCATTTCCACCTAAGTTGTTCCATGGCACTCCCTTTGTTTTCTTTTAGTAGTTTATTAGCGTCTCTGTTTCCCATACATTGACATTCCCTTGCCAAAGTAAGTTGCCGATATTCACCAATATCTTTGTCAGTGTATCTGAAAATTATTTTAAGAACTGACCGTTTGATCCTAAAGCCTAGATGATATTTGCTCAATCTTTTGGGAAATGAAGAGCTAATTAACCAATTAATTATTTTACAATTCTGAAATCCCAAATGAAAGAAAGGATTTAGAAATTTAGAAGAAAAAAGCAGACCGACCCAAAACTAGTCAAAATCTTTATCGACTTTTCATACCTCACATTTGTGAAGTTTGAAAAATCTACAGTGCTACATGCCAGAGTTGAAGCATCAGGTCAAAGCCTGCAGGGGTATATGGCTGTCAGAAGAATCCGACACTGTGTGCAAAACTAAATGCTTAAGAAGAGAGCAAAGGGTAGGTAGGAGAAAATTAAGCCCAGGAAGACTTGAAAAGCTTCAAAATAGCAAACAGGAAAGTCAAGAATAACTGCAAAACTCATGATTTTGCAATTGTAGTGTAGTATTTTCAAAAACTCTCAGAGCATGTTCTTTTTTGCTTGAGTGCATGGGATTTGCCTCTCAGCTGTGAATGAAGAAACAACCATGAAGGTTGGTTTGTTTGGTTGGTGGGTTAAAAAACATTCTAGTAATACCCAAGGCCAAATACCTGAACTCAGAGTCACAAAGAGAAGGGATTTCCTTCAAACACATACATTCATTTTAATTTCTCTGTCTCACTCAACTATTGAAATTTTTTAAACTTGAAATCTGAATGTTTACCTCTAATGGACAGATAATTGTTGCCAATTGAACCTCTACTAGCTGCTTGCCTCTCTTGGTATCTCACTGCATTAAATCCCTCCACCTCTGTCCCAAAACTCCCACCTCAAAAGCTCCACTCCCATCTGCATCCCAATCTTTCTCACCTTACTCCTCACTTAGAGTATCCAGCATGCATCTTCTAGAGCCAGAGATGATAGCTGCAAGTTTCTCAATAGCTGTGGAACCTTTTTCATATATTTACTTCATTATTCTAAGCTCTTAAAACATGCATCAACTATTGAAGAATGAGTTATTCTTGGGAAAAATAAGTTACATACCATGGCAGCAGACTACTGTTCATTAGCAAAGATTTATCCTCTCTGCCTAGATCATATTTTCCAGAAACAGTGAAAAACATTTATTTCAGGTAGTAGTCAATTAGCTTTTGTACATGCTACAGATTCAGATCTCAAATTTGCAGAGAAGTCAGCATCTCCTGCTCTCACTTTCTCTTGTATGATTGATAGATATTACCTTGGGGGTACTCGGGTTTTGCGTTATTTTCTTAACAATCAGATCCATACTTTATTATCACTTAAACAAAAGATACTTTATTATTATCTTTTAAAGAAAAATCCCAGAGTATAATTCTATATTGACTTGAGCTAAAAGCTTTTAATTAAAAAAAAGTAAAAAATAAACATATTTTGATTTTCTACTTTAAAAGAATGTCGAAATCAACTTTCTTATGGCTGCTTTGAATTAATATACAGTAATAATCTGTGATTATTGACTTTTACTCTCAGATTATCCTAGTTAAAATCCTGTAGAAATTCTCATTTTTTTGTGATGTACAGGAATTTTCTCCCAAAAAATGTTTCTATAAATGCAGATCTATGGATCTGTAATTAGGCTCACAAAATACCTTCTAATCAATGTTTGTACTGAAAGGAGGCCGTAGGAAATTAGTAAGGGGGTGCTAACAGATAGAAAAACTGCCATTTTTAAGCCAAAAAACAGATTTAAGACCAAACCTAGGTTGTGTCTGCCAAAGCAGAGAAACAAAGTAGCCTGACTAGCTGGATTTGAATTGATTATAAAAAAAATAAACAAAAATTAGCAGTGATATTGGCTCTTTAAAAAGAGTGTGCTTGATAGCATGGTAGAAATCACTGTGGTAACAGTAAATTGTGTGAGATGCTACCAAGCTGGGGGGTAGATAAATGCTGAGATTATGTGAGAGGGCACATACTCTGAAAATTGAATATTTTTATCGTGTACAAAACCACTGACATTTTGTACTCTAGTTGTTTAAGTAAGTGATTAAGATGTTAACAAATTAAATTGATTAATAACTTGTATATTCTATGTTTCCAGCTTTCTCAAGTATTCCATGTTTTATTCTACATCTATTTTCAGTATCCATAGGAGATGAATGTTCAAGCAGATATTAAATTATATTAAAGTACCAAAGTATTATTATACATATAGAAATATTGACATTTGAATATGAATCTTATTTGGATCAAAGGAAAAATTACTAAGAAAAATTAAAAGTTAATTTCTTCATAACACTATCCTTTAATCACAAAGTGCAGCAAATTTTCCTCCTCTAGGAAGATAAATTGGTTAATGCCTTTTCACAGTGCAACTATATGCCATAAAAACATGCCTTCCAATTCCATAATCCAACAAGAGACTCCCTCAATAGCTCATTACTTCTTTTATATTCTGGACATTTTTTACACAATGGGTATGTTAACAATTTCTTTTTTAAATTCCTTTCCATGGTATCTAGGATCAAGAATGTGATTTGGTAAGGGAAATTTTACAGTATGAAGCAATTTTTTTATGCAAGTTGATTGTGATGATCTCTTATTGCTTTGGCCCACTGCTACTGTATTAATAATGGGTTCCTTTTCTGGTTTCCCTATGGATTATTAACAGCAGTGATATATTAAAAAAAGCATCCTAAGGCAGGTAGCTGCTGAAGCTTTTTAATAAACAGTAAGTATATTTTTCTGAATATATCATAACAGAGTGCTCAATATATAGTGTTCTTTAATTCCTCAGTATAACAAAATTCACTATCCAGACTCAGACAGCATAGAAACATATATTCATAGAATAGTTTGTGTTGAAAGAGCCCTTTAAAAGTCATCTAGTCCAATGCCTCTGCAAAGGGCATGGATATCTTCAACTAGATCAGGGTGATCAGAGCCCCATCCAAACCTGAATGCCTCCAGGGATGGGGCAACCACCACTTCTCTGGTCAGCCTGTTCGGCATTTCATCACCCTGAGGTGATGCATCGATAATTTCAATGCAGCAGTTAGAGTCTAAATGTAAACACACTGCTATACAAATATTGTCACTGTTAAGAGACCCAGGATCCAAGAACAAGAGAACTAATTACTTAATGTGGGAAATTTTTTTTGTCTTTTTATACATTAGGGAAAACTGGAGTGCCACAAGTCAGCTCGATACAAACATAAGTTAAAAAACTACACTGTGGAATTTCTGTCTGCACAGAAAATTTTATTGATTAGAGATTTTTTTATTGATGTCTGCATGGTCCCTAAATATAGGAGTTTTCAAGTACTAAAGGAAAATACGCAGCTTCCATCTAATCACAAGTCCTACTACAGTTCAACTAGGTTAAGAAGAATAAAGGAGAGAATATAGTCCTATTTGATTTAAATCTAAGTGGAAAAGTAGATTCTTCTCAACACAGCACCTAAAGGGAACAGTAATAACTTCCTAATGGCTTCTGAGAAGCATTGATTTTTTTGTTACTTCCTCTTTCTAATAAGTGTTATCAAACAGCTAGTGCCTAGGCAAGCTTCCTTTCCTAAGGGTTCTACTTTCTTTCTGAACTAAATGCAAATCTTCCCTAGGAAGAATCTTCCCTAGGAGGAATCATCACTGTAAGGAATAAGTCTGTAAACAGTGTCTTTCTCCTTACAGTGGTGGGCAGGAGCTCCTAAACCAGAAAAGCTTTTCTTCCAAGATCCACAGCTCTCATGACCTCCCAACTTTCATTCTTTTCTAGCGTGTTATATTTGCCAAGAACTCTCCTCCCCCAGAGGGCTGAAAATGCGTCTGATGAAGTCTCCTGGTACCTGCTGTCTCCCTGTATGGAACAGAACATCACACTTCAACATCTTGTAGGCCTTATTTCTGAAAAGTTAAAATTTATTCCTGACTTAAAATGCTTTTTACAAATAAATATAAAAATAACTGCCATTCATATTTATTTATATCTGGTTCTTATTGTTTAAATGAATAATGCACTTAAATACAATTTTAAAGGCAAGGTCACTGTTCTTTAAGCAAAATAATAGTACAGTGAGTCTCTCTACTAGTGCTTTTGTTACAGGTGGGATGATCCTAAAATACAAAGAATCAGTGTCATTCTGTTGTATATTACAAGTTTTAGGACAGAAGAAAAAATATATTTATATCTCTGAGGACACCATAACTTCCCTCAAACCTCTGACTGCTAGAGTACATAAACTGACAAGACAAAAGCAACAAAAGCATCACTCACCTAAAGATTCAGATAGCAAACATTAACAGCTATCCGGGGTCAGACTTAGATCTGTCTAGCCCAATATATTGTGTCCAATCATGATCATCCTAGAAAAAAAATATTTAAGGGGACACTCACAGGAATAATTTTGTCCTTCTTACATAGTATATATATTAAGGCCTTGACACAAACCAGAGGTCCTGTTTGCTCAAGAGGTTTCTTTGGGCAAATCCACTGAATAAAGGTCCATTGAATGCAGTCACTGTTTGAATACCCATGAATTTCTAGTGCCTACAACGTTTCAAGGCAGGAATTTCCACTGAACCTGCTGCCTGTTCAAATCATTGGATATATCATGGTTCTTGTATTGGAAGAAAGAGTGAGCAGTCATGTATTCACCTTTGTATTCACCTCCTCCACGCTGCTCATTATTTTACAGTCCAATGTTATAAACCCATTCAGCTGTCCCTTTTTTCTAAGTTAAGAGAAGTGTCCTACTGAATTATTTCTGACATGGAAGCCATTGAGCATCTTTGATCATTCATTTTTGAAGCACGTTTCAAACACCACCTTAAAGGTGCATTTACACTCCTATAAATGTTCTTGCCATTTTAGCCCCTTCCACTTTTCATTTCTTCTCTCTAATGGATAGAAATATTTTTCTGCAACTGCTTTGCCACCACCACAAATTTACCATTCCAAATACTATCAGTCTCAGTGCATCAGATGACCACAAGTGCCTTCTAGCCCCTCATGATAAAGAATCACAGAATTGTTTAGCTTGGAAGAGACCTCCCAAGATCACTGAGTCCAATCATTGACCTAGCATTGCCAAGTCCACCAACAAACCACGTCCCTCAGTGCCATATTTACACATCTTTTAACTACTTCCAGGGATGGTGACTCAACCACTTCCCTGGGCAGTTTGCTCCAGTGATTGATAAACCTTTCTCTGAAACAATTTTTTTCCTAATATCCAATGTAAACTTCCCCTGGAACAACTTGAACCCATTTCCTCTTGTCCTGTCACTTGTTACTCGGGAGAAGAGACCAACCCCCACCTGGCTACAACCTCCTTTCAGGTAGTTGCAGAGAGAATAACACCTCCTCCTCAGCCTCCTTTCCTCCAGGCTAAACAATCCCAGCTCCCTCAGCCACTGCTTACAAGACTTCAGAGCCTTCACCAACTCTATTGCCCTTCTTCGGACACAATTTAGCACTTCTCTGTCAGATGTTAACAACAATAATAGAGGTTTTGTTGGCTGTACATAAAACAGAAATATTCCACATATTTGCCTACTGAAAAACGACCAGATTTCTAAGCCTATTGTTCCTCAGTTACATCCCACTCTAAGGTCAGAGAATCACAGATGCCATAGACAAAAGGTACATGGCTGCATAGTTTTAGGGCCTGTACCCTGTGATCACCCATTAGTTAATTCTCCTGACTGAAAACCCCACCTCCAGTTGTCAACTTTTTTTTTTTAGTACTCACAGAAGATGACTCCTCTTTCAGGAATACACAAACCCATTTTGTCCCTGACAACCCACAGATTTCTCCTTCAAAGGAGAAAAGAAAAATAAATGCTACAAAGCATCTCGTTGCAGCTTTGTGTAGTTGTGATCATCAGCAATAATGTACTAGTTTATTGCTAATTAAACATTTCCATCTTTAGTATTTTCCTTTACTAAAATTCTTTTAATCCTCCCCAGCATCACAGACCCAAGGCATTACACTTTTGAACAGTTTTTTTCATATTTCCCTGTTACTTAGGCAGGGGGAGAATGCTTATACTCCCAAGCAGAAACCATGGTTCAACAAAAGAAATTGCTGCTTGTAAAAATTTCTGTACAAACAATCCTCTTGCCATGTCAGCTGTGCATGTAGGCTTGCTTTTTATTGATCTGGAAGTATTTATATAGGTCATTTTCCTATGCAATTTATCCAAGGGCCTCACATTCAGCAGTGTATATTAAGAAAGATATTAAACTATGAGACTTTTAGCCTTATTCTTTATGTAAGTGTTGGAGACATTTTCTGGCACTTGCTATGCATTTTTAATTAGGAGTAATCACTGGGGCTTTTTTTGCAGTCCTGAAAGATAATGACACTTAAGCAGCACTTAAATGTTCATAAACAATACAGCATTGAAGAAAATGCAGAAAACTACTTGCAAGTAAAAGTGGTCCTGGAAGCTTTATTTCAATTATATTTTCATTATGCCGACCTTTCAAGAAGAAAGAAGGGGATACTGTATTTGTGGTTTTTCTTTCTACTCTTTCAGGTTATCATAGTTCCTAAACAGCCTAGAACAGTGTACAGTCTCCTCAATATGCACTGGGATAGAACCACAGTGTTTGCTACAAATTTGTTTCATTGACATTTGTGTAGGACAGGGTGGACGTCTGCACAAAAGATATAGATGGTCAAATGTGTCTTAAAATTATCAAGAGGCTCCATGAGAGATAAAGCTGGCAAACTATGATCTCTCATTTTGCATACATGGGGTTTTTAATAAAACCAGTATCCTAGATAAGAAAGATTTTCTCCATTCCTAAGAGAACACTAAACACAAAAAAGTAAAATTTCATATATAAAAAAGACTTTTCAGTATACAAAAGACAGAAAGCACACTATTGAATAGGTACAAGGCTCAAGACATCTATATGTGGAGTGGAAGCACTGCTTTAGAGTTGATTTTAAACATGTTTTATAATAAGCTTTTTAAAATACATTCTTTGTGTTAACATACAACTAGTTTGTTTTAAATTCAGCAAAACATAGCCAAATAATTGGATATTTTTTGAATCATACCAATGTAGTAGTGAAAAGGTGACACTAAATAATGTTTGCTCAACAATTATTCACACACTGAGAGTTAAGCAGACGATAAAGTGTTTTACTCAATCTCTAACACTAGTTTTCAGTTCTGTCTTAAAAAGGCTCTATAGAATTCCTTAAATGTTATTATCCCTTAAATTTCACCCAAGGAATTATGGACTTCATTGCCTAGAACCTCCTAAATGCAGAATTATTAAAGAAACATAAACATCAGTGTCACTTAAAAGACAGATAACCTACAAGAAGGTTGTATCTCATTATTACAAGACTGAAAATGGATTTTCAGCTTTGAAGATACGGTGCAGCAATTGTTGAATACAAATGGCTTACTCTGTTCAGGAAGTCCCTCAAAAACTTGCAAGAATGTTTTGTTCTAAAGCCTGAAGCATTAGAATTTAAAAAAAAAAGTGTCAGTCATCTTGATCTTTAAACAAATAATAATAATAATAAAAAATCTATTTTTTTTCCAACCAGTAGAGTATCATCAAACATTTAAATTCATATCATAATATTAAGATCCATGTACAGAGTAACAGAAATCACATGTATCTATTAGCATTTAAACCACAGTTGTTGAATGCAAATTTAAACTTTAGGAAATAGCCTATTATTATTTATTTATACAGCTAAAAAAACACAGCAAAATTATAATTATCCCAAAGGTTACACATAGTCAAGATCAGTTAATTGTCCCTTAAATTTCATTTTATTATTCAAGTGCTTTTCATGTCTTTAGGATTTCCTGTGTAATATGACTGAATCTTTCTTATGAATTCATGAGTTGCTCTGCAGACTTTAATTTCTGACTTATACTAATCTTTATGAAGAGTTTAATCCTTTTTTTTTTCTGTCCTGGAAAGAGAATCTTTTTCATGAGACAGAATAAAACCCCGTTATCTCACAAATGGCACTGCTTATATAAATGCATAGCCATTACAATCAACACAGAGACAAATAAGATGTGCCCCTATCTAGATTTAGGCATGATATCAAGATCAAAATTCTTAACACATTTTCTTATCTGTTTAAATTCTCCTTTAAAACATAACTTGAACTGTCACTGTTAGCAAGAATTTGATTAATTCTTTGCCAGAGTTCGAAGTGAAATAATATTAGATCCTGATTTAGCAGATAGTCAAAATCATCATTAGAACTAGTAGGCTCTGTTCAAAACAGTCATTTGCTATGAAAACAAATGGTGTGGTTTTGTTGGTCAGACTACTGAAGATAAAATTGCCTGAGATGCAGATTCCAAGTTCTGTTTTATGCCAAAGGCTTGAGATCCATATTTTTTCCTTTGCATGAGAACACTATCCTGGAAGATGGTCTAGGCTATCACAATGTACATGAGCAGTGTCCTCCTCCTCACTGCAACACAGCTTCTACAGGATACAGGAGAATGGAATGAACGTGGCTAAAGAGGAGTAGGAGGAAGCACAGCTTTTGTAATCTATTAGCTGAGTCAGCTGAGAACAATGAAGGGAATCTGACTGCTGGTCCCTGTTCCCACAGAAGCTCATGCAAGCTTATTTCACTTTCTAAAAGAATGGTTTCATACTGAATCTTAGGAGAGGCTCAGACTGTTGAATCCAATATTAGTCTCTCAAGTCCATCTGTTATAGGAGGTCATATCAAAAACGCAGCTCTGTAAAAGCTGACTTTCACAATTCTTTCGTGATTGTTGTTCAACACTACATCTTTTGTAAGTATTAACTGTAGCACTTAATAATTCTGATTATCATTTACTGGACAAGGAAAGGTTATGTGATCCTTGATAATGGCCTATGAACTAGGTGCCTAAACCTATCTTAGTGTTAGGTCTCCTCTCCCTTTCCTCACTTCACCTTTGTCCTGCATAACCCAAATATCTACCCAGAAGAGCAAAGAAGAAAGGCATTCATGAATCTGAAAACAATTTTGTTTGCTCCTGTCTGCCACTACACTGACAACAGTCAATCCTATGACCGTGGGAACAAAGCAACCACAGCCTGCAAATCAAACCTGGCGAGCAGTGTGAACAAGCCCACTGTGAAAAAAAAACTCTTGGGCCAACACTAGCTTGGGGAATTTGACAGCCAATGTGCATTACTTCAGATTAAAGACTTCTTCATCTCCCATGACCAATCCCATTGAGATTCCAGTTTTCCTTAAATAATAAAGTTTTTGATGAGCTTGGAAAAAAGAGCTTGAGCATGGGCATATTATGGCAGACTCTTGGAGGTTCAAGCTCCAGATACTAGGAGGGACTCCTAAAGGTATAAACAAAAACCAAAAGTGGTTAGTTCCTGGACACTAAGGAGTGCAATTGTGAGCATTAGTAAAACTGATTTTAGAGATTAAATAAAGACAAAGAATCCAACATCTTATGTATCATAAATACATAAGGAGTATAAATTTTAAAAAAATC
Organism: Corvus kubaryi; assembly: GCF_017639235.1. Classification (NCBI taxonomy): domain Eukaryota; kingdom Metazoa; phylum Chordata; class Aves; order Passeriformes; family Corvidae; genus Corvus; species Corvus kubaryi. The sequence goes on along the minus strand of NW_024582091.1, from coordinate 21,921,788 downwards.
CAATATGAACAAGGGAAAAGGAAAACAGCAGGGATTGCCAAAGCATTTTCTTCTCCTCTTAAAAATGCTGCATCATATCAACACTACATTTTAAAACAGAAAATTAGGTAAAGAAAGAGTGCTGCTTTTTTATTAATCTTGTATCCTAGGGTGACTGGAATATCAGTCACATACTACAGAATGAGCTAGTCTCTGTGTTTTCAGTTACAACCTTTTCCACACTTTGATTAATACTGCAGTATCAAGACTAAGTCAGCCTGAGTGCAACAGAGTTCTCCATACCACCTCTAACCCCAGGTCAAAGTGTTGTGTGGAACAGATTTTGCTACACTTAGTATTTTTACTAAAGCTTTTTACCATCCAAGTCCATTTGACATCCTCTGGAGTATAAAAACAAAATATCAGAAGCTATTTTCAATTTAGTAAAGGCAGGAAGGAAAAATATGACATTTCTTTTAACCAGTATGAAAAGTCACAGATAAAATGTGTAGCGATGTGTGGTTGCAATCATCTGTACATATGGAAAACCCTAGGCTTAACCATCTACATAACATCAGTTTAGTGGCTTAGCTGAAAGGGAAATTCAGGCAAGAGTTAAACTAAAGGACCACATGACTATGCAGAAAATATGGGAAAAAGACAAACACGATACTCAAATTCATCTTACTTATTGCATACACAAGGATGGAATATAGGTGCAAAATTTGATTTTTCAGCGCAAAACAGCAGGAAGATATTTCAGCTGCCTGTCTAGCAACCACCTTAAGACAATATTCAGAATTGCAAGAAAGTCTGTGGCAAAAGTGAAAATGAGAAAGCACTGCCACTAGTCACTGCCCCTGTGATTTAATCAGTGTAGTGCTGTGATGAAGCAGCAAGGAGACCAGGCAGCAAAGCCCCTACAGACAGTAAATTATAATGCACATTTTACTAAGTCAGTTTCTCAGAGCTGATTAAGTAATCACACAATTTTTGTTTGCTTGATCATCTGTGAAAACAGAAGGCTTCAAGACAATACAAGAATGTTATGTTTCTGATGAGGCTGCTGTAAATCTCTGCTGTGAGTCTGGCCAACTATAAGCCATTTTTCCTGAAAACATATTCTTATGTTTGCCTGCAGCAGCCCCAAAATGCAAGTCTGCCAGTGGAGTAAGTCACTTTAAAGACTGTGGAAGATACACTCATCAAAAAAATTTGAACCAACCTCTGCCTGTTAACACATATAGTTCTGCACCTGCAGGTCTCATACGTGGTACCATGTCCCCAACTTGTAAACTTCAAAGACATTAATATGTATGCTTTACAGATGCTGAAGGTTCTTAAAAACATAAAACAATTAGGAAAAAATTATTTCTTGTCTAGAAGATTAAACAAAAAATTTAGACAGCTCAGATCTAGTGCTTTGATTCATGTACAACAAAAATTTTACCTGTAAAAAAATATTTTTAAAATCCTGATATTTTCAGACATGAAAAACTATCCACTCTGGGGAAGGAAAATACTCAAATATTTATTTAATGTTAATGAAAAACAGAAATACCAATCCCCATATAAAAAGTATATATTTATTCAAAATTAATGTGTAATCACTTCATATTTTGCAATGCAGTGCTGAAATAAAATTATTTTGGTTTAAGTTCTATTAGTGCTTAATGGCAAAACATGTCAACTAGGGTAATGTTTGCTTCTTATTCTGAACAGCATATACTGTATAAACAGTGAAAAACACTGTCTCCCTGGCAACAAGTAATTCATCTACATATATAGTAGGAAATAAGCAACTCTGAGGAAGTCTCTGAGATGTGTGAAAAATTTACTCTACATGAAATAGTTACAGAGAAGTCAAATTTTTACCAATATATTTACACTAAACTGTATTGAGTGGCTATGCCTAGGTATTGGCAGCAGTGGGGCTACAGGGCTGGCATCAAGGGGCAGAGAAGGGGAGCGGAAAAAATTGGGAGGAACAGTCCTGTCAACACAAATACAAGAGCAGAAGAAGGGGACATGATGCTCCAGGTGCAAAAGCAGAGGTCACCTGGCAGCCCAGGGAGTACCACATGTCAAAGCAGGTGCATATTTCCTGAAATAACTGCAGCCAATGGAGGACCCCCACAGGAGCAGGTTGTGAAGGACAGTATCCTATGGGAAGGACCCACAGTGGGCCAAGGAAACTATGAGGAGAAAGGAGCAGGAGAGAGAGACTGCTAAGGAATACACTGGTCTACACTGGAATGAATCTCAAACACAGACGGTTATTGTTTTCTAAACTGCACATCTGGTTAGTTGGTCAGTAGAAGAATTTATGTATGTGTAACATACAACTGAAAACTATTAATCAACCAACATGATATACTTTCATCTTCAATCATAAAAAGTTACCCATTATTTGCTAACTGTAATCTTAATTGTTGACAATTAGAACAAACAGCTGAAGTTACAATTTAACATGGAGAAGAATGGCAGCATATGTGCTAGCTAAACAAAAAAAATTGTATTATCTGGCAAAATATACTTAATCAAAGATATAAAGAAGAATAAATAAGAAGGAGATAAATGCATAAGGGTAAGGGAAGGATAAAGGAGCTACTTATGATCACTGGTAATGCTAATGGTGAAACACAGGTTGCATTAGGGTAAAAGACAAAATCAGTTCTCAAGTTACATCTCTCTCCATCAGCAAAAGATAAAATAAATAAAACTTTCAAAGTAAATGCTTGATTTACAGATAAATATGTAGACATAGATGTTAAAACATAATAGAAATAAACTAATTAACCATTGCCTGTCAACTTGATAAAATCTGCCTAGGATTTCAGTGCTCTTGGTCATTTAAAGCTACTTTGGAATCCAGTTGGTTGCCTTTTCAGAGAAAATAATCACATATGGGAAAGAATGGCACTATGCCTAAAACTTGAATTAAATTTTCATTTTCATGTGATGCAAGCAGAAATGTGTATGTCTCTAACTGACAAGTCCTGCATTGCTATAGAGCTGATACAGCCTGGGTTTAAGCCTATTTAATGAGTGCTGTTCATTTCTGTGAAAGATTTAGGGATATCAAGAGTAAATACGTGATCTATGGGATTGTCTTCTTTCACTTTTAACTTCAACTTTAGAGTTGCATTTTGTAACTTCAACACAACTTCTATTTTACCATGCTGCAACACTAATTATTTTATCTCAACAAAATCTCCATCACTTCTTTTACAGAGAAAATGCAGGTTTTTACACGATGAGAGTGAAAGTATTTCAGATTCAGTCATGAGCAATATGTTAATGATGTAGTACAGCACTCAGCAAAATAATGTCAACATTATCTGCAATCTGCACAGCAAAAATGAAATGTCAGCCAATTCCACCAAATGGTAAATGATTTTACTGTTCAAGGAACTGATTTATAAATCTGTTAGTTCAGACAAGATGACATAAAATAGGAAAAGGGAGAGTTGGGATGGGGAGGAAGAAAAGTAGTAGCTCTATTGATTTTTTTTAACATTTACTCAACAGTAAATTGTAGAATTTTGTAGGTGTTATTTTTTCAGTAGTAAACTTCATCACCATAATGGGTAAAAGTGGAAGAATCAATATAGTTCAGATGTTTAAAGAAAACTATTTTAAGCAAAAGTTATTTATTCTTTCCATAAATGCAACCTACTTATATACAAAATAAACCCTGCAAGCATTTTTAAGCTTATGAAATTTTCCCATAAAATCCATCTTTTATATTTAATAGCAATAGGAAGTATAAGCTGAACAAGCTTGTGTCTCTTCCAGTCTAGTTAGTGTAGGAGTTGCATAGGATTGGCTTCGTATAGCAGAACAGTAAATATGACTGAGTTGTTTGGATAGCATTTACATATACAAGTGGATTCCCTTTCTCTCTTTTTAACAGATATTACCCTAAAAACTGCATAGATCTGCATCTGGTATAGGACTCTCACAATTTACTGCAGCATCAGTCACACTAGTTGGAATGATTACTAGGAATTGTGAAAAATTTCCTTGGAAATCCCCAAGGAAGTTCAAATATGTCAAATTAAGTCTTTCAAGCTAGGTTACTGAGCTGCTTTTGGAAGTTTAGGCAAGATGGCAGAAAGGGGCAATCATTAAACCAAACCAAACAGATGTCATTAAATAACATTCTTATATTGAAGTAATACACATTGGCTAAGCTGGAAGCACAGGTCAGGCTGTAAAGGCCAATAAACAACAGAAATATTTTTCACTGTACTACATTCATTCCTTGATGCATTTCTGAAAATATCACACAAAAATTCCATAATTAATGACACATACAATTACTATTTTTTCAATAAGTTGAGCCATTCTACAGAAAAGACAGAGATTTTCTGAAAACTTTGAATATGATTTTCCTTATTCAGCTTTGTTACTTAATGCAAACAAAACCAGTCTGTAGTGCTGGAATTTGTGGAGACTGTTTTATTTTAGTGTTGTTGAATACTGAGAGAAAGAATAAGCATGAACTCTACATGTTTATGACCTTGCCAGTTGACCTCTTGGCAAAACTGAAGAGACTTGTTGTCGCGGGTTCGGTTTGTAACCGGGTGGAAACACCAATTTAGTGTAGTGGTTTGGTCCAAAATACTCATTACTGTTTATCTGCTGTGAGATAAGAATTAGGAGAAATGCAAAACAGGCACCAAACTTGAAAGAATATAAAGAAGTTTATTAACAGACCTAAAAGAAGAAAAAAAAAAAAAAAAAAAAATACCACCTTCAGAACTCTCCTCCTCCCCCCACCTTCCTCCCTTCTCCCACTGACGATGTGAAAAGACAACCCTTAAGATGTTCAGTCTGTTTACCACTTCCATAATAACCTTGTTCAGTCCATTTAGAAAGAGAAGTCTCTTCTTGCTCATGCTATGAAAACATTATCACAACGAGACAGCCGCCCACTTCCAAATATCGTTCAGTCCATTTAGGAAGAGGAGTCTCTCTGCCTGCGTGTGAGTCCTTTCCCCCGACTTGCAGCTTTTCCCGCAACTGCCTTCGAGGGTCCACTCTTGAAGTTTTTTGGGGTACAATTTTAAGGTTGAGCCGTTCAGAAACAAAAACAGAGGCCCTTCTCCTTCCCTGGGAGCAAAGGGTCTTCATCATCTTCATCTTTAGGACTATCTCTGGGAGCATCTCTACGGACTGAGGTTTTCTCCTTTCCCGTT